>NW_022196734.1:26684-626684 GCF_008641045.1 Pistacia vera | reverse complement strand
AAGGTGGAGCCGAGGCATGGTGCTTTCGAGTTTTGAAAGAAGATTTGAGTACAAATCGCGAGTTTTGGAACATACTTCAATATTTTTACGATAACTTGCACTTTAGACCTCAAATTTGGATGATTCTTAAAACATTGGAAAGCTAACTCAAAAGTTTACAATTCACATGTTCATGACTTTGCCAGATTCGAGATTATTAGTAAGAGGTGTAAGTTAACAAGTAAGCAATGTAAACTCCAGTTTAGTTCAAGGGAGGATGTTAGTAAAGAAGTGAAAGTTAGTTGAGGGTAGTCACCGTTAGTAGTTGTTGTTAATTCGTATTAATTACTATTAAACTTTGTTTATTTTAACATTCAGTTATTTTGTTTACACAACACTATAAGAGTGTTACTCCTTTTATTAACACTTAAGCTGAATACACACTTCTAAAAGCTTCCTTTTTCTTCTACTTTCTTTTTCATTTCTCTCTTATTTTAGCTTAAGAGCTCACATGGTATCTGAGCCATTGACTAACGTCAAAGATGGTTGATCTATCTCAATTTTCTCCCAATCAGAGCAATTCTGATCAAAAATCAACCACTGACATCAATCTCACAAATACCTCTTCTATGTCTTCTTCAACTCTTCCACTCATCTCCCCAAAACTAACTAGGGATAACTATAGATTCTGGAAATCACAAATTCTATTTGCTGTTGGCTCGCACGATCTAGAAGAGCATCTCACCGAATTAATTTCATGTCCAGCTCTATTCATCAAAGTTCAAGTTGAAGGTTCTGATGGAACGACTGAAAAGAAACCTAATCTAGCTTATAGCCACTGGAAAAAGACTAACAAGCTATTAGTAAGTTGGCTTCTTGGATCCATCTCTGAATCTATGTTTATTGTTGTTTCGAAATGCCAATTTGCTGCTAATATAGAGAAAGAATTTCTCACTGAATCAAGAACCAAAACCTGGCATATTAGAAATTTGTTGCAATTTACCAAGAAAGATAACCTTAGTATTCACGATTACTTTGTCAAAATGAAGGGATTTGTTAAAATTTTATCTGCTAGTGGGATAGTAGTTACAAATGAAGAGTTGTTAAATTATATTCTTGATGGATTGAATTCTGAATACAATGCTGCTGTAGTTAATATTACTACAAGATTGGAATCTAGGTTAGATCCCTTCTCTATCCAAGAAGCATAAATCATTCTGCAGAAGTATGAATTGAGGTTGGAAAATGCCAATTTAGCAGTAAATATGGTTGTCAATACTGAGTTTCATGGAGGACCAATAAATCTGGCTAATGTCACAACTGATGGGCTTAGTAAGAAATTTCAGAATGCACAACCTTCATTCAACACTGGACAGATCAGTATCTGTAACGCCCACTTTGAGGTATGTAGCTCATATATGCTTATTTTCCCTTAGTGTTTTTGCCCTTAGTTAAGCTTGTATGTTTTTAATATTGTTGGTTGCCCTGAGTTTTGGTAAAGGATTGGCGAAGTTGGAAAATTTCAAACTTCGTCGCGGCGAAGAAGAGGGCTCGCCGCGGCGATGTATGCTCTAAAATTTTTCGCCGAGGCGAAGAAAAATCTTCACCAGGGCAAAGAGCTGGCTGAAATTGTTGAGAAAATTCTAGAGAAATTTTCCTTAGGGGTAAAGTGAACATTCTAACCCTAATTAGCTGCAAATGTGGGGAGTGAAAAGTAAGAAAATTTCATGGAGAATGCATTGGAGATGGGGGTGTATTTGTAATGAATTAAAGGGCAAAGATGAAATTTTCAAGAAAGTGCAAGGGCAAAATGGGAAAGAATACTTATTAATATGAGATGTTAAGGGTTGAATCACATAAACCCTCCCATTCTCTACACCCCACACGCCACTTCTACTCTCCAATTCTCTCATCTCTTCATCAAATTTCCAAGGAAGATTCAAGGGCTTTTGGATAGAGTTTGGTAGAGATTTGATCCTGAGCATCCAAAGGTAAGGACTCTTGCTATAGATATGAGATTAATTTGTAAAAGTGTTGAATTCTTATAGAGTTTATGGTTAAGGATTTAGAGAAAGAACAAGTCTACCAAAGAAGAGAGATCTTAGTGGAATTACTCAGGCACAAAGTAAGTAAATCCAACCCAAGTTATGAGTCAGGTAGTCAATTTGTGTAGAGATTTTATATGCATGTATATGCTTATGATTTTGAGATTGGTTGGTGAGAATGATGTTATGATGAGTAGATGGCTATTGATGAGCCATGAGAAGTGGAGTTGGTAGTATGGTGACCAAGTGAAGTTTGGTTGAATTTAGAAAGTGTTTGAGTAGAATATTTGAAGTGTGTTTCTTGGCCAGGTTTAGTCTTGTTACAGAGGAGTTTTACTCCAAATATGGATGGTTTAAGAGAGAAGTAAAATTATAGCCCAAATAGAATTTGAGAGTGCATGCATGTTGTTTGATAAAATGCCTAAGAGAAGTGTATGCATGAGTAGAGAAAACTTATTTTTATGCTACATGGCATTTTTGCATTACATGTTTGCACTTAGAAAGAATTACAAGCATGAGCCATCCACATGCATACATATGCATATGTATGAGAATTTAAAGAATAAAGAACTTTAAGAATAAAGAGAAAGAAACAAAAGCACTAAAGAATAAAAGAAAGAAAAGTGCTAAAGAAGAGAAAAGAATAGGTTGTTGCGATGGGGAACCCGTGAGTGACAAGAAGAAGAAGATTCCCATATACACACTGCCTTAAGTGAGCGGCCTAAGAAGAAGAAGAATTTGTACAGCTCGTAAGAGTGTATGTGGATGAGGGATGTACCAAGAAGAAATACCTACATGCACACCACCTTAATTGAGTGGCCTAAAAAGAAAAGAATTTGTATAGTCCGTAAGAGTGCATGTAGATGAGGACTGTACTCACTCACACGACCAAGGTTCCAAATCCATGCATCAACCAAGTCCGATCGGCAAAGAATAAGAAAAGAATAAGAAAGTATGAGCAAGCAAGAAAAGAAAAGAAAAGAAAAGGAAGAAAAGAAAAGAAAAGAAAAGAAAAGAAAAGAATAGAATAGAAAGAAAGAAATAAAAGAAATAAAAAGAAAGAAGCATAGAAACAGAGGAAGAAATAGAATGAGAAATAGAAAAGAAGAAAGAAAATGCATCTCTATGCATTTTGTGCATTTGCATCTCATCCATGCATGTTACCATGATTCCTATCATGGTTAGTGAGAGATAAGAAAGAAAGAAAGAACAGAGAGAAGTGGAAAAGCAGAAAGAAAGAACAAAGAAAGTTAGAATGAAAGAACAGTGAGAACTAGAAACAGTGAAAGAAAAGAGAAAGAACAAAGAAAGAATGAAGAAGAAAAGAGTAAAGTAAGGAAAGAATTCAAAGAGTGAGCAATAGAGAGAGAGAAGTATAGAGTAGCGGATTTACTTACTAAGCAATTAGTGCTCACCCCGTTGTTTCTCCATGTTTTGCAAGTATTAGGTGAGAAGCGGTCGGATGGACATAAAAAAGCGGAGAGAAATTGGCACTACTGTCCACCGTCATTAAAGTTATTGTATATACTATTTTGTGTTATGTAAAGAATTATATATTAAGTAAAGAAAAGTTTTTGGGCCCATTTACTTTTCATTTTATACTTACGTATTTTATCATTGTATAATTTCCAAGTATTCTAGCTAAGAAAGACGGTATTACAGTATCAATCCATACAACCTCAGCTATAACCTCAGCCTCTTGGTTGTACTCCTCATACCTTCACACCTTACCAATTTGTCACTGGTCCTAATCAATTTGCACCACAAAATCACTTTTATTCTCCTCAGTTTGCTGGTGGCAGGGGAAGAGGTAGGGGAGCTAAAAGAGGCAGGTTCATTTGCCAAGTTTGTGGTAAATATGGTCATCTTGCTCTCAACTGTTATCATAGGTTTGATACAACCTTCATAGGAGGCAATAAACCTTCATAGGAGGCAATACCTCGTTAGGAAGAGGTCAATTTGGATCCAATTACTCTATAACATTAGAAACCTTTCAAGGCTCACCATACTTTCCTTTGACCTCACCATAATTTCCCTATAACTCCACTCCAATGCCAACTCAACGTAATTTTTCATCCTCACCTTATCCTAGCTCAGGACCATAAAGTACAACTTCGACTGGCTTTACAACGAGATCTAATATAGCTCTAGGGCAATCTCAAATGCCTATTGGATCTCACTCATCTGCACCTCGTGGCCATAATCAAGTGTTCTTTTCACAGACTCAATCACAGCATTACTCAAATCCAACTGCCAATTACATTGCTGCCCCTACTGCCAATTACATTGTTGCCCCCTCAACAGTCCAGGATGCATCTTGGTACATGGACTCTAGAGCCACAAACCATGTGACATTAGATTTAGCACAGCTTTCAATGAATTCTACCTACAATGGAAAATGAGCAGCTTCAGGTTGGAAATGTTGAGTTGTTTTCAATAACTCATATTGGTTTCACTTCATTACCTTGTCATTCTAGATCTCTTTATCTCAAACATGTTTTATGTGTACCTCATATCACCAAAAATTTGCTAAGCATTTCCAAATTCACTAGAGACAATAGTGTAATAGTTGAGTTCTTTATTGACCATTGTGTGATTAAGGACAAATAATCCAAGGCTATTCTTCTTAAAGGAAGGCTTAAGGATGGTCTTTATGAACTCCAAATTCCAACTACACAATCTACCTCAACCTCAAATCTGGCTGTTAGTCACTTTTCCACAGTCTTAGCTTTTAACTCTACTAAAGCTTTTCTTACTTCTCAATCCATAAAGTCTTTGCTTCCTTAATTGCCTACTATTTGTAATAATGATGCTTACAACATTTGTGCTTATAATAATTCAAGTGACAATACAAGTAATTCTAACTCTCCTTCATTTGTGTCCTCTTATACCAGTGCCACTGTTAATAATAAAAAAACATATAATTAAATCTGTTTCAGTTGCAAAAAGTAATGGATTGTTATGGCATAAACGCCTAGGTCACCCTAAAGCCTCTATACTTGCAAAAATTCTGCATTCTTTAAAGTTAACTCATGTTGTTGCTAATACCTTTGATTTTTGCACTATTTGTCAATATGGTAAAATACATTAGTCTGTGTTCTTAGGTCTACCTCTAAAGCCTCTTGTAATGACTCCATTCTACTCAAATACTCATACAATATGCATAGTAAAAATACATTTAAAATAACATAAAAAGTTGGGCCCAAATTTTTCTTTTATTAAACATATACATTCTTTATACAAAACTCGTATCATGTACAAAACTATCAAAAAAATAAGGTGGACAGTGTAGCCATTTCTCCTCGCGTGCCGACGTCCATCCGACTGTGTACTTACCTAGGTCCTGCAAAAACATAGGGAACAACGGGGTGAGCACAAAACAATGCTCAGTAAGTAAATCCTCTACTCATTAATCCCCGTAACTCTCTCTAATTCTTTCCCTACAAATCTCATTTACTCTCTCTTTTATATTCTCTTTGTTTTCTCTTTCTCGTAACTCTTTTCTACTAACTCTCTTTAATAAGTCACGGTCTCATCTGACCGGAGGCATGGCTGGGACTCACTCCCACTCTCCGTGACTTGTACTCATTCTAGCCGATCGGACTCGGTTATGCATGGATTCGAAACCTTTGGCCATGTGAGTGTATAAACTCTCTCTCAGGTACTCTCAGGTATAGCCCTCATCCGCATGCACTCTCACGGGCTACAGCACTTCTCTCTCTTATACTCATGCCGCTCTCTCAATGTGGCGTACATGCGGGAATACTCTACCCATACTCACAGGTTCCCCATCGCACAACTTACTCTATTCACTTATTTAGCACTACTTTCTCTTTATTCTCTAGTGCTCATTCTCTCTTTCTCTCTATTCTTAGAGTAGCTCAAACTCAATTTCTCTACTCTTTCTCTACTTTCTTTCTCTAATGCATAATTAATGCATATTTAATACATATGGGTGACTCATGCTCATTAATGCACTTATGAGATGCAATTATGCCATGTAGCGAAATTAAGGCTTTCTACTCTTACTCATGCTTCTTTTGAGCATTTCATCATACAACTTATGTGCATATAAAGCTCTACTTTAGCAATAACTTTTCTCTTCTTTTTAATCATCCAAAATGGGAGAAAAACTCCCTCATACACTCTAAATCCCTGTCAAAGGGAAACACTTCTATAAAGTTTACTCAAAANTTATTCATTTAAATATATGTGTACATATATTTAAATATAATCTCACTAATTTAATTTTAACATTAAATTAAATATAGGCAACAACCTCAGCAAATTTAATTGTACTCTGGCAAGGCATCATGGCCACCCGATAGATTCAGATTTAGCGAAATAGCTACCTATCAACGATATGGTTACCATGCAATCAAATCCTTTCATCATATGTTATCTCATCAAGACTGAGGTATAGAAATGGTGTCAAACTCAGTTACTCTCGATATGTTTGTATTCAGTTATTGGACCAATGATTGAAATAATAAATTGTATTGAGCAACAACTCAATCCCACTGTGGCCATAACTTTAGTGTCATTGCCATATATTGAATTGCGCAGTGAGATAACTTCTTCTGTACCCAAGAGTGATGAATCCTTTGTTGATCCATCATAGTCTTGATACACTCCTTGATACAGCCAATCACTATAGTATTGATAATTCTGAATAGAACTATGTTGGGCTAGTGTCAAACTACACCAATCAGTGCACAAGGCGCTTCGATGATCTCAATTCTAATGATCACATGCACCACCATTTGTTAGAGGATTTGTTCCATAGACACTGGGGTTACCATCTATATGGAATCCTCTGGTGGGTCAGTTTAGTGAACTTGTCTATAGCAAGCACCCATGTGTTGCACCAAGTTGTTGGCAAACAACCTTGACAAGTGAGATAGTCACTGCCTTTCGATAGGGTCATTCAACACTATGATAGCCTTGCCGCATTATATGTGCCCTTGGTCAGAATAATACTGGGGCTACGGACATTTCTAGAATGACCACCATATGTGATCATAGGGTTCTCACTATAAAGATTTGAAGCACTTGATACCCTCATCAAGGTTCTACCATCCTAAGGACATATATTAATACATGCAGATATGATTAACACGATATAGAATAAAATGTCTTTTATTGATCAGTGAACATTATTACAAAGAGTCAATTCTACAACAATTGATTGGCTCTAGGGCACCTACTATAACTCATTTGGTATTAAATACATGAATTATTGGCTACAGTGCAAGTGGAAAATTGTTAAAGTAAGTACCCTAGAGCCAATCCATTATTGTAATATTGACTCTTTGTAAGAATGTTTATAATAAATAAAAGGCTTTCTCTACATCGTGTAATTCATTGTATGTTGTGATGTATGTCCTTAGAATGATAGAATCGTGACAAGGGTATCAAGTGTTTCAAATCTCGATAGTGAGGACCTTATGATCACATATGGTGGCCATTCTAGAAATGAGTGTAGCCCCAGTATTATTTTGACTAAGGGCACAGATAATACGATAAGGCTATTATAGTGTTGAACGACCCTGTCGAAAGACAGTGACTGATCTCACTTGTTAAGGTTGTTTGCAGATAACCTAGTTCAACACATGGGTGCTTGCCATAAGCGAGTTCACAGGACAAACCCACCAGAGGATATCACATAGATGGTAACCCTAGTGTCTGTGGAATAAATCATCTAACAGATGGTGGTGCATGTGATCCTTAGACTTAGGATCACCGTAACGCCTTATGCACCAATTGGTTTAGCTAGACACTAGCCTAACATAGTTCTATTCAGAACTATCAGAATGAGTAATTCAATAAGTGGCAACGACAATAAATCTGTGGCCACATTAGGATTGAGTTGTAGTGCAATCCAATCTATTTTGGTTGTTGGTCCAATAATCGAATACAAAGAGATCAAGGGTATTTAAGGTTGACACTACTTTTGTACCTCAACCTTGATGAGATAAAGTATGATGAAAGGATATGATTGCACGATAACCATATCATTCATAGGTAGCTGTTTTGGTGAATATGAATCTTTCAGGTAGCCATGATGTCTTGCTAGAGGCTAATCTTAGTCTGTGTTTGGTGAGACGATTGATTGAGTGTCAATTGTGATACTACTCACTACCGATATGATGAGAAGCCTTCGGGTCACACACATAGAAGATAAATAAATGATAAGTAAGTGATAAAGGCATTTTCATCTTTTAAGATGAAAGGGTATTTTAGTAATCTCACAGTGCAATTAGATTTAGGTCATTACCTATATTTAATTTCATATGGAAATTAAAATAAGTGAGATTGTGTATATATATATATATATTTAAATGTTATATTATTAATTAATATTAATATTTAAAATAATATTAATATTAATAAATATAATATAAATTCAAATTCAAATTCAAATTTAAAATTAAAATACCCATGATTGGAATTACCTTGATTTGGTAATGGAATAAATATAATCTAAATATGGAATTAGTATATGACTATTCCATATAAGATTAGGGTTTTAATTGTTGCACTATTTAAGTGCAACTTAAAATTAAAACAAAATAACTCAATCAAACACAAACCCTAGCCACACTCTCCCGCACTCCACCCCCCTCTCCCCCCCCGCTGTAACACCCACATCAAGGTACGTAATTTTACTTATGCTCTAATACCCTTAGTTGGATTTTTTTGAAGTTACCTTAGACAAATGTGAAGAAAATTCCTTAAAAGTTCATTAGGGGTAAAATGGTCTTTTCACTTCTAATTAGATGAAAAAGTGGGAAGTGAAAGGAAGCAAAATAATGTGAAGAAGATAATAAAAATGAGGGTATTTTAGTAATTGACTAAAGGACATAGATGGAATTTCATAGAAAGTGCAAGGGCAAAATGGGAATACATGCTTATATTATTTGATATCAGGTTTCATTTGAAGAAACCTTAACCAAAATGCAGCCCTTGTTCACGCTATTCTCCCCATTTTCTCTCAATTTTCTTCACTAAATTTCAAAGGGAAATCATAGGATTTGGCTTGGATTTTCATAGATTTTCAATCCTAAAGCATCCTAAGGTAATATTCTAGAAAAAGGAGTGTGATTAAACTTTAAATTTTTAAATTTTTATGGTTTTTATATGATCTAGGTCCAAGAGGAAGAGATTTTCAGCAAAAGGGAAGTGATCTCACATATTCAAGGTAAGTAAACCTAATTTGAACCTTAATTTGAGCAAGATTTGTGTTGAATGAATTTTTCATGTTTGTATGTGATGGTATGAGAGAATTATAGGTTGTTTTTTATGTTTATTGATGTATAAATTATAGCCATGAGAAGTAGTGTATGGTTATGTGATGATTTGGTGAAGTTGTGGAAGATTTTGTGATGAAATTGTTGGAGTATAAAGAAGTGTGAAATTTGGCCAGGTTTGATACTAAATTTAGTGAGTTTTTGGCTCACAATTTGATTGAATTACAGAGTTGTGGAAGTGTAGCCAACATGGTAGTTACATGTGCATATGAAGTGTTTGATGAAAATCCAAAGAGAAATTGCATGCATGAGTTGGCTAAACCCTAATGAAGAAAGGGTTAGAGAAAGGCAAGAATTGAAGTTTGATTGTCTAATATTGATCTTTTAACATGTTTTCACAGGGTAGAATGGTTAGGAAAGGTTAGGGAGTAAGTGGAGGAAAATAGCCATGGAAAAGCCTTAAAGTAGGTATGTTACCAAGGTTGCCCTGTCAAATCTGTGACATTCTGAGTGATTTTTGGGCATCTTACCTATCAAACTGGGTTGAGACCTAAACATAAAAGTTGTAGCCCTTTCTCTAAGCTTTAAAATAAGACCAATATAATAGCAATCTAATGTTTGTAACTCGAGATATGCCTTCTTGAATATGACCTGTGCAGTATGACTACCTCAAGAATGCTTCCAATTTATTAGTTTATTTTTAGTCTAATAATCTATGATTGATTTCAAAGTATGGGAATATTGTTGGTAGAGAATACTAGTTCCCTAATGATACCTTTATATGCCATAATGCATTCTTACATTCTCACATTTGCATTTAGAAAGAATAGTAAAGAATGAGCATATTTCCATGCACGTACACATATGTGAGAACATTAAAGAATAAAGAGAAAGAAATAAATTGTAGAATCATCCTCTAAAGAATATAATTAAAGAAGTTCAAACCTGAAATTTATTTAAAGAAATGTAAAAACATAAGAGAAGAGAAGGTTGTTGCGATGGGGAACCCGTGAGTGACCGAGAAGAAAAATAGCCCACATGCACACCGCCTTTAGTAAGCGGCCTCAGAATAAGAAAGAAGAATTTGTACAGTCCGTTAGAAGTGCATGTGGATGAGGACTGTACCCAGTAGAGCATACCTACATGCACGCCGCCTTTAGTGAGCGGCCTCAGAATAAGAAAAAAGAATTTGTACAGTCCGTTAGAAGTGCATGTAGATGAGGACTGTACCCACTCACGGCCAGGGTTCCGAATCCATGCCTCAATCGAGTCCAATCGGCAAAGAAAGAATAGAAAAGAAAAGAAAGAAAGAAAGAATAGAAAGAAAGAACAGAAAGAAACAAAGAAAAGCTAGAAAAGAAACAAAGAAAGAAATACAGAGAAAAGAAATAGAAAAACAGAAAAGAAAATGCACATCCTATGCATTTGTGCATATGCAGTATATTTATGCATGATACCATTTCCACTGTCCTGAGTAGTGCGAAGCTAGAGTTATAGAAAGAGTAGAGAAGAATATAAAAGTTTGATGTAAGGAAAGAAAATCAGAATAAGAGCAATGGAGATAGAAGGGTAGCATTGTGGGTTTACTTACTGAGCAATTAGTGCTCACCCTATTGTTTTCAATGTTTTTGTAGGTAGTAGATGAGATACGGTCTAGAGGAACGTCAAGTAGTGGAAGAGAATGGCATCACTGTCTGAGATTACTTTGTACTTATTTTTGTTAAATTGTTACTTAAGGTAGAGATTTGTATATAAAGTCAAATTTATTTTGGGCCCACTATTACGTTCTTATATACATATATATTTTCTATAACATGTTAGTGAGTTTTACTTATATTTTTCCAAAGAACATACTAGCTAGAAGGAATATTACACACACAACAACCCCACCACCACCACCACCACCACAAACCATGAACACCCATAGGTTGGAGAAGAGAATTTTTAAAGTGAAAAATTATGCACTATTATCCTTGAACCAATCAGTTTGGCTAGCACATCGAATCCTTTGGTGATCGTCGTCTTGTCTTCGTGTGGATATCGATCGTTCATTCCCATATTGGAGTGGAAGCAAATCCAAATAAATTGAAGGAGCCTCCAAATGCTGGTATGAAACTTGTAATTATGTTTATTATAATTGCCATGCATGAATGACATAAAATGGGTATAAGGATCTTAGGGTTTTTGGTTTGTGGATCAGGAAAAGTTTTAATTTACACTGCGTTCACTCAATCCGTAAACCTACACAGATGGCATCTTCTGAGTATATGTTTGGATCACTAGTGAGAACTTGGTTCCTTATGAGCAATGGCACCATTATTGTCACAGAATAGCTCGACTGGATAAACAATGCTTGGAACCACTACAAGTTCAGTAATGAACTTCTTGATCAAAAAAGCCTCTTTGGCCATATCAGATAATGTTATGTATTTAGCTTTTGTTGTAGAATCTACCACAATGCTTCATTTTGAACTTTTCCAACTGACTGCAGCTCCATTTAGATAGAACACATATCTTGACTGCGATCGAAAATCATCTTCGTTAGTTTGGAAACTAGTATCACTATATCCTTTTATAGTGAACTCATCTTTTCCTTCATAAACTAAGAATGCATCCTTAGTCCTTTTCAAGTACTTGAGGATATTCTTGACAGTTGTCTAGTGTTGTTCACCTAGATCTAATTGATATCTACTACAATGCTTAAGGCACATGAGACATCAATCTTAGTACACAATATGGCATACATGATAGATCCTATTGCCGAGGCATATGGAATCCTACTCATCTTATCTCTATCATTTAGTGTCCTTAGACACATATTCTTTCAGAGATATATGCCATGTGACATCAAAAGAAATCCTTTCTTGGATTCTTCCATACTGAATCTTTTTAGTACTTTATCTATATATGTACTCTGACTTAGGCCAAGCAAACAATGAAATCTATCATGATTGATCTTTATACCAAGGATATAGGTTGCTTCTTCTAAGTCCTTCATGTAGAAACACTTGGATAACCAAGTCTTTACTGTTTGCAAGTTCGATATGTCATTCCTAGTGATTAATATGTCCTCCATGGAGAAAAACTTGGATAATACTAGGAATTCTACTACGCTCCCACTGAATGTCTTGTACACATAAGGCTCGTCTTCATTTTGGATGAATCTGAATTCCTTTACAGCTTCATCAAAAACAATATTCTAGCTCTTTAATGCTTGCTTGAGTCCATAAATGAATCTTTTCAACTTGCACACCTTTTCAACTTGTCCATCAAGAACAAAACCATCAATTTTGCCATATAGACATACTCTTCAAGGTTTTCGTTCAGGAAAGCAGTTTTGATATCCATTTGCCAAATCTCATAATCGTGGTATGCAGCAATCCCTAGCATAATCTGGATGGACTTTAACATTGCAACTCATCATAGTTAATGCCATGTTTCTGTCTAAAACCTCTAGCAACCAGTCATGCTTTATAGGTTTTCACATTACCATTCATGTTAGTCTTCTTGTGGAAGACTCATTTGCACCCTATGGGTTTTACCCCTTCGGGTGGATGCACCAGAGCCCATACTTCTACATGCAGTCCAACTTAGATTTCAAGGCTTCCAACCATTTTGTGGAATCTGGATTCAACATAGCGTATCGTAAGTTCTGGGTACATTGTCTTGATAGACTAGTACGTCGCTGTGCTGAGTCACGAGAAAACTATATCTCTCAGGCTCTTGATGTACTCTCCTAGATCTACAACGCTCTTGTGTTGTTTGAAGTGGTACACTTTGCTCCATTGTGTGTGGAGTAACCTCTTCACGATGTTCAATAATTTTATTAGGCAAATCATCTTGTCTGTCAACTAATGTACCTTGTGAACATAGAACTTCATTGAGTTCTATCTTCCTCCCACTATCTCCTTTTAGAAGGAATTCCTTCTCCAAGAAGACCCTAGTTTGAGAAACGAAAACTTTTTGCTCAACTGGATGGTAGAAATAGTATCCTCTAGTTTCCTTAGGATACCCCACAAAATTACATTTCTTAGATTTTGAGGCAAGCTTGTTCGAAGTCAATTTCTTGATATAAGCATCACAACCCCAAACTCTTAGATAAGATGAAATGGGCTTTCGTCAATTCAATAGTTCATATGGTGTCTTGTCTACAGACTTAGATGGTACATGAATCAGTGTATAAGTGGCAACCTCTAGGCGTATGTAACACCCACATTAAGGTACGTAGCTTTACTTATGCCCTTATACCCTTAGTTGAATTTTGTTAAAGTTATTTTGAAAAAACAAAGTGTGAAGAAAATGCCTTAACATTTCATTAGGGGTAAAATGGTATTTTCACTCAAAATTAGTTGAAATTGTGGGGAGTGAAAAGAGATAGAATTTCATAGAGAATGCAATAAAATGAGGGCATTATGGCAATTGACTAAGGGACATAGATGGAATTTCATAGAAAGTGCAAGGGCAAAATGGGAAACTATAAATAATATTATGTTATATCAGGAATTGAAGAGTGAAACCCTAGCCACTTCTTCTTCTCTTTCACGCTACTTACCACCCAAATTCTCTCAATTTCTTCAATTCTTTTTCAAGGGAAATCCATAGATTTTGGTTACTTTTTAGTGGATTTCAATCCCAAGCATCCTTTGGTAAGATCCTTGCACTAAGAAGTGAGTTTTCATTTTTAAAGTGTTGAATTTTGATGATTTGTGTTCATAGGATTTAAGAGAAAGAGAGTTGGGTCAAAGAAGATTTTTAAAGTTTTGGATTGCTCACATATAAGGTAAGTAAATCCTACCCTAAGTATGATTTAAGTTGATGGATTTGGTGTTGAATGATGATTAGAACTTATCCATGAGAAGTAGTGTTGGTGTGTTTGATATTTGATGTGAATTTGGATGAAATTTGGAAGAATTGGAGTAGAAATTTTGGAGTGTATATTTTGGGCAGGTTTGGTGTTAAAGATAGAAGATTTTATACCAAATTTTTGTTGGCCTAGAAAAGAGGTAGAAGTGTAACCAAATTAGAGTTGATTTGTGCACATGAATTGTTTGATGAAATGTCAAAGAGAAGTGCATGTATGAGTATGATTATGTGTTACCTTGGGATGAGTTTATAAATGGTAGAGAATGACATGTTTGCATTCCATATTGCATTATTGAATCTAAACATGTGACTTTAGAAAGAATTATGAGCATGAAACCATCTACATGCATACATACTCATAAGAGCATGAAAAAGCACTAAAGAATGTTAAAGAGTAAATAGAAAGAAATGAGAATATTAAAGAAGTTCAAATGTGAATTTTTATTTAAAGAAGGGTAAAAAGATAAAAAGAAGAAAAGGTTGTTGCGATGGGGAGCCCGTGAGTGACATAGCCCCACATGCACGTTGCCTTTAGTGAGCGGCCTCAGAATTCAGAAAGAAGAATTGTACAATCCGTTAGAAGTGCGTGTGGATGAGGACTATACCCATAATTAGAGAATACACTCGCACGGCCAAGGTTCCCAATCCATCCCTCAACCGAGTCCGATCGGCAAGAAAGAAAGAAAGAATAGAAGTAAAGAATAGAAAGAAAGAAAGAAAGAATAGAAAGAAAGAAAAGAAAGAATAGAAAAGAAAAGAAAGAATACAATAGAAAGAAAAGAAAGAATAGAAAGAAAGCATAGAAAGAAAGAATAGAAAGAAAGAATAAAAAGAAAGAAAGACTAGAAAAGAAAGAAATAAAGAAATAAAGAAAAAGAAACAGAAAACAGAATAAGAAAAATAGAAAAGAAAATGCACATTTTATGCATTTGTGCATTTGCATCATATTTATGCATAATGCCATGCCCATTATCTTGAGTAGTGGGAAATTAGAATAGAGAAAGAACAGAGAAAGAATAGAGAAAGAACAGAGTAAGAGTAAAGAAAGAATAAAGAAGAATGGGGAAGTGTGAAGTAAGGAAAGAAATTCAGAAGTTAAGCAGCGGAGAGAGAAGGGTAGCATAGCGGGTTTACTTACTGAGCAATTAGTGCTCACCCTGTTGTTTTCAATGTTTTCGTAGGTAATAGGTGAGATGCGGTCATTTGGAACATCACGCAGCAGAAGGGATGGGCAAAACTATCAAGTTACTATTTTGAGACTTTATTATATTATGTAAAGATTTGTATATAAAGAAAAATTAAATACGGGCCCATAATTTTATACTCGTTTATATGTATATTTTCTTATATATATTTATGAGTTTTATTGTTATTTTACGAGTATACTAGCTAGAAAGAAAGTATTATATTTTTGGTATCAAAGCAAAGGTTTTGGGATTTGACAATGTGCCTCTCCCGCCGCATTGATGTTCCGTAGCTGACCGCTGTAAGTTATTTTTTTTCCTTACTTGTAGTAGATGAGTTAATTGAGTTGACTAAAAGTGTTGGTGTTATGTAGATGAGACGTAGAACCCGAGCAAGTAGTAGGAAGGAAATGAGTACGGATGAACCTTCCAATCCTCCAGAATCTACTCTCCCTATCCTCGATGAAGCGAGGATCTGTTATATTATACAACTAGTCTTGGTAGAGAATCGGGGAGGCTTTGTACCGGAGAGAGTTGAGACCCCAGTTATTGTACCGACCCCCAGAGATGAGAGAGAGAGGCTGGTATCCCTAGTAGTGCAGAATCATATTGAGCCGATATATGGGTTGCCTAGCCAACATCAACCATCAGAATTAAGGGGTATTGCGGACCCAATAGTGGCAGATGAGTGGTTTAAATCGGTGGAACGTACAACGACACTTTTCCCTATAACAGACTGGGAGAAGATTCAGTATGCCGGTTTCCTATTTAAGGGTGATGCCCGTATATGGTGGGAATTGATGGAGGATACTCATGATATAGCTTCGATGACCTAGGGAGATTTCAGAAGATTGTTTGAGGTAGAATATAGAACAATTGATCGAGTTCATGAAAAGATTTAGGAGTTCATTAGTTTGCAATGGGGGACTAGTTCAGTGAAAGAATATTCAGTGAAATTCAATTCCCTGGCAAGGTTTACGCCAGGTGTAGTGAAACCAGAATTGAGAAGGGATAAGTTCGTGCATGGGTTGAAACCAGAAATAGCTCAAGATGTTATGGTCGGTGCCCGGCCCCTTCATACATACAGTGAAACTTTGGAACGAGCTTTACAGGCAGAAATATTTGTGAATAAGCTAACCCCAGCAACTCCATCAGCAATAACCCCTAGTGTTCCACCTTCTGCTCCATAGAGAGATAAAGCTGATGCCCCCACTAATAGAGAGATGAGAAATAAGAAAAGATTTCAACCCAAGAAGAACAGAAGGGATTGGCAAACTAAAAAGTCGAGAACTGGTGAAGTTCCCTAGTGCCAAAATTGTGGGAAAAATCATTCTGGGGAGTGTCTTAGAGATTTCGGCCGAAATGTATGTTATAGATGCCGACAACCAGGGCATATGATGAAAGATTGCAAAGCCACTCCTACACCCGCAGCGCAGACACCTAGAGGTACTAATGCTCAAGTGTATACAGTAGCTCAGAGTGAAGCTGAAGCTAGCCTATCCGTAGTTACTAGTCAGTTATTATTTCATTCAGTTCCCCTTTATGCATTAATTGATTCTGGAGCCACACATCATTTATTACACATGGGATTTTAGAGAGATTAGGTTTGAAACCTACTAGAGTGGATTGTCCCATTAAGATAGAGTTACCAGATGGTGTTAGTGTAGTAACTCAAGAGATGCTTCCAGGGGAGTCCGTAGTGATCCATGGAAGGGAGTTGCCAGTGGATTTGATAGTGTTTGGTATGCCCGATTTTGATGTTATTTTGGGCATGGATTTCCTAGGGAGATTTGGAGTAGAGATTGATTGTCGAAAGAAGAAAGCAAGATTTAATCTTGATGATGGAGATAAGTTTAATTTTGGTGAGGGTCACCAGCTTAGTATGTTAATTAGCAATGTAAAGGCCAAAAAAATGCTAAGAAAAAGGTGCTCGGGGTATATTGCTCATGTAGTGCACAGTAGTGATGTCCCACAACTAGAGATTCATAATGTGCCAGTAGTCCGAGAGTTTTTAGATGTATTTTCGGAAGATTTTTCTGGTTTACCTCTGGAAGGAGAAGTAGAATTCAGTATTGAACTGGCACCAGGGACCGTACCAATTTCTAAAGCCCCTTATCGGATGGCCCCAGCCGAGCTTCAAGAATTGAAAAAGCAACTTCAAGAACTCTTAGACAAGGGTTTTATTTGACCTAGCCATTCTCCTTGGGGTGCTCCAATTTTGTTTGTGAAGAAGAAAGATGGATCTCTACAGATGTGTATAGATTACAAAGAGTTAAATAAAGTGACAGTGAAGAATAAATACCCATTGCCTCGCATAGATGATTTGTTTGATCAGCTGAAAGGAGTAGCCATGTTTTCAAAGATTGATTTGAGGTCGGGTTATCACCAAGTAAGGGTTGCAGAGCAAGATATTGCCAAGACTGCTTTTCGGACTAGATATGGGCATTATGAATTTGTGGTGATGCCTTTTTGGGTTAACCAATGCCCCAACAGTCTTTATGGACTTAATGAACTGGGTGTTTCAAGATTGTCTTGATCGATTCATAGTGGTGTTTATTGATAATATCCTGGTTTATTCTAAGACAGAAGAGGAGCATGAAGAACATTTAAGATTTGTGCTACAGCGATTGCAAGATAAGAAGCTGTTTGCCAAATTTTCTAATTGTGAGTTTTGGCTAGATCAAGTTATCTTTCTGGGCCATACCGTCTCAAATGAGGGTGTATCAATGGATCCAAGTAAGGTAAAGGCAATTTTGGAATGGCAACAGCCGAAGATAGTAAAGGAAGTTAGAAGTTTCTTGGGGCTAGTAGGCTACTATAGGCGATTTGTAGCAGGGTTTGCTCAGTTGGCTGAGTCACTTACAACTCTCACCAAACAGAGAACTCCTTTCATTTGGTCAAATGCCTGTGAAGAAAGTTTTCAAGAGTTAAAAAGAAGATTGACCATAACTCCTATTCTTGTGTTACCACATGAGGGTGTAGATTATAATATTTATACAGATGCCTCAGTTTAGGGACTTGGTGCAGTATTGATGTAGTTGGGTAGAGTAGTAGCCTATGCTTCTCGTCAATGAAAAGAATATGAGACGAGATACCCTACGCATGATCTAGAGTTGGCTGCTGTAGTTTTTGCACTGAAAATATGAAGGCATTATTTGTATGGAGCAAAGAGTAACATTTATACAGATCATAAAAGTTTGAAGTATTTCTTCACCTAAAGAGAGTTGAATATAAGGCAGAGGAGATGGTTAGAGCTGGTAAAGGATTATAATTGTGAAATTAAGTATCAACTTGGAAAAGCTAATATAGTAGATGATGCTTTGAGTAGAAAAGCCTACCTGTCCCAACTCACAAGACAGAAAGAGTTATTGGGCGGGTTGATCAAGGACCAAATAGAGGTGATACCGGGAAGGCTTGCCAGGTTAGACATTCAGCCTACTTTGCTGGAAGAGATTAAAGAAAAACAAGTTGTTGATGAGTGGTGTCAGAAAATAAGTCAGCAAGTGATTGAGGGCAAGATAAAAGAATTCCACCAGTTAGATGGTGTCCTCCATTTCCGGAATCATATATGCATTCCCCAAGATGCTGAGTTGAAGAGAAAGATTCTTACAGAGGCTCATGATATACCATATACTGTTCATCCTAGAGGAACCAACATGTATCAAGATTTAAAGAAAAGTTATTGGTGGCCAGGTATGAAGAGAGATATCGGAGAGTATGTGGCTAAGTGCTTGGTTTGTCAACAGGTGAAAGCAAAACACCAAAGGCCGTCAGGATTGCTTTAGCCACTTAGCATTCCTGAATGGAAATGGGAGAGCATATCCATGGATTTTATTACAGGCCTTCCCAGAGTTCAGAAAGGGTTTAATGCCATATGGGTGATAATAGATAGATTAACTAAATCAGCCCATTTTCTTCCAGTAAAGGAAGGCACTACCTCGGATCAGTTGTGTAACGCCCCACTTGAGGTACGTAGCTAATGTTTCTTCTTTTGCTCTTTTTTGAGTCGATTTATTAGTATTATTGTTTGGTTGGCCTTTGATTGAGTGTTATGTTGAACATTTGTCTTGAAATTGGTTGAAAATAAAGGAAGTTTTGTGTTCCAGGCTTCGCCGGGGCGAAGAAGAATCTTCGCCGCGGCGAAGAGTTGTTGAAGCCACGGGAAAGCTGCTGGACAGTTTCGCCGTGGCGACAGAAGCTTCTTCGCCGCGACGACGTGCCAACCAAATTGTTTGTTAAGTTTTAGATATTTTCTTCCCTAGGGGCAATTTGACCATTCTACCCCTAATTAGTAGAGAAAGTGGAGAGTAAAATGTAAGGAATTTTCATGGAGAATATGTTAATATGGGGGTGTGTTTGTAATGAATCAAAGGATATAGATGGAATTCCCAAGGAAGAGTAAGGGCAAAATGGGAATGCTTGTGCATAAATTGTATTAAAAGGAATTAAGTCATTGCAAACCCTTCATTCTTCTTCTCCACCGCCATTCTCTTTTCTTACTTCCTCTCAAATTCTCTTTCTTTTGTTCAAGGATTTTTAGAGGGCTTTTGGAGTGATTTGGGGTAGAAAATCAATCTAAGGCATCCTAAGGTAAGGATTCTTGCTTTGGATGTGAAGTTTTGTGAGATTTTGTGTATATTTGAATATTGAGGTCTTTTGGTTGAATTGTTTAATTGTTTAAAGGGTAGAGAAAAGTCAAGCAAACCAAGAGAAAGGAAGTGCTAGTGAGATCTCTCCATCACAAGGTAAGTAAATCCCAACCCAAGTTGAGATTTGAGAATTCTCTTGAGTAGAGATTTCTTTATGCATGTGTAAATGATGCTTGTTGAGAAATTGAGTAGAGATATGTGTTTGTTGTTGAGAAATTGAGTTGAGAAGAGTATTCATGTTATGTTGTTGGATATATTTCCTTTATGGGAGTGTTGATGTGTGATGAGTTTGAGATGAAGATAGATGAAATTGAGTATGTATTTTGGGAGTGTCCTTCTATGGTAGGGATTATGCTCATGGAAGGGAATTTACTTCCAATTTTGGATGGTTAAAGAGAGAAATAGGGTTGTAGTTAGAGAAGAGTTTTTATATGCACATGAGTTGTTTGATAAAATGCCTAAGAGAAGCATGAGAATGAATTATGAACCTTAATTATTGCAACATTGCATATTGGCATTTCCTAAGTGCATTAATGAGCATGAACCATCCATATGCATTAATTGACTTAAGGAAGAGTAGAAAACTTTGTGTATGCACTTGCTCTATGAGTAGAGAACTTTGTGAATGCAACTACTCTAAGGGTAGAGAGAATGAGAAGTGCTAGAGTAGAGTGAATGAGATAGTTATTAGAAACGGGTTGATGCTTTGTGATCGTCACCTGATAGTTATTAGAAACGGGTTGATGCTTTGTGATCGTCACCTGATAGTTATTAGAAACGGGTTGATGCTTTGTGATCATCACCCGAAAGTCATAAGAAACGGGTAGGTGCTTTGTGATCTCCACCCGATAGTTATGGAAACCGGATAGGTGCTTTGTGATCCCCACTCGGTAGTCATTAAAAGCGGGTTGGTGCTATGTGAACTCCACCCGATAGTCATGAAGAGTGGGATGGCGCTGTGTGAACGCCATCCGACCGTACCTCCGGTAAGATGAGGCCATGACATTAGTAGGAAACAATGGAAAGATATGAAAAATAGTTACGGGGTTAGACAAATAGAGGGTTTACTTACTGAGCATTATTTTGTGCTCACCCCGTCATTTTCCTTTGTGGATACAGGATCTAGGTGATGATGCAGTCGGAGGGGTGTCGGCAAGCGAGGAGCAATAGTTCACTGTTTCCCCTATTTTTTTTTTGTCTTTTTAAATGGCATTTTGTAAATCATGATCTTTGTGTATAAAAGACTTAGTACATATAATAAAAAAGAAAGTTTTGGGCCCATTTTCTATATTATTATGCAAGCATTTTACTAGTTTACAGCAGTTGTTACAGTAGAACACCAAAGACCATCAGGTTTGCTTCAGCCACTCAACATTCCTGAATGGAAATGGGAAAGTATATCAATGGATTTTATCATAAGCCTTCCAAGAGTTTAAAAGGGGTAGAATGCGATATGGGTGATAGTAGACAAATTAACGAAATCAGCCCATTTTCTTCCAGTAAAGGATAGCACTACCTCAGATCACTTGGTCCAGATCTATGTTAGGGAGATAGTCAGACTCCATGGTGTGCCCAAGACCATAGTGTTAGATAGAGATTCCAGATTTGTTTCGGCTTTTTGGACCAGTCTACAGAGAAACTTAGGTACCAGATTGGCATTTAGTACAGCATACCATCCTCAAACAGATGGCCAGACTGAGAGAAAAAATCAGATACTTAAGGATATGTTGAGAGCATGCTGTATGGCATGAGATGTTACCGTTGGTGGAGTTGGCCTATAATAACAGTTATCAGTCTACAATTAAGATGGCTCCTTATGAGGTTTTGTATGGTAGACGATGTAGATCTCCTTTGCATTGGGATGAGGTAGGAGAGAAAGATGAGTTACATATAGCTTTTGGGCCATAGATAACCCAGAAAATAATAGAAGATATCTAGTTGATCCGACGTAGAATGAAGCAAGCTCAAGATAGACAAAAGAGCTATACAGATTTAAAGAGAAAAAATGTGGAATTTGCAGTGGGTGATAAAGTGTTTATTAAAGTTTCCCCCTATAAACGGGTCATACGTTTTGGTGGAAAAGAAAAGTTAGCACCTAGATACATTGGCCCCTTTGAAGTGTTGCAACGAGTTGGAAAGGTAGCTTATAAGTTGGCACTACCACCTAATATGGATAGGGTGCATAATGTATTCATGTTTCGATGGTCTACCTTATGATTCCTTCATAGAACTATGGAGGAATCATAAGGTAGAAGAAGCAACATGGGAGGTAGAGCAAGATATGCGAAACCGCCATCCCGAGTTGTTTGTTCGAATTTCGGGGATGAAATTCTTATAAGGGGGGAGAATTGTAATGCCCACAATGAGGTACGTCGCTTTACTTATGCCCTTATACCCTTAGTTGAATTTTGTTAAAGTTATTTTGAAGAAAAAAAGTGTGAAGAAAATGCCTTAACATTTCATTAGGGGTAAAATGGTCTTTTCATTCAAAATTAGTTGAAATTGTGGGGAGTGAAAAGAGATAAAATTTCATGGAGAATGCAATAAAAATGAGGGCATTATGGTAATTGACTAAGGGACATAGATGGAATTTCATGGAAACTGCAAGGGCAAAATGGGAAACTATAAATAATATTATGTTATATCAAGAATTGAAGAGTGAAACCCTAGCCACTTCTTCTTCTCTTTCACGCTACTTACCACCCAAATTCTCTCAATTTCTTCAATTCTTTTTCAAGGGAAATCCATAGATTTTGGGTACTTTTTAGTGGATTTTCAATCCCAAGCATCCTTAGGTAAGATCCTTGCACTAAGAAGTGAGTTTTCATTTTTAAAGTGTTGAATTTTGATGATTTGTGTTCATAGGATTTAAGAGAAAGAGAGTTGGATCAAAAAAGATTATTAGAGTGTTGGATTGCTCACATCTAAGGTAAGTAAATCCTACCCTAAGTATGATTTAAGTAATATTGTGTAGAGAATTTATTTTATGCATATATGTGTTTTATATGAAGAATTGTTGATGGATTTGGTGTTGAATGATGATTAGAACTTATCCATGAGAAGTAGTGTTGGTGTATTTGATATTTGATGTGAGTTTGGATGAAATTTGGAAGAATTGGAGTAGAAATTTGGAAGAATTGGAGTAGAAATTTTGGAGTGTATATTTTGGGCAGGTTTGGCTTTAAAGATAAAAGATTTTATACCAAATTTTTGGTGGCCTAGAAAAGAGGTAGAAGTGTAGCCAAATTAGAGTTGATTTGTGCACATGAATTGTTTGATGAAATGTCAAAGAAAAATGCATGTATGAGTATGATTATATGTTACCTTCGGATGAGTTTGTAGATGGTAGAGAATGACATGTTTGCATTCCATATTGCATTATTGCATCTAAACATGTGACTTTAGAAAGAATTATGAGCATGAAACCATCTACATGCATACATACTCATAAGAGCATGAAAAAGCACTAAAGAATGTTAAAGAGTAAATAGAAAGAAATGAGAATATTAAAGAAGTTCAAATGTGAATTTTTATTTAAAGAAGTGTAAAAAGACAAAAAGAAGAAAAGGTTGTTGCGATGGGGAGCCCGTGAGTGACATAGCCCCACATGCACGCTGCCTTTAGTGAGCGGCCTCAGAATTCAGAAAGAAGAATTGTACAGTCCGTTAGAAGTGCGTGTGGATGAGGATTGTACCTAGAATTAGAGAATACACTCACACGGCTAGGGTTTCAAATCCATGCCTCAATCAAGTCCGATCGGCAAGAAAGAAAGAAAGAATAGAAAGGAAGAAAAGAAAGAATAGAAAAGAAAAGAAAGAATAGAATAGAAAGAATAGAAAGAAAGAATAAAAAGAAAGAAAGAAAGAAATACAGAAAACAGAATAAGAAAACAGAATAAGAAAAATAGAAAAGAAAATGCACATTTTATGCATTTGTGCATTTGCATCATATATATGCATAATACAATGCCCATTATCTTGAGTAGTGGAAATTAGAATAGAGAAAGAACAGAGAGAAACAGAGAAAGAATAGAAAACAGAATAAGAAAAATAGAAAAGAAAATGCACATTTTATGCATTTGTGCATTTGCATCATATATATGCATAATACAATGCCCATTATCTTGAGTAGTGGGAAATTAAAATAGAGAAAGAATAGAGGAAAAAACAAAGAAAGAACAGAGAGAAAAACAGAGTAAGAGTAGAGAAAGAATAGAGAAGAATGGGGAAGTGTGAAGTAAGGAAAGAAATTCAGAAGTTAAGCAACGGAGAGAGAAGGGTAGCATAGCGGGTTTACTTACTGAGCAATTAGTTCTCACCCCGTTGTTTTCAATGTTTTTGCAGGTAATAAGTGAGATGCGGTCACTTGGAACATCATGCAGCAGAAGGGATGGGCAAAACTGTCAAGTTACTATTTTGAGACTTTATTATATTATGTAAAGATTTGTATATAAAGAAAAATTAAAAATGGGCCTATAATTTTATACTCGTTTATATATATATTTTCTCATATATAATTAGTGAGTTTTAATGTTATTTTATGAGTATACTAGCTAGAAAGAAAGTATTACAGCGCAGCCCTAGAATGATGTGGGTAGATCTATAAAACTCTTCATTGACCGAACCATACCCAACAAGGTATAGTTCCTTCTTTCAGACTGTGTTGAGGTATATAGGGAGGTGTGAGTTGAGATACTATCCCATAATCCTTTAGGTATGTAACAAACTCTGAGCTTAATATTCTCCTCCCTCATTGGATTGGATTGATACTCTTGCCTAGTTGATTATATACTTCATTCCTAAATTCTTTGAACTTGTCAGATTTATGTCTCATTAAATAGACATAAAAAAATCTATTGAATTCATCAATAAAAGTGATGAAGTAAAGATATCCACCTCTAGCTTATACTGTTAGTGGTTCACATACATCACTATGGATGATGCCTAACAGTTCCGTTGCCCTTTCACTGTGTCCAATAAAAGGTGAATTGATCATTTTGCCTAATAGGCATGAATTGCGTACCTCATAAGACTGGAAGTCAAATGGGTCCAAAACTCCGTCCTTATGGAGTTTTACGATGCGAATCTGGTTCATATGACCCGACCTACAATGCCATAGATACGTTTGATTAAAGCCATAATTCTTAGCTTTCTTATTTTCAAGATTGAATAATTTATTATTTTTTAAACCTAGAATATACAGAGCATTATGTAATTAAGTAGTTCCATATTGAATACCATCCAAACTAAAAGATAATAACCCATCTGTTATCAAAAACTGATATCCAACATTGTCCAAAGTAGACACAGAAATAATGTTCTTAGAAACTGATTTAACATAAAAACGATCTAAGAGTTCTAATATAAGGCCCAAAGGCGAAGATAAATAATAAATTCCTATGGCTAATGCAACAACTCACGCTCATTTTCCAACTCATAGGTTGACCTTTCCTTGATCGAGCAATCTACTCTATCGCCGTCCCTACACAGAAGTGCGAATATGAGAACCACATCCAGTGTAAAGGAGAAAGATTAATTTCAATCATATACATACCTTTGGAAGAAGATGCAAAGTTCCTTTCATTGACTTATGAGCATTTTGGTCTACACTTGAGTTAGCTTCAACTATCATAAATGGCTTTGGCATATTCATGCCTAGCTTGTAAGTCTCTAACATATGCATAATTTCTTGTAGGGTTTTCATCTCATTTTTCTCAACAAAGTCATGGAAAAATTGAGAAAATGAATCTAGTAAGGACTACAATATTAGATCTATTGCTAAATCTTCATTTAGTCCACATTAGCATCAACCGTGTTCATATATTCGGCCAACTTGAGTATATGAATGCCAACTTTGGTACCCCCATCGATCTTGCTCCTGAATAACAATTGTGACACCTTATACTTTTCTTTATTTCGAAGAGTACAAACAATGGTAGGTAAGTCCATATTTCCATACTGCCTTTGCAATGGTGGTGTCATTGATGCTAACAAGATGAACCTTGTGACTTTGATTTTAGTATTATGAATACCTTTCATGTAAACGTACCCATTCTGTTGGATGGAACTATTAATTGGCTTTGGTGATAGAGCCTCTTTGATGGTATACAATATTCATCGTGGGACCTAAGTATATCATTGGTAGTTCTATACTAGCCCACGAAACTTTCACCATCGAACTTATTTCCTAGATCGATGATTAATCGCAGGGTTCCCGTGTTCACTATGAAAGTGAATCTACAAATGATAAATTTAAACAGAGTTAATACTATGTTAATTAATAAGGCCTTTTATCAATCAATTGCTCCCACTATTTTACACAAGCTCAGTAGCCCTCACTATTAAACTCGGGAGGCCCGTTAGTCATCCTAGTGAGCCGAAATCCCATCGTTTTTATTTCAAACTTCATGGGGACGAACAAGTTAAAATGGGATGATTAGGTAGGTCAACAAACTTTAATCTACACCATCTAATAGCATCAACTATTAAACTTAAATGTAAATCAATCCAACAAACCGATTACATAATCCAATGGCATCAACTATTGTCCTCAAGTGTAACTTTCGGATCAGTGAGTTGGACACTACATGTCCTCTTGTGCTTTATTAAGTGCACTACTCTACTATGCCTCTAGTGTATTTATTAACCTTCATGGTGGTGAACAAGCAAAATACACCTAGTTAAGTCAAACCCATCACTATTCAGGAAAAGCTCCAATGAATAATTAACCTCCTACTGGTAGAAGTGTACTCTTCGCGGGGTCAAACAAGGCCATGACAAACAGTGGTTTGATTAATCCCAAAGTGATGGAAGGCATATGGTTATTTGTGACTTAATATCTTAATCGAGGATTCTTGATTTTATTGTCTCACCAATTTTATTATCTTTTTAGCATGTTATAGTCCGGCATGTTAAAACATTCAACCCTAGCATGCTTTTTAAGATAAAAATAAATGTGACGGTACATGGCCAATGTAAAACCAAACTCCCCGAGCTTTGAGGAATTGGTGGGTCAACCTAGGTTCATACAATTTATTACAAAACTTCTTTGTAGTCTTCGGGACTCGCTTCATGCCTTTGCTCCATCTTCTTTACAACAATGATATAACCCTATTCTAAATTACATTGAATAAAATAGGAACCTCGAGTTACATTCGAGGGGATTTAGATGAGAAGAGAATACATTGAGAGTAAAGAGACAGGCATGACATGTAGGCCCTATTTAATAATTATAAAAAGGAAATACAAGCATTCATCCCATAATAAATAATCAACCTAAGGTTGATGGCCAAGTACCGAACAACATGCATATTTAAACATCAATCAAATATAGCATATCATTTAAAACTCAAATTTAATTTTACCAGGTAAATTACGTTTACCACTTTTAATTCTATAGAATTTCACTTTGGTCCCTAAACTTGCAAAATTTGTAGTTTAGTCCCTGTTCAATTTGAAAACAAACTAAACAGTTCAGATCAGTAGCAACTGCTCTATCTTATGGCTGGTGAAAGGTTCAAAATACCACCTTGTAATTCCCAAAATGTCTTTCTCCCACAATATCGGGAAGGAACCCTTACTCATCAATTTCCACATAAAAGCTCGCGGGAAACAATTCATTGATTAGGGTACTACCAACAATGATTAGCAACTTCCCTATAAGCCCAAAATGGGCTTCTCCCACTGGGCTATGCATGTTATCGCGCAACCAAAACACCCGGGTTGCTACGCACATGAATGCATAGCCTTAGCTTGTCATGGGCAGCGTAGGGCAGGCCATGCGCTCTATGATAGGCCACGGTTAAGGGTCATGCATGGGTGTACTTCACCAATAATAGGCCATGGGCAAAGCCCGTAGTTGTACGTGGCTAGGGATAACACCGCTCGCAAACATCGCTACACTGGAACAGGCGCCTAAGGTAGCGACAGGCGCCTGAAACCCACATGCAGCCCATAATGGTCAACCGTGCATTTAAATGCATGGCCAAAGGCCCTAGCCAGCCATGCGTTTAAGCACATGGCCAAGGGCCAACAAGGAATAGGTCGCGCATGACCAAGGACAAGCAAGCTATGGCTATGTGCTCGAGCGTATAGCCACCACATGGGGCTACGCACAACCTTGGTACAGTTGTTGCACACCGATACTTGTAACCCTACAACAGCCATGTTTTTAGGGTTTTTATAACCCTAATTGAACCAATGTCATTGTTCATCAATTGAATTAAAAACAGATTTAATCAATTTCAATTTAAACATTTGAAACAAAAACCCTAACATGCAATTTTCTATCAAATCAGCTAACATGGTAATAACAAAAAAAGATATATCAATCCAAGCTCTGATACCACTGTACAGTTATGGTTGAATGATACGAAAATATAAAACAAAAATTTATTCAATTTAACCTATTAATCCCACAATCAAGATTGATATATACAATCCGTTTATAAAAATAAAACAACCTATACATGGTTTGTTATTATTACCTACATTTGGAGACTCCTTCGAGTTTATTTGATTTACTTTTTGCTAGTCGACTCAAGATGGAATCGCTCCTAAGAAGTCCACACAAAGGCAAGAAGGCTAATCCACATACAAAGAAGTTTGCTAGAATCCTTGGGTACAAGAAGAGAGAACACGCAATTGAGAGAAGGAAATTCTCTCCCAAAAGCAATAGGTGGCTAGGGTTATTTGCTTCGGAGAAAATAATGAACTTACTTTTCTTATATAGTGGGGAATAAAATATTCCCCATTAAGAATAGGACTATCTCTATTCCTATTTTGGAATAGGATATTTCCCAATTAAATATACCTTCCTATTTTGCATAGGATATTTCCCCATTTAAATAAACATTCCTAATAAAAAATATGAATATTTATTTATCCATATATTTGATTGATGGGATATTAAATATATTTAATTATATTAAATACATTTATTCCATATATTTAATCCATATTAATATTAATGTTTTATATTAATATTAATATAATTACAACTTTGCTATATTAACTTCAATATAAATATTGAATGTTGGCAACAAACTTCAGCGAATTTAATTGCACAGCAAAATTACCAAAATACTCTTTTTGTCCAAAAGATGAAGTTACCCTTCATTTTCATTGTCAATAAAATTGCCTTTGATGTGTGTGACCTATAGGCTCTTTATTATGTTGGCAGTGACCGAATTTATAATTAAGTATCAACTAATTAGTGTTTCATACACCAATCAAGATTGGCCTCTAGCAAGGCATCACAATTACTCAACAAATAAAGATTCAGTGAAGTAGCTTCCTTTCAACAGTATGAGTGTCATGCAATTCCAATCCTTTCATCATCATTTATCTCATCAAGGTTTGAAGTACATAAGTAGTGTCAACTTCAATGAATGTACCTTGATATGTTTATATTCGGTTGTCAAATCAACGACCATATAAATTAGATTCGAGTACCGACTCGATTCCACTGCAACCACAGATTTTGCAGTAGTAGTTCCTAACTTAATATTGTAGCGAGATAATTTCTCCTATAACCAAGAGTGATGAATCCTTTGTTGATCCACTGTAGCTATAGTGTACTTTTCGATGTAACCAATGGCTACCATATTGAGAACTCTAAATAGGATTATGTTAGGCTAGTGTCAAATTACACCAATAATTACACACGGCGCTCTAGTGACGTCAAGTCGAGGGATCACATACCATCATCTATTGGAGGATATATTCCACAGACACTAGCATTACCATCTTGTTTGGAATCCTCCGGTGGGTTGGTCTAGCGAACTTGTCATTAACAAGCACCTATGCATTGTACCAGGATGTCACCTAACAACCTTGACATGTGAGAGCTGTCACTACCTTTCGGTAGGGTCGTTCAACACTATGATTGCCTTACTGTATAATCTGTGTCCTCGGTCAAATTAATACTTGGGCTATGAACAGTTCTAGAATGGCCACCATATGTGATCATAGGGTTCTCACAATTAAGATTTAAAACACTTAATTCCTTCGTCACGATTCAACCCTTCTAAGGACATATATCAATATATATAAGAATATATAAATGAATGCTATGATATAGAAGTTATGCCTTTATTGATATTCAATAATATTATTACAAATGTCCTAATATTATTGGCTCTAGTGCACCTATCCTAACAGGTGGAACGATCATACTAGAATCCTAAAGTTGTACGATATGACTGTTGGTGTCAGGAACGACCACTCACAATGGTGGAATGCCATAACCTCTGTGTCAACAGGCTTTTTAGAGTTGTGTTAAATGCAACAATGACTCTTTACTTCAAAGGGAAGTGATGAGCAATAAATAGGGCATTTTATTGCTAAGAGATACAGAGAAAATATCAAAGACACAAATTCATATCAAAAACATTCTCACATAATCCCTTGTGCTAAAAATCCAAATCAAATAATCTCTTTCTTGTATTCATTTGAAAACATTTGAGAGTATTGTTCTTATTGTTTGTTCCAGCCTAGTTTTAGAGGCAATCTTTCACATACTTTTATTTAAACATCTTGTAGACAAAATCCTGTAAATCTAAAAGGCGAAATCCTGTCAATCTATTGTAAAGAGGCAAAATCTTGTCAAACTAGTGTATTTAGCGTAATCTGATTCTAGTGGAACTTTGAGGTTACCTTAAAGAAGTAAGTGTAGGAGGCTTGTGGCTAGAGCTCCGAACCACTAGAAATCTCTGAGCATTTCTTCTCTCTTAACTTATTTGTTATTCCTTGCATATTTACTTGAAGTATCATTATCATTTGCACTCATTCATTACTTATATTTATAAAACTCTCTCATTTATTGCTTAACATTGCTTATTCGTATTGTTTAGCATCATTCTCATTTATTGTATGTCTTTGTTGGTGTTTTATGTTCATAACTTTTTTGGGTTGGTGAAAGTTTTTATTCTGCAATTATTTTTATAGAGTCCTATTCACCCCTTCTAAGAATATTTACCATATAAGGTTTTACAATTGGTATCAGAGCTTGGGCTGTTGTGTAGAAAACCTAATGGTTTCAAGAGTTAATCGATCTAGATATGGCTAGTACATTAACACCTCTCTTTAATAAGGGTCATTGTACTACAAGACCCCCATTGTTTTGTGGTGTAAACTGCACACAATGGAGAATTAGGATGAGACTTCATATTAGGTCCATAGATTGCATTTATAGGTCATAGACATTCAAATCTTTATACTGTTGATTTGTGTGAGATTGCATCCAAAGACTTTGTATTTTGTCTATAAAAGATGAAGATAGTTGGCTTTGGCATAGAAGATCAGGTCATGCAAGCATGGGTGTTTTTGCAAAGCTTCAAAAAGAGATTAAGTGCATGGTTTGCCTAAGCTTGTTGTAAAAAGGATCATGTTTGTGATGCATGTGCAAAAGGCAAACAAACTCATGCTTGTTTTAAACCAAAGAATGTTGTATCAACCTCAGGACCTTTACAATTGTTGCATATGGATTTGGATGGTCCTACAAGGACAACTAGTCTACAAGGTAAGCCTTGTTGTTTTGTGATTGTTGATGATTATTCACATTTTACATGGGTGTTATTTCTTGTGCATAAAAATGATGCATTTGAATCATTCTTGCGTTTGCTTAGGAAATTGCAAAATCAAGTAGATTATGCAATTGCATGCATTAGAAATGATCATGGAAAGGAACTTGAAAATACATTCTTTGAATCATATTTCAATGAGCATGGCATTGAGCATTAAATTTCTACACCTAGGGCTTCTCAACAAAATGGAGTTGTTGAGAGAAGAAATAAAGTTTTAGTAGAAATGGCTAGGACCATGTTGTGTGAGCATGATATGCCTAGCTATTTTTGGGTTGAGGCGGTCAATACTTTATGCTATATCATTAACAGAGCTATGATTAGGTCAATCCTTAAGAAAATTCCCTATGAGTTATTCAAAGGGAAAAAACCAAATATTACATATTTTCATCCCTTTGGTTGCAAATGCTTTGTGCTTAACAATGGTAAGGACAACCTTGGAAAATTCATTGCCTAATCGAATGAAGCAATTTTCCTTGGTTATTCTTCTATTTTGAAAGCGTTATTGATGTATCTTCTTCTAAGGATGCAGGGAATAACAATGAAGAAGAAATTGATGAGTTGATGAAAGAACTTAAAATGAAAGATAAAGCTTCACCACCATCCATCAACGAAGAAGAAGAACATCAAGAAGAGGTCAATGAGGAAGATGATACATTTATGGAACCTTAAGAACCATCAAGGGAAATCTCATTTCCAAGAGTAAGAGGAGAAGTGAGAGATGCGCAAATCATTGGTGATCCTGCTTAAGGAGTAAGGACTAGAGCCTCGATGAGGAATACATGCCATTACATAGCATTCTTGTCTCAAAACCCAAGAAAGCGGATGAAGTACTTTGTGATGAAAGTTGGGTTCTCGCAATGCAAGAGGAGCTAGATCAATTTGAGAGAAGAAAGGTATGGAACCTTGTGCAAAGATCATCCTATCATTGGTTCCAAATGGGTGTTCCAAGACAAGATGGATGAACAAGGTGTTAGAGTAGGTGCCTTGAGCCAATCATATTTTTGTATGTTGACTTTGTGGATTATGAATATTCAATATATAAAAGACACTAATTATATTATGTAAAGCATATTTCATATGTATGTATTAATATATGCCCTTAGAGTGGTTGAACTGTGACGAGGGAATCAAGTAGTGATAATTCTTGATTGTGAGATCCCTATGATCACTTATGATGCTCATTCTAGAAATGTTTGTAGTTAGAGTATTATCTTGACTTAGGACATATATAATACAGTAAGGTTATCATAGTGTTGAACGACCCTATTGGAAGGTACTGACTAATCTCACATATCAAGGTTGTTTGGTGACAACTTGGTGCGGCGCATAGGTGCTTGTGATTCACGATTCACTAGATTGACCCATTAGAGGAATCCATATAGATGGTAACACCATTTTCCATAGATTACATCCTTTAATAGGTGGTGGTACATGTGGTCCTTAGACTTGAGATCACCAGAGCGTTGTGTGTACATATTGGTGTGGTTTGAAACTTACCAAACGTAATCCTGTGAGGGTTATCAATACCAGAATGATTGGCTATATCAAGAAGTACATCACGACTATGGTGGATCAATAAAGGATTCATCACTCTTGTGTTTAGGAGATATTATCTCGGTGAGATTCTAATGAAGGACAACGACCTTGGAATTTGTGGCCACAATGGAATCGAGTGAAAGCTTGATTGGTCGATTGGTCCGATCATCGAATCTGAATAGGTCAAGGTGGTTTATACTTGAAGCCAACATTATTTCTATGCTTTAAACCTTGATGAGATAATAGATGATGAAAGGATTTCATTGCGCAGTAACCATATTGTTCAAATGTAGCGAATTATGCTAAATCTGAATCTATCGAGTGGCATAATGCCTTATTATGGGCCAATCTTGGTCTGTGTGTAATGAGATGATTGATTGGGTGTCGATCGCGATATTACATACTACCAACATGATGAGGAACCCTGGGGTCACAACTTAAAAGGCAATCTAAAGAAAAGAATATGCAAGGGGCATTTTCATCATTTATTGACAATTGGGTATTCTGGTAAATCTTACGGAGCAATTAAATTTGCTGGAAAGGTTGTTACCTAGATCCAATCCCATATTGGATTTAATATGTAAGATTGATTATTTATTTAAATATATGTATATATATTGTAAATAAATAAACCGGCAATATTTAAATATATATCAGTGTATATATGTTTTAAATATTGAACGAATGTTATTAATGGATAAAAATAATAATGGGGAAATACCTGAGATATGATTTTGTTCCGGAATCATGGACACTAATGAATTAATTAGTGGAAGGGTATTATTGTAAATAAACCTTCAAGGGATTTTTAGGGCAACCCTATAAAACAGCAGTTCTCTCTAAAAATCAAATAACACTCTCTCATTCCTCTCCTGGTCGTGGAGAGCATAGGTTCATTGAGAGAAATTTTTCTCTCAACCCTAATCATAGTCATCTTCTTTGGTCTTCACATCAAGATCTAGTAAATCTCTTGTGTTGATCCTTGCCTTTGAGTGGATACCAGTGTTTCAATCCTACACTTGGATCATGAGCATTTTATGTTAGAGTAGATGCCCTGGAGCCAATAAATTATTGTAGAATTGACTCTTTATAATAATGTTCATTAATCAATAAAATGCATTTTATTCTATATCGCGTAAATCATTATTATTGCACTATGTATTGATATATATCCTTAGAATGGTAGAACTGTGACGAGGGTATCAAGTGTTTCAAATCTTGATAGTGAGAACCCTATGAGCACATATGGTGGCCATTCTAGAAACGTCCGTAGCCCTAGTATTATTTTGAAGTAAGGGCACAGATAATACGGTAAGGCTATCATAGTGTTGAATGACCTTGTCGAAAGTCGGTGACTAATCTCACTTGTCAAGGTTGTTTGGTGACAACCTGGTGCAACACATGGGTGCTTGTTGTAGGCGGATATACCGCAGCAAGTTCACTGGACTGACCCACCAGAGGATTCCATATGGATGGTAACCCCAGTGTCTATGGAACAAATCCTCTAACGAATGGTGGTGCATGTGATCCTTAGACTTGAGATCAAAGGAGCACTTGTGCACCGATTGGTGCAGTTTGACACTAGCTAATGTAGTTCTATTCAGAGCTGTCAATACAATGGTGATTGGCTACATCAAGGAGTGTATCAAGACTAGGTGGATTGACAGAGGATTCATCACTCTCGGGTACGGGAGAGTTATCTAACTGAGCAATCAGTAGATGGCAATGACACTAAAACTGTGGCCACAGTGGGATTGAGTTTTTGCTCATCCAGATTATAATACAGGTCATTGGTCTAGAAACTGAATACATAATATCAAGAGTAACCGAAGGTTGACCCTATTTCTATGCCTTCATCTCGTCGAGATATGTATGATGAAAGGATCGAATTATACGGTAACTATATCGTTGACAAGTTGCTGCTTTGCTGAATCTGAATCTATCAGGTGGCCATGATGCCTGCTACGGGCCAATCTTGGTTGTGTATTAGTGAGACGATTAATTGGTGTTACGCGATACTATACACTGTTGGTGATGGAGACCTATGGGTCACACACATAGAAGATTTTTTAAGACTCCGAAGAAAGAAGGGCATTTCTCTCTTTTAGGTGAAAGGGTATTTTGGTAATTTCACAGTGCAATTAAATTTGCTAAGGTCGTAGCCTTTATTTAATATATTAAAAATTAAAATAGTGAAATTATGTTTAAATATGTGTTCGCATATATTTAATTAAACATCATTATTGTTAAATGTTAATATAGATTAAATATATATTAATTGATTTTAATTGAGATAAGATGAAATAAAAAATAAATATCTAATTGGGAGTGTTTGGTAATGGGGTGTTTGGGTTGGAGCCACCAGGCATTCCATATGGGAATAGGGCATTAAAGTTTTACTATAAAGAAAAAGATTATTTGTAAAAACATAAGAGATTTTCATTAGTTGTTTTTATTTGAAAAAGCACAAACACAACAGCCCAAACACCCTCCACGGCAGAATTTATTTTTGCCTAAAATCAATTTCATTGATTTTTCTCTTGATCTTAAAGCTAGGAGGATCTAGCAATCCTCCTTATTTCTTTGTGATTGTCTTCGTGTGGACTACGTGGGTTCGATCCTAACACTTGGGTCGGTAGGAAAACGTTCATTGACAAATTTGGAGGAGCCTCCAAACGTGCGTATGTTTTCTAAACCATGATTAATTTTTGCAGATTCTATTTTAACATAAACTGTAAAATTGTACCTTTGATCTTGGTTCAATGGGAACGATCCTTGTATTTATGATTTTTTTTCCGTTGCGTATAGGACTGTTTCCTAACATTCTAAATATGGATTTTGAAAAAGAGGTGGAGCCTCCAAATGTGGGTAAGGTTATGAATCATTCATGGGTCTTATTTGTTTTTTGCATATGAACATCGTCATACTCATATTTGGATTTCGGTGCTTAATAGTGTTTAATCAGTAAATTTTTGTTTTCTGTTGTGTTGTTCTTTCGATTAAAACACTAACAGTGTATCAAAGCCTCTTATATGAGTTTTCGGTGTTTTGATTTTATGCTGGAAGTATGTGATTTAACAATTGCATGTTTAGGGGTTTGTTTTAATTGATTTTGATTTGGATTAATTGAAATGAAACTTGGATTGTTGTGTTTGGGAAATACTGAAAATCTCGTGTTAGATCTAATTTTTGAAGAAATTAGAGAAACTAATGAGACCGAAATAGCATAAATCCCTCATAAACGATATTAAGTCTATTAACACCTTCCAACATCATGGACTTAGTGAAAGCATAGATCGTTGTTACCTTTTTGACCAACGAAGGGTATGCTTCTATCAATTGGAAGCTAAGTCACATTGGATCTTTTCCTTAATGATATTGGGTTAGACTTAACTCGTAGTTTTGGCTTTTCGATCAACGAAGGCCAAAGACATACTAGAGGCAAATGTAGAGAAAGTGCAATTTTTCAAATTCATGGGAGATATGTAGTATCTGCTCTACGGATCCAAGAGTTGCACTTGAGGTCAATGGTCGATGCTAGTGGATTGTGTAATTGGTTTGTTTACACAATTTATATTTGAGGATTAGTGGTCGGTGCCATTAGCTAGTATAAATTGAGTTTGTGGCCTACCTAGATCAACTCATCTTTGGCTTTTCAGTCAATGAAGGTTAAAAATGGAATTGATGGGATCTTGGTCCACTAAGAAAGCCAATAGGCTTTCCTGAGTCAAATAGTGGGGGCTATTAAGACTTGAAGAAAATAGTGGGAGTGTTTAATTAATTAAAAGACCTTGATTAATTAAATATTATATCATGATATTAACTCGCTTTGTTTTGCACTTGTAGAAATCTCAAAATGACAAACAACGTTGAGTTATTGCAATCATTCATCCAAAAGAGAATCAAGTTTGATGGTGAAAACTTCGTTAATTGGTATAGAAGTGTCAACCACTTCCTCAAGTCAAACAAAGGCTTATACACCATTGAGCAGGCTGTCTCACCAGAGCCTACCGGTAGTTTTCTCCGACAGACTGGATGTTCACACAAGACCAATGTTGAGTTGATAAGGTACATTGTGTTATAGTCAATGATACCATTACTGCAATTGCAGTACAGGGAAATGGACTTACCTACCATTTTCAACACAGTTCATGATCAGAAGAAGTATATGGTATCACAGTCACTGGCCAAATGCAAGATGGATGAGGGTGCCAAAGTTAGGCTCATGTACTTAAGATGTCAAAGTACATTGAGACCCTCAAGGCTTTGGGATGTGCTTTTGATGAAGGTCTAGCAATAGACCTAATCTTACGATCCCTACCTGATACTTTTTCTCCATTTGTTCATGATTATGTTAAGAACAATGAGAAGAAAACCATACTTGAGCTTTTGGAAGATTTTGAGGCTATTGAGCTTGGCAATGAAATGTATGAGGCATTGATGTTAGTTGAAGCTGACTCAAGTGTAGATCATGAAGCTCAGAAGTCGTTGGATGGAACATTTGTGAAAAGAAAGATCATTTGTCCTCATTGTTGCCATCCTAGCCACTAGATAAAGCATTGCAAGGACTTCTTAGTGAACAAGAAAAAGATTGTTGTTGCATCTTCTTCTAAAGGTATGTTCATGATTGAAATAAGCTTATCTCCTAACACATCTTGGGTCATTGACACAGGATGTGCACTTACATTTGTACTAATGTGCAAGGACTGCAATAGAGTAGATTGCTCAGCCAAGAGGATGTAGACATATGCGTTGGGAACGGGCCCAGAGTTACGGCTCTAGCTGTAGCTGTTTATCAGTTATCTTTGCCTTTGGGGCTTATCTTAGAACTTATGGATTGTTATTAGGTACCTTCCATTTCTATGAATATTATTTCGGTGTTCGGTTTGGATAGTTTTGTATATCATTTTTTAATATCTAATGGATTGACATCTTTTAGCTTGAATGGTATTCATTATGGAAATGCTAGGTTACATAATGGTTTATATATTCTAGATATGGATAAAATGATGTTCAATCTTGAAACTAAGAAAGCCAGGACTGGCGATCTTAACCAAACATTCCTCTAGCACTGTAGGCTGGGTCATGTCAATCAAACTCGCATAGCAAAACTCCATAAGGACGGAATCTTTGACCTATTTGATTTTCAATCATATGAGGTATGGAAGTCATGCCTTCTAGGAAAGATGACCAAGTTGCCTTTCACTAGAAACAATGAAAGATGTACAGAACTGTTAGGGATCATCCATAGTGATGTAAGTGGTCCTATGACAGTTCAGGCAAGAGGAGGGTATTCTTGTTAGTGTTTTAATCGAGAGAATCAACATAGTGTAATACCAAGATGTCAAAGGTACGTATGTTCCCAACTCAAAATAGTCCTTTAGATATAAATTTTATGTTAAAAAACATAAAACCTAACTAAGGGCAAAATAGTCTATTCATTTGGAATAGTATTAATCTATTATCCATAAAAAGGTATTACGGTCAAAATAGTCATTTTACCTATGGATAAGCATTACAAAAAGTCAAGGATGAGTAAGCTTAATTGCATTTAATGGCATTAATAAAGTAATAATTATGTTTTGTGCCAAATGACTAAATTGCCCTCATATGAGTAATTAAGGACTTATGAGTTAGATAATTAAAATAGTTGGGCCAATAAGGTAATTACATGTTATAAGGGAGATGAAAATGAAAATTCAATAAATTTTATCCATAAATTTCGTTCCAGGGAGAAGAAGGAACCATTTTCTTCAACGTTTCACCATTTTCTCTCAAATTCCACCATAACTTCTCTAATCCAAGTTTTCTCTGTCTAGAGATCAAAGAAGATTAGCCTAATTTTCTTCAAGGAAGCAAGAATTGTGGGTAAATTTCTTCAAAAAGGTGAGGAAGAACCTCCCCATGACTTTAGGAATTATGCTAGGGTTTGTAGATTTTAATGAAACCTTAAATTAAAGCTTTAAGGCATAGAATTAGTTGATGGCAAGTGTAGTTGAACTCATTAATGTTATTTATTGCCTTGAATTCATTATACATGAATTTATTACCATTTATGTTTTATGAGTTGTTATATTTAATTGAAGAAGATGAAGTATTGATGTTGATTGTGGCAAAACTTGTCGTATTGGAGGCCACATGGTGTTGAATTGCTATTAGAAGTGTTGGTGTGTTGTTTGCATTAACTTACAATGTTATAGCAATGATCGATGATCATGGGAATGAGGTTTTACACTTACTTTAAGATGTTAAAGACTATTAAGGGAGTTTAGTTGATCCATAAGTTGATGTATATGTTAATTGTCAATAGAAGTTGATATGGCATGGTTTAATATCAAAAATTCAGGTTTGGTAAGTTTCGGGGTTATGTTAAACATGCTTCAGTATTTTTACCATAACTTGAGTTATAAAAATTGAAATAAGATGACTCTTGAAGCATTAGAAAGTTAAGACATAGTCCTATAACTTTTATGTTTAGGCCAAGGCCAATTCGTTTGAGAAATGGATAGAAAATGGCCTGAAGAATAAACTTCTGGTTATAAAAGTTTAAGATTTAACATAATTAATTCTTATCATTATGAATTGATTATTAATGTATTTTTGTAATTAAGCCATGTACTATTGTTTACCCATTCGTTAGATGATCTTTGAAAGATATACATGGTCATGGATGCGAATGCATGATTAATGTTATGAAATGGCATGAAGATCCAATGTAATATATGTTTTAAGATGATGAATGTGAGCAAGAGGTAATGTAAATGGATTGATAATCCATAAATGAATCAAAAGTATTAAGCTCACAAAAATATGTATTTACATGCCATAAGATGTTAGAGATTTATATAGACAGGACTGAAAACGCGTAAGCATATCCTCATATACCGGTTGAGGAAAGATGAATATATGTTTTAGATGCTAAATAACTTGTTAGCACGCCTCTCGATGATATGAGCTCTAGATGAATTTGAAGCTAGATGATATGAAGTGCTTAAGACGCTAAGAAAAGTCTGATCGGCTAGACGTTGGATGATTCATATGCATTTAGTTGCAAAACATGAGTTATGATGTTATTTACATTATGAGATGATTTGTACTCATGTTAGATGATATTTACATGTTATGTCATGACATGTGATGCGCGTGCAATATGTTTACATACTTGCTTGTATGTGTAAACTTGATGTTTTATAATGCCATGGGATAAAATGATGAAAAGCATATGAATTAGTAAGAAAAGGGAAGCATACCTAGATGTAGAAGATAAGCGGTGTGTTAATAAATATCTTTAAATGAAGGTCGGATGACACATTTACAATAGAATGCAAAAATAGAGTGTGTGAATAGAAAGCAAAAATTTATAGTGTCCTTTGTAAATATCATCAAAGCAATAAAATGTTTCTTCATCAAATTAGTACTTGTAAGTTTTTCTCATTATTTCTTTTCTTTTCACATTTATTACACTATACATTATTATGATATCAGAGCCAAGTAGTGTCAATAGAAGTAAGGAATTAGGAATTAAAAACTGCACAAATTAACATCTATTACCGTAGTACTGTAGCAAACACTGTTAAAAATTACTATCACTATTCACTTTTACTATTCACACTATAGCAGTTTTACTGTTTATTACTGTTCATCCGTAGCCCTGTTCATTTCTTGGTTGAATTAAGGGTTAGATAAATCTAGAAGAACCCTAGAATTGATTCTAGTTGTGCTTGGTCAATCTGGAAGGTACGCTTTGTCAGCTTGTAACCATTGGTCAGCCATGTGTTAGGTGGTCCCATGATCTAGGAGAGAAACTGAAACTTTTAGGTTAGAATTGTTTTAGAGATGTCTAATTTATTAAGGAGATTAGGAAGTAGCAGTAGGCGAGATGATAGTAGTAGCAGTAACGCTATTAGAATTAATAATCAACAACAAAGCACATACAATTTTAAAGAATTATTGAAATCTATTAACACTCAAGAAATTAAAATGGCAAAAATAGATCAACACTTACATAACTGGAACATACCACCGATTAACAAATGCACAATGTATCAAATAGTAGTCTTGAATTTATGTTAGATTACTCTATTAAAACAACATAAGACACAATAATGATAACCAAATAAAGGGTTAAAGAAATTCAACTTCTTTCTGAAGAAGCAATACATAAATACAGACAAAACAATTATAAATTTTTATACATAGGATTAGTACAAGTAGCAGTAAAACCATTATTTAGATTAGGACAAAACAGTTTTATATTAGTAATGTTAAAATATGCAAGAAATTTAACCTTTAATAACTCTTTATTAGCAGTATTAAATTCTAATTTAGAAAGTGGTCCAGTATATTTTGATTGTTATCGAAACTTTATAGTAGGTTTATATGATTCAACAATACTGTCTACATTGACTATTAACTTAAAAGCCTCTAATCTTACTTATCAAGATAAAGCCCAACCAGTAGCATTAATATATAGGATTTATTACAAAGTTATGAATACCATAATGTCAGTAAACGATCCATATACGCAGCGGAAAACAAAACAATAATACAAGGATTGTTTCCATAGAGCCCAAATCAAAGGTATAATTTTACAGTTTATATTAAAGTAGAAATCGGTAGAAAAATTAATCATGAGTTTAGAAAAACATACGCACGTTTGGAGGCTCCTCCAAATTTGTTTTGAATGTTTTGCTACCGACCCAAGTGTAGGATCGAACCGACGTAGTCCACACGAAGATAATCACAAAGAACTAAAGAGGGATTTGCTAGATCCTCTTTAGCTTTAAGATCGAAGAAGAAAAATCAAATGAGTTGATTTTGGGCAAAATGGAATACTGCCGTGGGAGAGGAATTGGGGCTGTGGGCTTTTCCTTTTCAAAGGAAAAAGTAAATAATGAATCTATCTCATTTTTACAATTAACTTTTTCTTTTATATTAAAATTTAAGTTGCCCTATTCCCATATGGAATAGGCTTGGGCAACAACCCAAACACCCCATGTTACCAAACACTCCCAATTAGATATTTATTTTTATTTCATCATTATCTCAATTAAAATCAATTAATATATATTTAATCTATATATTAACATTTAACAATAATGATGATTTAATTAAATATATGCGAACACATATTTAAACGTAATTTCATTTATTTAATTTTTCTAATAAATTAAATAAAGGCTGCAACCTCAGCAAATTTAATTGCACTGTGAAATTACCAAAATACCCTTTCGCCTAAAAAGACGAAAACGCATTTCTTTCTTCCTGAGTCTTAAATTATCTTCTATGTGTGTGACCCATAGGCTCCTCATCATACCGGCAGTGTATAGTATCGCGATTAACACCAATTAATCGTCTCACTAATACACAGACCAAGATTGGCCCCTAGCAAGGCATCATGGCCACCCGATAGATTCGGATTCAGCAAAGTAGCTACCTGTCAACGATATGGTTACCGTGCAATTCGATCCTTTCATCATACGTTATCTCGACGAGACGAAGGCATAGAAATAGTGTCAACCTTCGGTTACTCTCGATATTATTTATTCAGTTTCTGGACCAATGACCCGTATTATAAACTGGATAGAGCAACAACTCAATCCCACTGTGGCCACAGTTTTAGTGTCATTGCCATATACTGAATTGCGCCGTGAGATAACTTTCTCCCGTACCCGGGAGTGATGAATCCTCTGTCAATCCACCATAGTCTTGATACACTCCTTGATGCAGCCAATCACCACCGTATTGACAGCTCTGAAAAGAACTGCGTTAGGCTAGTGTCAAACTACACCAATCGGTGCACAAGGCACTCCGGTGATCTCAAGTCTAAGGATCACATGCACCACCATTCGTTAGAGGATTTGTTCCATAGACACTGGGGTTACCATCCATATGGAATCCTCTGGTGGGTTAGTCTAGTGAACTTGTTGCGGTGTATTCGCCTACAGCAAGCACTCATGTGTTGCACCAGGTTGTCACCAAACAACCTCGACAAGTGAGATCAGTCACTGCCTTTCGACAGGGTCATTCAACACTATGATAGCCTTACCGTATTATCTATGCCCTTACTTCAGAATAATACTGGGGCTACGGACGTTTCTAGAATGGCCACCATATGTGCTTATAGGGTTCTCACTATCAAGATTTGAAACACTTGATACCCTCGTCTCGGTTCTACCATTCTAAGGACATATATCAAAACATATTGCAATAATAATTATTTACGCGATATAGAATAAAATGTCTTTTTATTGATTAATGAACATTATTACAAAGAGTCAATTCTACAATAATTGATTGGCTCTAGGGTATCTACTTTAACACATAATTAGTCCAAGAGCCATTAGGATGTCCCCACCAGGACACACAGTTATTATAGATGACGATAAAACAAAACATAAAACTTTTACACCAAAAGATTACCTTGGGATGAAATTATTAAACAAACAGATTGCAAATTAGAAAAATTATATTCTCCAAAACCTTTACATGATAAAAATTAATCTGAAATACAACAAATAATACAAGAACCAGATGGTACAATAAGATTAGAATTTAGAGAAACTCCCTTAGAACAAAATCAACCCATAATTACCAATAAAAATCATCACAACCCCAGGATTGAAGAAATTACTACACCTAGGCCCTCATCATTAAGTTCAACAAGTAAATTAGTAGAAGTAAATTATTCCCCTCCTGTACCAAAACCTACATATGAAAACACATCAAGTCCACCTAGTTCACCAACACAATCAGAAGTATTAGGAAATTATAGTCAAATTGACACAATAACTAAACCTTTTGAAATTAACAAAGAATTATTAAAACAAGAATTCCTACAAAACTATAATAAAGAAAAAAGACAAATTTTCTTCACAACATTTAAACCAGAAGAACAAAATACCTTTAGATCTTAATGGTACAATACACAAGAAAAATTAAAACAAAATATTTATTTCTTTAATTGGTTAGAAAATAGAAAATATTATCAAAATTTAAGTGAAAAGAAAACTATTTTTGTAACCACTAATACAACAAAAAATTGGCAAACATAAACAAATAAAACTATGACATCTGTACATCCACCTTTAGAATAAATTAAAATAGAATATCAACAAACAGAAATAATAGCATCACCCTTTAAAAAAATTGATGATGATAAAAAACAACTAACTTTAAGAGACATTAAAAATATTCAACATCAAAACAATTACTCATATCAAATTCTCCACCCTATTAGTCAACAAATGAATAGGATAGAAGATAATACTACACACATAGTCACAAACTTTTCAAAAATCCCCGGGAAAGAGATAGTAGAAATAGGAAATTCAAGATCTAATTCAACACCCCTTTATTCCCAAAAATATGTAAAACCATTTTTTGAACCCTTCGATATACCAAAAGAAGATTAATAAAAATCAATAATCACAATACTATTCTAGAAAAAATTTGCAAAAAACTCAATGAATTAGCACCTTCAAAATCAAACATTAACGTCCTTACAAAATCAACCCCAATCAAAGAACGGAAAAGAAAACGTTCTTATTACAATAATAAAAATAAAAGCAAAAAATGTTAGAAATGTAAACAAGAAGGACACGATGCTCTTAATTGCCTAACTAGAAAACAAAATAAAAACTTAACATTCAAACCCCAAAATAATCCAACATCAAAAGCATCGTATGAAATTCTACCACCTCAACAACCAATTACCCCACAATCATTAAACTTTATTCAAAATAATTTTGATAACGAATATAGTAATTCATCCGTAGTTATAGAAAACTCTCCAGATATTAAAAGTAAATCTCTGCAAAATCCTAATAGTTTAATGAAATCAATAAATATGATGTCAACATCTGGACCTAAGTCAATAAATGTTATCACTAAATCAAAAGAATTTCTATTAGATATTATTGATAAAATTCAGGATGAAGATATTAAAAGAGAATATTTATTAAAACTTAAAGAATTAATTTTATCTTTAGAAAAACAAAAAGATGTAGATTCTTATAATTTAAAAGATATATTAAAGAGATTTGATAGACCCATACAAGTTACTCTAAGTGACCTACAAGAAGAAATCAATATTCTGAAAAATCAAGTTAAAGATCTACAAAAAGATAATTTTGAAATTAAGATAGATTTATTATGCTTAAAAGCCTCTAAAGAAATTATAGGACAACCATCAACCTCAAAATTAGAATTACAAATTATTGAAGAAACCGAAGAATCATTTATTAACGAAATCTCTAGAATTCAATTTCAAAAATGGCATTTTTATATTAGGATTAATATTAATCATGAACTAGATATTATTACACAAGCCTTAGTAGACATAGGAGCAGATCAAAATTGTATGAGAGAAGGATTAATTCCAACAAAATATTATGAAAAAACGAAAGAAAGATTACAAGGAGTGATTGAGGGTGATTTCAAAACCCTAGACATGTCTTGTGTTTAATAAAATCCGCATTTTTTTAATCTTTTGATCCCTCTTGGTTATGTGATTATTTCTCCGAAAATAGGGTCTAACTAGATTTTTCTAATTGTTTAAGTGGCCAATTAAATCGTTAGTATTAATCTATTAATGCCAATTTAGGTTGTTTAGTACGAAATCACTTTATTAACCTAAATAACTAGTGGTAAAGTGTATGCCTGCATACATGGGGGGTAATGACTCAAGATAACTAAACCGACCATATGAGTTTAGCCTTGATTCAGTAAGTCTCTCGTAACTTAATGCTTTTATTACTTTGAATCTAGAGATCGTATCCTAGGTTATCTAATAAATAAGGAATTGGGTTATGACCGCGTCTAATCCAACGACTCAGTAAGGAGAGATAGAACTTATCAACGTTTGGTACTTTCTGAGCTGATGTGATTAAGAGAGTAGAAACTTAAAGAGTGCTTTTATTATATATAATTCATGTCTAGTGGTGGCGAATAAACCTTCAATCCAGTTTCTCTTATTTATCTCTTTCGTGATTGTCTGCTTGTTTTATTTTGTTTGATTTTAGTTTGATAGTTTTTGTTGAGTTTTTATAATTCATGACAAACCCTGTTTGAAGTAGATAATTAATTGAGTTCACAAATCCTCTGTGGGAAAGACCCTTACTTGCTCTTTGCTACTACAAGACATTGCATTAGAATTTAGTGAGGTAAAATTAGGTGATGCATTTGGAAGCATCATCAATCAACACTTACATAACTGTAACATACAACCAGTTAAAAAAGACACAATATATCAAATAGGTAGTTTTGAATTGATGTCAGATTACTCTATTAAAACAGCAGAAGACACAATAATGATAACTGAAGAAAAGGTTGAAGAAATTCAACTTCTTTTTTAAGAAGCAATATAAACACAGACAAAACAATTATAAATTTTTACACATAGGATTAGTACAAGTAGCAGTAAAACCATTATTTAGATTAGGACAAAACATTCCAATATTAGTAATGTGTAAAAATGTTAAGAGACGCAAGAAATTTAAACTTCAATAACTCTTTATTAGTAGTATTAAATTCTAATTTAGAAAGTGGTCAAGTATATTTTGATTGTTATCCAAACTTTACAGTAGGTTTATATGATCCAACAATATTGTCTGCATTAACTATTAACTTAAAAGCTTCTAATCTTACTTATCAAGATAAAGCCCAACCAGTAGCATTAATATATAGAATTTATTACAAAGTTTTGAATACCACAATTAGTCCAAGAGCCATTAGGATGTCCCCACTAGGACACACAATTATTATGGAAGCTGATAAAACAAAACATAAAACTTTTACACCAAAAAGATTAGCTTGGGATGAAATTATTAAACAAACTGAGTGGAAATTAGAAAAATTGTCCTCCAAAACCTTTACATGATCAAAATGAATCTGAAATAAAACAAATAATATAAAAACCAGATTGTACAATAAGATTAAAATTTAGAGAAACTCCCTTAGAACAAAATCAACCCATAATTACTAATAAAAGCCATCACAACCCTAGGATTGAAGAAATTACTACACCTAGGCCTTCATCAGCAAGTTCAACTAGTAAATTAGTATGAGTAAATTACTCTCATCCTGTACCAAAACCCGCATATGAAAACACATCAAGTCCACTTAGTTCACCAACACAATTAGAAGTATTAGGAAATTATAGTCAAATCAACACAATAATCAAACCTTTTGAAATTAACAAAGAATTATTAAAACAAGAATTCCTACAAAATTATAATAAAGAAAAAAGAAAATTTTTCTTTACACCATTTAAACCAGAAGAACAAAATACCCTTAGATCTTAATGGTACAATACACAAGAAAAATTAAAACAAAATATTTATTTCTTTAATTGGTTAGAAAATAGAAAATATTATCAAAATTTAAGTGAAAATAAAACTATTTTTGTATACACTAATACAACCAAAAATTGGCAAACATCAACCAATAAAAGTATTACATTTGTACATCCACCTTTAGAAGAAATTAAAATAGAACATCAACAAGCAAAAATAATAGGATCACCCTTTAAAAAAATTAATAAAATTGATGATGATAAAAAACAACCAACTTTAAGAGACATTAAAAATATTCAACATCAAAACAATTACTCTAATCAAATTCTCCACACTATTAGTCAACAGATGAATAGGATAGAAGATAATACTACAAACATAATCATAAACTTTTCAAAAACCCCCGGGAAGGAGATAATAGACATAGGAAACTCAACATCTAATTCAACACCCCTTTATTCACAAAATATGTTAAACCATTTTTTGAACCTTTTGATATACAAAAAGAAGAAATAATAAAATTCAATAATCACAATACTATTCTAGAAAATATTAGCGAAAAACTTAATGAATTAGCACCTTCAAAAATCAAATATTAATGTCCTCACAAAACTAACCCCAATCAAAGAACAAAATTATAGGAGAAGAAAACTTTCTTATCACAATAATGAAAACAAAAGAAAAAAATGTTGGAAATATAAACAAGAAGGACACAATGCTCTTAAAGTGTCCAACTAGATAACAAAATAAAAACTTTACATTGAAACCCCAAAATAATCTAAAGTCAAAAGTATCGTATGAAATGCTACCACCTCAAAAACCTATTACCCCACAATCATTCAACTTTATTCAAAATAATTCTGATAACGAATCCAGTAATTCATTTGTAGTTATAGAAAACTCTCCAGATATTAAAAGTAAATCTCTACAAAATCCTAATAGTTTAATGAAATCAATAAATATGATGTCAACATTTGGACCTAAGTCAATAAATGTTATCACTAAATCAAAAGAATTTCTATTAGTAGTGCATGTTGTGCAAGTAAGGATTGTTCACACAGAGAGTGTCTAGCCTAGTTTTATGCTACGTGAACAAGGATGTGGGGAATTTGAGTATAACGAAAACAATTTCAGGAAAAACAACAAAGGAACAATTCAAATTAAATTATCGAAATCAATCAAAATAACAAACCTTGGTCTAAGTCAACATCCACCATCGGAATTTTACAACTGATCATCGATGCTGGTATATATATCAGTTCATACTCTGAATATTCACTGTTGGAACTATTTTTCTTTCTCTCCTTAGTCGCAGTTAATTAGAAAACAAGAAATCTAATTAATCTTACTACTAAACAACCCAAGACAAGTGCTAAAGGTTTAACCTAGTGGCAGCCTTAAGAATTAGAGAGATCGATGAAACTGAACAACACAAACACAAGCGGTTGTATTTAATTTAGTCGGGTGTTCTTCCTAAGATTTAATAATTCCTGACGCAGCAAATTCTTAAATCTTAGTTACTTCACAAATTAGAGGGATCAAACAATTACAGATTTGATATATAATTTAGCGATAGATTGCAATGAATAATAAACTAATAGGCCTCCTAGTAATTAAACGAGACAGCCATGACAATGGGCATAGAGGAACATCCGATACTCAAAGCATACATTGAACACTAAAAAGAAATTAGATCTCATAGTTTTGTTGATTTCGAGGCCTCCGTTTCCTTCGACCAAGTTATGAAAATTTAGCCGCTCATGGCCATCATGAAAACTCAAAGGAGAAGTTGCAGAAAAGGGGAAGGAGAGGTATGTGTAGCATGCCCTAGTCTGATCTCTCCCCCCTTTTTAAAATGTCCAATTCAAATCTTTGAATTCTACTCAATCTCTTAAAAATATTCTAAGTTTTATCCTAAAATAACATGTATCCAAATCTGATTAATTAAAAATAAAATAAAGTCCTAATATAACTAGGAAAGTGGTGTTTCCAGTCTGTACTTTCATGCACCAGATCTTTAAAAATTCCAATAATAAACCACATATTTGAATTGCATGATAAGGCCGAATGTTCTGGAACATCAGCAGTGCATATGCGTCAACTTCAAGCCCGATTCCAACCTTATCAGCAAGTATCTCTCAAAACTCAAAATGAAAGTTGTAGATCCCTTTCTTGGGGTTCCATAGCATTTTGAATCCTCTCAATCAGAGCTCGGGTGAGAGAGTTATGCCCAAATTACGAAGCGATGTCGAAAACTGTCCGAAATCACCCAATTAGTTTTTGTTTTCATTTTCCGCCTCCATTTACATCCTAAATCAAAAATAAATAATAATGAGTACATTTATGCACAAAATAAGTATAAAAGACTAGACATTAACAGGAGGAAATATCCATTTTGCATTCCCATCAAATTCCCTCACACTTAACTTTTGCTTGTCCTCGGGCAAAACTCAATTCACTTTCCCAAAAAACACCAAGGTTGCAACGCTATCACCAAAGAATAACCAAGCTCTTCAAAACTCATAACATATCATGAACATACATTCTTAAACAACTTCCAATTACTTAGTAAGCATTTTCACTCGAAGATGGAGTAAACTAAATACGTAGACCCTCACGAATAAACACTCGACTCCCATGTGTTTTAAGGGTATGTATTTCGCTAAAATTCATTCCAATGAAATGTCTACCATAGGCTTGCATATCTTCTCATTCTCCCACCTTGGGATCACATGCATAACACAACTCATAAGGACTTTCAAGGGTTGTAACGGAGTTTAGGATCAAGGTAGGAAATATTTGGGAGTGTAGCTCAAAAGCCATTAAAACTAGTGAGCAAAAATGAATCAACTCAAGCTCGAATATATAAACATGTAAAACCACTCAGTCCTTCAGTAGCTTCTTCAATTCGGCTTTAAAGCATTTAAACCATGTAAAACCCATGCATTGAAAAAGAGATCCTTCACAATAGCTTCTACCTTGAACATGGTAGTTTATAATATCAAAAGCGATTTCCTCCATCACTTCCTTTCTCTTCTTCTCTTTTTTTTTTTTTTTTTTTTTTTTTTTTTTTTTTTTTTTAAATTACATCAACAATGGATTCAAGAATTGAGAATGAGAACATATCCATTTCACCAGTCATAGCCATACCACAATCCATACACCCCCACACTTATTCTTGCACATCCATACATATCGTAATGATGAACAATGCTCACTAGCTTTACAGCTTGGGTAAAGGCATTGTTCCTTTTTTTTTTTTTTTTTTTTTTTTTTTCAGGTTTAAAGCTTGTAACATGGGTTCACAAAAAGGGATTCAACAAAGGGAAAAAATTAATTACAAAGGCTATTTGGCTTATGTAGCTTATAACAAAGAGGACCTTAATCATGTTTGTGCTGCATGTGTCAATATGACCTCAAAGAGAATCAGGCAAGTTCTAGAGAAATAAATCCATGGAGAATATCTACATGAAAGAAAATAGTAAGACTGATATGGATGTCCAGTCTAAAGCTCAAAATCTCACCAGCTTTTGTCTACCAAATTTAGTCACTACCATTCTCAAGGAAATAATTAGACTAATTAGTCTAAGTTGGAAGATTCTATTCAATCATGTTATGAATTTTTCAAGTTTATTGAATCTTGCTCATGACATACAGAACCAAGAATAATTGAAAACCACAAAACAAAAAGCAAACTTTTTTTTCTTTTTTTTTCAAACAAATTAAAACACAACCTAAATCCCCTCCCCCACACTAAAACTGACATTGTCCCCAATGTAAGATGAAATGCAAAGAAAAGAACAAAATAACCAATTTAAATGTGAGAATAGAAAACAAACTCCCTTTAGGTTGCCTCCCAAATAGTGCTTTTTTTTATTGTCGTTGGCTCGACTCAAGGCTCTCTTCAATCAGTATAAATCGGATACTCAAGGTCCAATTATGACACATTTTCTACTTGGAAACCTTCATAGAAAGTCTTAAGTCTATAGCCATTTACCTTGAAACCTTTGGAAGTTGCTCAACTTTGAATTTCAACTGCACCATGAGGAAAAACTAGTAACACCAAAAGGTCCAATCCAACGAGAGCGTAACTTACCCAGAAACAAATGAAGCCGTGAATGGTATAAAGGACTTTTTGACCAACTTTAAACTCTTTCCTAGCGATCATCTTGTCATGAAAAACTTTCTGCTTTTCCTTGTAAATCCTTTGTTAGTAAACAGTCCCATACACGGCGGAAAAAAAAAAATATAATTTAGGGATCGTTTACTGAGCCAAGATCAAGGGTATAATTTTACATTCATATTAAATAAAATCTGTAGAAAAATAATCGGAGTTTAAAGAAAACAACCACATTGGAGGCTCTTCCAAATTTGTCGACGAATGTTTTGCTACCGTCCAAGTGTAGGATCGACCTGCTTATCCACACGAAGACAATCTCAAAAAGAACCAAGAGGATTTGCTAGATCCTCTTTGGCTTCAAGATTAAGAAGAAAGCAAATCAATTGAATTGATTTTAGGCAAAGATGTTTCTGCCGTGGGAGTGTTTTGGAGGGGCTGCTGTGTGTTTTAATTTCAAGAAGAAATCATTAATTAATCAATTAACACACACACTTTCTTTTTATAGTTAATCAATTTTCTAATCCCATACGGAATAGGCTTGGGCTCCAACCCAAACGCCCCATGTTGCCAAACACTCCCAATTTAATATTTATTTTTCCATCATTTATCTCAATTAAATCAATTAATATATTTAAATATATATATATAATAAATTTAACAATAATGATAATATATATTTAATATGTGCGAACACACATTAAACGTAATTTCACTTATTTAATTTTTCTAACAAATTAATAAAGGCTACGACCTCAGCAAATTTAATTGCACTGTGCAATTACCAAAATACCCTTTCACCTTAAAAGACAAAAACGTCATTCTTTCTTCTTGGATCTTAAATTGTCTTCTATGTGTGTGACCCATAGCCTCCTCATCATATCGGCAGTGTATAGTATCGCGATTAACACCAATTAATCGTCTCACTAATACACAGACCAAGATTGGCCCCTAGCAAGGCATCATGGCCACCCGATAGATTCGGATTCACAAAGTAGCACCTATCAACGATATGATTCCCGTGCAATTCAATCCTTTCATCATACGTTATCTCGACAGATGAAGGCATAGAAATAGTGTCACCTTCAGTTACTCTTGATATTAGGTATTCAGTTTCTGGACCAATGACCCGTATTATAAACTGGATAGCAACTCAATCCCACTGTGGCCACATTTTAATGTCATTGCCATATACTGAATTGCGCCGTGAGATAACTCTCCTGTACCGGGAGTGATGAATCCTCTGTCAATCCACCATATTCTTGATACACTACTTGATGCAGCCAATCACCACCGTATTGACAGCTCTGAAAAAACTGCGTTAGGCTAGTGTCAAACTACACCAATCAGTGCACAAGGCGCTCCGGTGATCTCAAGTAATAGGATCACATGTACCACCATTCGTTAGAGGATTTGTTCCAAGAAACTGGTTACCATCCGTATGGAATCCTCCAGTGGGCCGTCTAGTGAACTTGTTGCTGTGTAATCTCCTACATCAGAACCCATTGGTTACACCAGGTTGTCACCAAACAACCTTGACAAGTGAGACAGTCACTGCCTTTCAACAGAGTCGTTCAACACTATGATAGCCTTACCGTATTATCTGTGCCCTTACTTCAAAATAATACTGGGCTATGACATTTCTAGAATGGCCACCATATGTGCTCATAGGGTTCTCACTATCAAGATTTGAAACACTTGATACCCTCGTCACGGTTCTACCATTCTAAGGACATATATCAATACATATTGCAACAATAATATTTTCACGGTATAGAATAAATGCCTTTTATTATTAATGAACATTATTACAAAAAGTCAATTCTACAATAATTGATTGGCTCTAGGGCATCGACTCTAACACTCCCACTTGCACTATAGCCAATCATTCATGATTTAATACCAAATGATCTCAAGTGCCTGTCATGCTTCTGCTGCCAGAGGCTTTGTTAGTGGATCTGCGAGATTGTCATCAATATGCACTTTACTAATCTGCATGTCTTTCCTCTCACTATCTCTCTGATGAGATGGAATCGTCTGAGTATGTGTCTAGATTTCTGATGAGACTGTGGTTCCCTGGCTTGAGCATTGCTCTATGTTGTCACATAGATGTCTATAGGGTCAACAATCGTAGGAACCACACCAAGTTCAGTAATGAACTTCTTAATCTAGACTGCCTCCTTGGCCACATCGATAATGCAATATACTCAGCCTCCATTGTAGAGTCCACTACAGTGCTTTGCTTGGAGCTCTTCTAACTCCTGCACCGCCATTAAGACAAAATACAAACCCTGATTGCTATCGATAATCATCTTTGTCCATTTGGAAACTAGCATCACTGTATCCTCATACAGTGAGCTCATCTTCCCCTCCATAAACTAAGAACATATCCTTAGTCCCTTCAGGTACTTAAGAATATTCTTGACAGCCATCCAGTGACGCTCACCTGGATCTGATTGATATATCTACTATAAGTGCTTAAAGCACATGAGACATCAATCCGAGTACATAGCATGGCATACATATGGATCCAATTGCTGATGCATATGGGTCCTCTTCATCCTATCTCTCTCATCTTGTGTTTAGGACACAATTCCTTGAGAGATAAACGCCATGTGACATCGGAAGAAATCCCTTCTTGGATTCTTCCATACTGAATCTTTTCAGTACTTTGTCAATATATGTTCTCTAACTTGGCCCAAGCAACTTACGCGATCTATCACGATAGATCTTTGTACCAAGGATGTAGGTTGCTTCCCCTAAGTCCTTCATGGAGAAGCACTTGGATAACCAAGTCTTTACCGATTGCAAGTTCAGTATATCATTCCCTACAGAAGTATGTCCGACATACAACACTAGGAATCTACTGCACTCCACTCACTTTCTTGTAAACACAGGCTCATCTTCGTCTTGATAAAACCAAATTCTTTTACGACTTCATCAAAATAAATGTTCCAACTTCTTGAAGCTTGCTTGAGTCCATAAATGGATCTCTGCAACTTGCATACCTTATTGGCTTGCTATCAAGAATGAAGCCATCAAGTTGTGTCATGTACACATCCTCCTCGAGTTTTCCGTTCAGGAAAGCAGTTTTGACATCCATTTGCCAAATCTCATGGTCTGATATGCACAATTGCAACAGCATCCGGATGGTTTAATCATGGCAACCGGTGAAAAGGTTTTTCATAGTCAATGCCATGAATTTGTTTGAAACCTTTGGCAACCAGCCATGCTTTATAAGTATGCACGTTGTCATCCATGTCAGTTCTTCTTCTTGAAGACCCATTTACACCCTATGGGTTTTACCCCTTCAGGTGGTTCCACCAGAGACCACACTTGGTTCTGGTACATGGAGTCCGTCTCAGATTTCATGGCTTCAAGCCATTAAAACAGAATCTGGATCCGATATACGTCTTCGTAGGTTTGGGTTCATCGTCTTGGTAGACTAGTACGTCACCATATTGGTCACAATATAACCATACTCTCGGGCTCATGGCGTACTCTCCTAAATCTACTAGTTCCTGTGTTACTTGAGGTGGTTCACTTTGATCCACAAATGTGGAGTAACCTCCTCATGATGCTCAACCACTTTCTGTGGCACATCATCCCGTCCTTCTTCTAGTATATCTTATGGTTCTAGAACTTCATCAAGTTCTACTTTCTCCCGATTACTTCTTAGAAAATATCCTTTTCTAGGAAGACACCAGATCGAGCACAAATTTTTGCGCTCTTCTGGGTGGTAAAATAGTATCCTTTGGTCTCTTTTGGATACCCCAAAAATACATTTATAGGTTTTGGGCCCAGCTTGTTCGAAGTCAATTTCTTAACATAGCTTCGCAACCCAAAATCCTCAGATAAGACAAGCTGGGCTTTCGCCCACTCCATAGCTCTATGAAGTCTTATCTATAGACTTTGGCACACAGTTCAAAACGTGGTCGCAGTCTCTAGGGCATAACCCCAGAACGATGCAAGTAAATCACTAAAACTCATCATGGACCTAACCATGTCAAGTAGGTCCTATTCCTCCTTTCTGACACCCATTGTGTTGGTGTAAAGAAGGGTGAGTTGTGATACTATCCCACATTCCTTCAGGTATCTGAAAAACTGAGCTTAAGTATTCCCCTCCTCGATCCGACCGAAGAGCTTTATCTTTTGCCAACATATTATGTACTTTATTCTTGATTCCTGAATTTATCAAAGGCTTCAGATTTATGTCTCATAAGTAGACATAACCATATCTACTGAAATCATCAGTAAATGATGAAGTATGAATATCCACCTCTGGCATCAACTATTAGTGGACCACATACTCACTATGGATGATGACTAACAGCTCATACCCTTTCACCTTGTCCTGGTGAAGACACTGGTTCATCTTGCCTACCGGCATGACTCACATTCCTCAAATGACTGAAAGTCAAAAGGGTCCAAAACTCCATCCCTTTGAAGTTTGCAATGCGGGTCTTATTAGCATGACATATCTACAGTGCCAGAGATATGTCTAGTTTTGATCGCTATGTTTAGCTCTCTTGGTTTCAATATGAGAATATCTTTTTGTTTAAATCAAGAACATATATCCATTATATAACCTTGCAATTCTAAATAGAATACCATTCAAACTAAAGGACAACATCCATTAGATATCTCAAAATGATACTCCATATTATCCAAAGCGAATACTGAAATAATATTTCTAGAAATAGAAGGTACGTGATAACAGTTATGTAGTTCCAATAACAAGCCCTAGGCAAAGATAACAATAAGTCCCAGCCAATACAGCCACATGTGCTCCATTTCAACTCTTAGGTCCACCTCTCCCTTGGCGAGCACTATACTCTGCCTTAGTCCCTGCACATCTACAAATGTGAGTACCACATCCTGTGTCAATGACCCAAGATGTTGAGGGAGAAAGTTAATCTTAATCATAAAATACTTGAAGTCGTAGCCTATGACTTCTTCTTGCTTGCGAGGAAAGCCTTGTAGTGTTTCCTCTAGTGGCCAGGTTTGCCACAAAAGAAGCAGACTACCTTACCCTTCCCTATGCCACTCTCAGGCCTAAGAGCAACGGTCCTTTGGTTTACTGCACAACCAGTAAAACAAGCTTGGACTTTTTCAAGTCCTGCTCTGTAGTCCTAAGCATGTTCAGAAGTTCTGACAGTTTTTCTCCATCGTGTTCATATTGAAATTCATTATGAACAGCATAAGAGTCAGCAAGGATTGTAGAATAAATCCATTTGTAATTCTTCATCTAAGCCACATCCCAAAGTCTCAAGCCTCTCTATGTCTCAATCACTTGAGCACATGAGGACCAACTTGGGCTCCCTCAGTCAAACGACCCCCAAACAGTGCTTTCAACACCTTGTACCTCTCATGTCACATTTGTTTCGTAAAGCTCCTTGAGATGTAGAATAATGGAAAGAGCTCCATATTCTCATGCTCTTTTGCAGCAAGGTGTCATCGATGCTAACATCAAGCATTGAACGCTATCGGCATCATCAAGGAACTTTTGATAAGTATCCTTAACTTCCTAAGTGGCATCAGGGTCAGGCCCAGCCTGTATGGCTTTTCAAGGATATACAATTTCTTTTCTGACTTGGTATAATCCAAAATTACGATACCAGTCTAAGAAATTGGATCCATCCAACCTGTTTTCTTTCTCGATTATCGGTCGCAGGTTCATAATGCTCATTTTGGTGAATCACAATTGCAGAAAAGATAAGTTATTATAAAGTTCATTATTATTTAATATGGTCTTTTTTAAACGATGCTCCCACTATTTTACTCAAGCCAATAGCCCTACTATTAACTCGGGAAAGCCCGTTGACTTTCCTAGTGGACCGAGATCCCATTTGCATATTTCAAACCTTCGCTTTAGCGAACAAGCCAAATGAGTTGATTAGGTAGGCCAACAAACTTAATCCACACCAGTTATAGCTCCCATTATCAACCTCAAATATGAGAAAGCCAACAAGCCAATCACACAATCCATGGCTCCAACCATTGCCCTCAAGTGTGATTCTCAGTATCAGTAGAGTGGACACTACATGTCACCATGTACACATAATAGGTGTACTGGTCACTATGCCTATGACGTGTTTATCAACCTTCGCTTTGGCGAACAACAAAACCGTCATTTTAAGTCGACCCTCACCATTAAGGAGAACTCTAATGTATTTTAACCTCCCACTGGTAGAAGTGTACCCTTCACTTTGGCGAACAAGGTTCGACGAACAGTGGCTTGATTAACCATGGTAGGAAGGCTTACGTGACTTAATATATCAGTTAAGGTTTGTTATTTAATGTCCATCAAATTATTATCTTTGTTAGAATGACATTGTTTGGCATGTATCAAACATTCAACCTTAGCATGCATTCTAAACAAAAATTAAACGTGCCGATACTGCCCAACTAAAATCGATTTCTTGGAGCCTAGAGGAATCGATAGGTCACCTAGGGGTCCTGTAATAAACATCTCGAGTCTTCAAGTATGGTTGCCTCGTTCTTTGCTCCATCTTCAAGTACATTACAAAACTCTTAAATTTACAAAAGAATAATAATACAAAATTCTTTACATCATAAATTTAGAAACCTCGATTTACATTCGAGAGTGTTAGATGAGAAGAGAATGTACATCAGAAAGAGCAGAAAGGCAGGACCGTAGGCCTTATTTAATAAAATCAACCATACATACCTAAAATATTTAAAACATTCACCTTAGGTCTAAGGCTCATGTACCAGTACCATGCAATATACAAACAAGTACAAAGCACATTTAAAAAGCAATCAATTTTTGAAATTAGTGGATTAATTATAATTTACCCCCTGATAATTTAAAGATCTCGTTTGGTCCAAAAGTTTTGAAACTTTGCATTTTAGCCCCTACACACTTGGAAGTGCACTCGCTGCAGCGATGAGTTAGATTGCCATGGCGTGCGTTGGTTATGTTGACGTCCACGCTCTATGTACGTTCCCGCGGCGATTTGGTACAGTGCACGTCCGAAGGACGATCACCGCTGCGAGCGCTATTTTCATACAGTACTCGTCCAGAGGACGATCGCTGTGGCGATGGTTTATATCGCTGCGGCAAGCGCTGGACAACTCTCATTGCGGCGTGGGTTATATCACTGCGGCGAGCGTACACAGATCTGTAGCTCCAGATCTGTTGATACAGTACACCTACTCAACGGATTTTCAATCAATCAAACATATTGATTTCAACCAAAAAATCCATCATGCATTAAACCAAACTTGCAGTTCATCAACAAATCAGATTAATCGATTAATCAATTTCTTAAAACATGATTTAGGCAGATTTTATAAGGCCATTATATCATCAAATACATGTTATCAACCATCCAAATAAAAATTGTAAAATTCAGTACCCTAGGCCTCTGATACCACTATTAGTAAACGGTCCCATACACGCAGCGGAAACAAAAATATAATTTAGGATCGTTTACATGACCAAGATCAAGGGTATAATTTACAATTCATATTAAATAAATTTGCAGAAAAATAAATCTGAGTTTAAAGAAACAAACGCACGTTGGAGGCTCCTCCAAATTTGTCGACGAATGTTTTGCTCCCGATCCAGTTAGGACGAACCTACGTGTCCACACAAAGACAATCTCAAAGAACACAAAGAGGGATTTGCTAGATCCTCTTTGGCTTCAAGATTAAGAAGAAAGCAAATCAATTGAATTGATTTTAGGCACAAGATGTTCTGCTGTGGGAGTGTTTTGAGTGTTGCTGTGTGTTTTAATTTCAAGAAGAAATCAATTAATTAATCAATTCACACACACACTTTTCTTTTTATAGTTATCATTTGCCCTAATTCATACGGAATAGGCTTGGGCTCCAACCCAAATGCCCCATGTTGCTAAACACTCCCAATTTAATATTTTATTTTTCCATCATTATCTCAATTAAAATCAATTAATATATATTTAAATATATATATATTAACATTTAACAATAATGATAATATATATTTAAATATGTGCGAACACACATTTAAACGTAATTTCACTTATTTAATTTTTCTAACAAATTAAATAAAGGCTATGACCTCAGCAAATTTAATTGCACTGTGCAATTACCAAAATACCTTTTCACCTTAAAAGATAAAAACGCCCTTCTTTCTTCTTGGATCTTAAATTGTCTTTTATGTGTGTGACACTTAGGCTCCTCATCATATCGGTAGTGTATAGTATCGTGATTAACACCAATTAATTGTTTCACTAATACACAGACCAAGATTGGCCCCTAGCAAGGCATCATGGCCACCCAATAGATTTGGATTCAGCAAAGTAGCTACCTGTCAATGATATGGTTACCGTGCAATTCAATCCTTTCATCATACGTTATCTCGATGAGACGAAGGCATAAAAATAGTGTCAACCTTCGGTTACTCTTGATATTAGGTATTCAGTTTCTAGACCAATGACCCGTATTATAAACTGGATAGAGCAACAACTCAATCCTGCTGCGGCCACAGTTTTAACGTCATTTCCATATACTGAATTACGCCGTGAGATAACTTCTCCCGTACCCGGGAGTGATGAATCCTCTATCAATCCACCATAGTCTTGATACACCCCTTGATGCAGCCAATCACCACCGTATTGGCAGCTCTGAAAAGAACTGCATTAGGCTAGTGTCAAACTACACTAATCGGTGCACAAGACGCTCCGGTAATCTCAAGTCTAAGGATCACATGCACCACCATTTGTTAGAGGATTTGTTCCGTAGACACTAGGGTTACCATCCATATGGAATCCTCTAGTGGGTTAGTCCAGTGAACTTGCTGCAGTGTAATCGCCTATAGCAAGCACCCATGTGTTGCACCAGGTTGTCACCAAACAACCTTGACAAGTGAGATCAGTCACTGCCTTTCGATAGAGTCGTTCAACACTATGATAGCCTTACCGTATTATCTGTGCCCTTACTTCAGAATAATACTAGGGCTACGGACGTTTCTAGAATGGCCACCATATGTGTTCATAAGGTTCTCACTATCAAGATTTGAAACACTTGATACCCTCGTCACGATTCTACCATTCTAAGGACATATATCAATACATATTGCAATAATAATGATTTACGCGATATAGAATAAAATGCCTTTTATTGATTAATGAACATTATTTCAAAGAGTCAATTCTACAATAATTGATTGGCTCTAGGGCATCTACTCTAACATCCTTGCACTCTCATAGGCATCATTGCGAATTTCCTCTAACTCTTGTAGTTGTAACTTCCTGTGTTCTCCACTTTCATCCATCTTCATGTTGAAACTCTTGATTGCCGAATAAGGCTTCTGTTCTAACTCAACTGGAAGGTAACATGCTTTCCCAAACACCAACTATAACACCTACATCAAGGTACATAACTTTATTTATGCCTTAATACCCTTAGTTGTAAAGATGAATGATCAAAAGTTGGCATGAAGCAAATTTTTCATATTTCACCATGGTAAAAGCATATTGTCGTCATGACAATGAACACACTGCCAAATCCGAGTTTTTAAAAGTTTAGACTTCGCTGCGGCAAGGAAAGAAGTTCACCGCGGCAATGAACTCTCTGGAATTATTAAGAAAATTCTTCAAAACTTGATTAGGCGTAAAATGGTCATTTCACCCATAATTAGATGAAAGAATGGGGAGTGAAAAGAATCATAATTATATGGAGAAGATAATAGAAATGAGGGCAATGTTGTAAGTGACTAAGGGACATAGATAGAATTTCTTAGAAAGTGCAAGGGTAAAATGGGAATGTATATATGTTATTATGTCACATTAAGGGTTCAAGAGATGCAACCCTAGACATTTCCCCCATAGTTCAAGCCACCCTTCACCAAAAGCTCTCAAATTTTCTTCAACCAATTTCAAAGGAAGTTCATAGGATTTGGTTGCAATCCTAAGCATCCATAGGTAAGATTCTAGCACCAAGATGTGAGATTAATTTTAAATTTTTTAATTCTTATGGTTTTATATGCTTAGGGTTTAAGAGGAAAAGAGTTCTAACAAGGGTGATTTTAGTGTTAGTGTTGCTCAAATTTAAGGTAAGTAAATCCAACTCTAGCTTTGATATGATCAAGTAATTTCTTGTATGTTGTATGTGTTTGGATGATGAGAATTATTGATTGAACTGATGTTGAATGATATTTTACATTCAGCCATGAGAAGTAGTGTATATGTATGTGGTGAATTGGTGGAAGTTTGGATGAAATATGAAAGCATTGATGTTGAATTGTGGAGTGTGGATTTTTGGCCAGGTTTGATATTGGCTTTAGGGAGTTTTTGCTCCAATTTTGGTGGCTTGAGATAGATGTGAAAGTGTAGCCAATTTAGTGTTTGTATGTGCATAAAAAGTGTTTGATGAAATTTCAAAGTGAAGTGCATGCATGATTATTACCTTGTTATGGTATTGTTGTTGGTAGAGAATAATAGTTATATAATGATATCTTTATGGCTTTATATGCCATAATGCATTCTCAAATTTGAATACTTGAATTTAGAAAGAATAGCAAAGAATAAGCTTATTTACATGCATATATACATATATAAGAACATTAAAGAACAAAGAGAAAGAAAGAAAAGAAATTATTTATAGATTCAATTATTAAAGAACACATTTGAAGAATTTACATAATCTGAATTTTTATTTAAAAGAAATATAAAATGTTATATGAGAAAGTTGTTGCGATGGGGAACCCATGAGTAATAGAGAAGTAGAATAGTCCCACATGCATGCCGCCTTCAGTGAGCGGCCTCAGAATAGAAAAGCAAAATTTGTACAGTCCGTTAGAAGTGCATGTGGATGAGGACTATACCCAGAAAGAATTTCATAATACACTCACACGACCAGGGTTCCAAATCCATGCCTCAACCAAGTCCGATCGGCAAGTCAAAATAGAAAAAGAAAAGAATAGAGAAAACAGAAGAAGAAAAGAAAAGAGAAAATAGAAACAAGAAAAGAAAGAGAAGACAAAAATAGAAAATAGAAACAGAATAAAGAAATAGAAAACAGAAAAGAAAAAGTTACTTTTATAAGAAGTGATTCATTTGTGCATATGCATTATGCTACTTCTACTAACTAGAATTTTCCTATTATGTTCAGTGATGTTTCAATTTTATTAAGTGTTCGTACATGTCGGTAAATGAGAAATTAGAATATTAGAAACGAACGGAGTAGAATAATAGAGAAGCATGATGTAAGGAAGGAAATCCAAAATACGAGTAACTGAGGAAGAATAGTAGTATAGTTGGTTTACTTACTGAGTAATTAGTGCTCACTCTATTGATTTCACTATTTTTACAGGTACTAGATGAGATACGGTCAGGTGGAACGTCAATTAGCGGAGAAGTTTGGCAACACTGTCCGATTGTATTTTGTATTTATTCACGTAATTAAGTTACTTATTGTCACGACCAAGGGCTATCCTCTATCTTGCCACCTTCGGCTCAAGGGCTTTCCCCACTTGTCAGACATATCCAAGGTAGGTGTAAATATTGACTTAATATCTTTTACGAGGGTTTCTCTTTTGCTTTTGGTCTCATCATTCTATTATCTTTATTAACTTTTATATCCATAACATTCAACTTAGCATGCCAACTAAGCAATAAAGATAAATGTGTTGGTGCATTTCCTTAACTAAATAAAATTCCCTAGGCCCTAGGAAATTTTTATGTCAACCTAGGTAATTAAATTACAAGAGGAATCTTTAATTTAAAAACCCATCTTCTTTAATCCAGTGCTTCTTCTTCTCGATCATTACATTAAATTAAAATAAATTCTAATTTAACTTTACCTCAATAAAGAGAAACCTCGATTTACATTCAAGAGGAGTAAGTGACAGATACAAAGTTTAATCCTTCGCAAGTGCACAAGTCGCAATTGCAGCACAGTGCACGAGTTAGGGTCGATCCCACAGAGACTAGAAATGCTCTTGTGATCCTAGAAACTATGCCTTATGAAAACAACAAGAATTGAAATAAAGAAAACACATAAACAATATTAAAAGATTCTAAATCTAATTATCTACAGATAAACCTAAGGGTTTAACTCCCATCATAATTATCAGGCTATGTGTTCATCATCGAACTATTGTTCTCTCCACTCTTTTCTAGGGTTTGTACTCTTGTCTTTTCAGGGTATTAATATATAATAATAAGCTTAGGGTGTTACTGTGGGCATTTGGATTTAACCCTCTTTCTACACCCATAAAGATCTAGAGTAGTAAACAGAGAACCAATTCGCATAGGCATAAATCATCCATTCACAGAGCTAATCAAGATAGACATGACGTCTCTCGTTTCTAAGGTATTACTATGGGCATTTAGATTTAACCTAGTATTTTCATCAACTAAACTAGCTAGTGGCGTATAGCCTAGTCTAATTACGAAAACCCATTAAACACAAGATGATTTTAAAGACAATAACCAACCTATACCTGGGCAGGGCTACAAATCAATCATTCCATACAAAATCCTGTCTCATACAATCGATTAACTTACAAGATTGGCCAAGCCCTAATATTAACTAAAGATTGAATTAAATGCAATGAATGAATCTAGAACACAATCGAATGGATCAAATAAATAGAATAACAATAAAACACAAGCCTTCCCTTAGATTACATCAAATCCCTGGAAAAAAAAACTAACAACATAAAGGAAAAGAAACAACAACACCTAGAAGCCATAAATATCCATGAAGAACAAAGGAGAGGAAGAGGAAGAGGAAGAGAACCTCTTCTCCTTTCCAAGCCCCTCTTTTCCAAACAGCCCTAAATTTATTCCAATCCCAAATATGTATGCATATCCCTAAATATTTCTAAGGACCTTTATTTATAGTAGTACGTCCATGAGCGTATTATGGTAATAAGTCACTTCAATTAAAAACACATAAAACACATCTGCTTGTCCTCTATGCACTAATGTAACTTTAAGATCCATTTTTAACCATATTCTAGGTATAACAGGGCCACAATCAAGATGAAAGTTTTCTCTCTATTCCTAGCTTTAAAACAACTCAAGAATCGGGTCAATCGGAGTTGTGTAGCTCTAGTTATGCTTATTTTAGTACAACATGTTCTGGCAGAAAAATTCCCAAACATAAAATTCATGCATTGGTGTCGTGTCATGATTTTATAGAGCCCTGGTACAAATATTCTGTCAAATCTCCTACGCTAAAAATCCTAATCATGCTGCAGCATGATTTTTTGGTGCTGTAGCACGATTTAAAGTTCTGCTACAGCGAACAATCTTAAAAAAAATCATAACTTCTTCGTTTGAGCTCCGATTTACAAACCTGTCCAAATTGCACACTCCATAATTTCTACTCCAATTCTTCCATAATTCATCCAAACTCTCATCAAGCATCAAATACACGAATACTACTTCTCATGGGTAAGTTCTAACCATCAAACCCAAAATCTATGAATTTCCCTTGAAAGAGAATTGAAGAAATTGAGAGAATTTGGGGATGAAGGTGGCGTGAAAGTGGAGGAGGAATGGCTAGGGTTTCATTCTTCAACTCTTAATATAACAAAATATTATTTATAGTTTCCCATTTTACCCTTGCACTTTCTATGAAATTCCATCTATGTCTCTTAGTCAATTACCATAATGCCCTCATTTTGATTGCATTCTCCAAGAAATTCTATCTCTTTTCACTCCCCACATTTTCAACTAATTATGAGTGAAAAGACCATTTTACCCCGAATGAAAGTTTAATGGATTTTCTTACCCCTTTTCAACATAACTTTAATAAAATTTAACTAAGGGTGATTAGGGTATAAGTAAAACTACGTACCTCGATGTGGGAGTTACAATTCTCCCTCCCCCCCCCCCCCCCCCCCCACCCCCCCCCCCCCCCTTCCCCCCTTACAAGAATTTCTTCCCCGAAATTCAAACGACAGCTTAGGATGGCGGTTTCGCATATCTTCCTCTACCTCCCATGTTGCTTATTCTACCTTATGATTCCTCCATAGGACTTTTACGAGTGGAATACTTTTGTTTCGGAGCTCTTTAATCTTTCTGTCTAAGATCTATGCTAGTTGCTTCTCATAAACGAGATTCTCTTCTAAGTCCACTTCTTCTACTTTTAGTATATGGGAGGGATCACTGACATATCTGTGGAGCATCGAAACATGGAATACATTGTGCACCCTATCCATATTAGGTGGTAGTGCCAACTTATAAGCTACCTTTCCAACTCGTTGAAACACTTCAAAGGGGCCAATGTATCTAGGTGCTAACTTTCCTTTGCCGCCAAAACGTATTACCCGCTTATAGGGGGAAACTTTAATAAACACTTTATCACCCACTTCAAACTCCACATCTTTTCTCTTTAAATCTGCATAGCTCTTTTGTCTATCTTGAGCTTGCTTCATTCTACGTCGGATCAGCTGGATATCTTCTATCATTTTCTAGGTTATCTTTGGCCCAAAAGCTGTATGTAACTCATCTTTCTCTCCTACCTCATCCCAATGCAAAGGAGATCTACATCGTCTACCATACAAAGCCTCATAAGGAGCCATCTTAATTGTAGACTGATAACTGTTATTATAGGCAAACTCCACCAACAGTAACATCTCATGCCAAGTCATACTATGGTCCATACAGCATACCCTCAACATATCCTCAAGTATCTGATTTGTTCTCTCAGTCTGGCCATCTGTCTAAGGATGGTATGCTGTACTAAATGCCAATCTAGTACCCAAGTTTCTCTGTAGACTAGTCTAGAAAGCCGAAACAAATCTGGAATCTCTATCTGACACTATGGTCTTGGGCATACCATGGAATCTTACTATCTCCCTAACGTAGATCTGGGCCAACTGATCTGAGGTAGTGTTATCCTTTACTGGAAGAAAATGGGATGATTTTGTTAATCTATCTACTATCACCCATATCGCATTATACCCCCTTTGAACTCTTAAAAGGCTTGTGATAAAATCCATTGATATGCTTTCCCATTTCCATTCAAGAATGCTGAGTGGCTGAAGCAAACCTAATGGTCTTTGGTGTTCTGCTTTCACCTATTGACAAATCAAACACTTATTCACATAATCTCCAATATCTTTCTTCATACCTAGCCACTAATAACTTTTCTTTAAATCTTGATACATCTTGGTTCCTCTAGGATGAACAGTGTATGATGTATCATGAGCCTCTGTAAGGATCTTTCTCTTCAACTCAACATCTTGGGGAATGCATATATGATTCTGGAAATGGAGGACACTATTTAACAGGTGGAATTTTGATATCTTGCCTTCAATCACTTGCGGACTTATTTTCTGACACCACTCATCAACAACTTGTTTTTCTTTAATCTCTTCCAGCAAAGTAGGCTGAATGTCTAACTTGGCAAGCCTTCCCGGTATCACCTCTATTTGGTCCTTGATTAACTCGCCCAATAACTCTTTACGTCTTGTGAGTTGAGACAAGTAGGCCTTTCTACTCAAGGCATCAGCAACTACATTGGCTTTTCCAGGTTGATACTTAATTTCATAATCATAGTCCTTTACCAGCTCTAACCAACTATTCTGCCTCATATTCAGCTCTCTTTGGGTGAAGAAGTACTTCAAACTCTTATGATCCGTATAAATATTACTCTTTGCTCCATACAAATAATGCCTCCATATTTTCAGTGCAAAAACTACAACAGCCAACTCTAGGTCATGCGTAGGGTATCTCGTCTCATACTCTTTTAACTGACGAGAAGCATAGGCTATTACTCTACCCAACTGCATCAATACTCCACCAAGTCCCTGAAATGAGGCATCTGCATAAATATCATAATCTACACCTTCCTGTGGTAACACAAGAATAGGAGCTGTGGTCAATCTTCTTTTTAACTCTTGAAAACTTTCTTCGCAGGCATTCGACCAAATAAAAGGTGTTCTCTGTTTGGTGAGAGCTGTAAGAGGCTTAGCCAACTAAGCAAACCCTGCTACAAACCGCCTATAGTAGCCTCCTAGCCCCAAGAAACTTCTAACTTCCTTTACTGTCTTCGGCTATTGCCATTCTAGAATTGCTTTTACCTTACTTGGATCCACTAATATACCCTCCTTTGAGACGATATGGCCTAGAAAGATAACTTGATCTAGCCAAAACTCACGCTTAGAAAATTTGGCAAACAACTTCTTATCTAGCAATCTCTGTAGCACAAATCTTAGGTGTTCTTCATGCTCCTCTTCTGTCTTAGAATAAACTAGGATATCATCAATAAACACCATTATGAATCGATCAAGACAATCCTGAAATACCCGGTTCATTAAGTCTATAAAGACTATCAGGGCATTGGTTAACCCAAAAGGCATCACCACAAACTCATAATGCCCATATCTGGTTCGAAAAGAAGTCTTGGCAATGTCTTGCTCTGCAACCCTTACTTGGTGATAACCTGACCTCAAATCAGTCTTTGAAAACATGGCTGCTCCTTTCAGCTGATCAACAAATCATCTATGCGAGGTAACGGGTATTTATTCTTCACTGTCACTTTATTTAACTCTCTGTAATCTATACATATCCGTAGAGTCCCATCTTTCTTCTTCACAAACAAAATTGGAGCACCCCAAGGAGAATGGCTAGGTCGAATAAAACCCTTGTCTAAGAGTTCTTGAAGCTGCTTTTTCAATTCTTGAAGCTCAGCTGGGGCCATCCGATAAGGGGCTTTAGAAATTGGTGCGGTCATTAGTGCCAATTCAATATTGAATTCTACTTCTTTTTCTGGAGGTAAACCCGACAAATCTTCCGGAAATACATCTAAAAATTCCCAGACTATTGGCACATTATGAATCTCTAGTTGTGGGACATCACTACTATGCACTACATAAGCAATATACCCTGAGCACCCTTTTCTTAGCATCTTTCTGGCCTTTACACTGCTAATTAACATACTAAGCGGGTGACTCTTACCAAAATTAAACTTATCTCCATCATCAAGATTAAATATGGCTTTCTTATTTCGACAATCAATCTCTACTCCAAATCTCCCCAGGAAATCCATGCCCAAAATAACATCAAAATCGGGCATATCAAACACTAGCAAATCCACTGGCAACTTTCTTCCATGGATCGTTATGGACTCCCCTGAAAGCATCTCTTGAGTTACTACACTAACACCATCTGGTAACTCTATCTTAATGGGACAATCCACTCTAATAGGTTTCAAACATAATCTCTCTAGAATCCCATGTGTAGTAAATGAATGTGTGGCTCCAGAATCAATTAATGCATAAAGGGGAACTGAATGAAATAACAACTGACCGGTAACTGCGGTGGGCTAGCTTCAACTTCACTTTGAGCTATTGTAAACACTCAAACATTGGTACCTCTAGGTGTCTGCACTGCAGGTGTAGGAGGGGCTTTGCAATCTCTCATCATATGCCCTGGCCGTTGGCATTTATAGCATACATTTCGGCCCAAATCTCTATGACACTCCCTAGAATGATTTCTTCCACACTTCTGACACTAGGGAACTTCAATAGTTCTCTGCCTTTTATTCTTTCAATCCCTCATGTTCTTCTTAGGTTGGAATCTTCTCTTATTTCTCACCTCTCTATTAGTGAGGGCATCAGCTCTATCTCTCTATGGAGCAAAAGGTGGAACACTAGGGGCTACTGTTGATGGAGTTGCTAGGGTTAGCTTATTCACAAATATTTCTGCGCATAAGGCTTGTTCCATGCGCTTAAGGCTTGTTCCAAAGCTTCACTGTATGTCTGAGGGGGTTGGGCACCGGCCATCAATCTCGGGCTATTCCTGGTTTCAGCCCATGCACGAACTTATCCCTCCTCAATTTTGGCGTACTCACTACACCTGGCGCAAACCTTGCCAGGGAATTAAATTTCACTGAATATTCTTTCACTGAGCCTATCCCCTGTTGTAAATTAATAAACTCCTAAATCTTTTCATGGACTCGATCAACTGTTCTATATTCTGCCTCAAACAATCTTCTGAAATCTCCCCAAGGCTATATCATGAGTATCCTCTATCAATTCCCACCATATACGGGCATCACCCCTAAATAGGAAACTGGCATACTGAACCTTCTCCCAGTCTGTCATAGGGAAAAATGTCGTCGTACGCTCCATCGATTTAAACCACTATCTGCCACTATTGGGTCCGCAGTACCCCTAAATTCTAACAGTTGATGTTGGCTAGGCAACCCATATATCGGCTTAATACAATTCTGCACTACTAGGGGTACCGACCTTTCTCTCTCCTCTCTGGGGGTCGATACAATAACTGGGGTCTCAACTCTCTCTGGTATAGAGCCTCCCCGATTCTCTACCAAGACTTGCTATATAATATTACAAATCCTCGCTTCATCGAGGACAAGGGAAGTAGATTCTGGAGGGATGGAAGGTTCACCCATACTCATTTCCTTCCTACTGCTTGCTCAGGTTCTACGTCTCATCTACATAACACCAACACTTTTAGTCAACTCAATTAACTCATCTACTACAAGTAAGGAAAGAAATAACTTACAGTGGTCGGCTATGGAACATCAATGCGATGGGAGAGGCACACTGTCAAATCCCAAAACCTTTGCTCTGATACCAAAAATGTAATACTTTCTCTCTAGCTAGTATAATCGGAAAATAACAGTAAAACTCACTAGATATATATAAGAAAATATACATGTAGATGAGTATAAAATAATGGGCCCATAACTAATTTTTCTTTATATACAAATCTTTGCATAATATAATAAAGTCACAAAATAGTAACTCGACAGTGTCACCAAACCCTTCCGCTTCTTGACGTTCCATGCGACTGCATCTCACCTACTACCTGCAAAAACATTGAAAACAATGGGGTGAGCACTAATTGCTCAGTAAGTAAACCTGCTATGCTACCCTTCTCTCTCCGTTGCTTTAATGCTGAATTTCTTTCCTTACATCACACTTCTCTATTCTTCTTTGTTCTTTCTCTGTTCTTTCTCAGATTTGAATTTCTTTAATATTCTCATTTCTTTCTATTTACTCTTTAATATTCTTTAATGCTTTCTCATGCTCTCATGAGTATGTATGCATGTAGATGGTTCATGCTTATAATTCTTTCTAAATTCACATGTTTAGATGCAATAATGCAATGAAAGTTTAAGGGATTTTCTTCACACTTTTTCAAGATAACTTTAATAAAATTTAACTAAGGATATTAAGGCATATGTTAAAATACTTACCTCGATGTGGGCTTTACATTCTAACATTCTTCTATTGTTATTAGGCGTCAAACATCTCATACAACTCATATGTCTCCTCTGTAGTCTTTTCTCCCAAGGCACCACCCTCAACATTATCAACTATGACCTAGCATGCTTATGTCAGTGTTAAGTGGTGAAAATGCAGATTGATTTTGTGATTTGGGGGTGAAATTATAAGAAATTCAAGGTTTAACGCATCATTTAGGATGAGTTTCCTTACTTGTTTTGTTATCTCCTGAAATCACGGGTTTTGTTGTGTTTTTAGGTATTCAGGTGCAAAAAGATGGATATTCGTGCTTGTGTTGGTGTTTGGACATCCTGGACCCGTCGAGTGTAGACAAATCAAGGCAAGCGAGAAAATAGTGAAATTCTACATCTGCACTGCAGCACACTTTTCTGCATCATAGTGTGAAGATGACGAAACTGAAATTGCGCCCCAACGAAGAATCATCGAGTTGCGGCATAAAGTTGACGAAATCCAAATTGCGCCATGGTGCAATTCATCCATGCCGCAGTGTGATAGGGTTTTTATCGAAGGAAAAATCGCTTGGACCCACGCCGTGGCACAATTCAAGTGTGCCACAGCGCAAATTGCTATATTTGGAAAAACTCCACATTTTCAACCCTAATTTTGGTGATCACTATTTACAATTATGCCTAAAAACTATAGAAAGGCAACTTTACTCCGATTTTGAGATATATTAGGTTTTATCAAACACTTTTTCAACTTTGGAGGCTTAGGAGAGAGTGATTGATTGTGTAAAGCTAAACCTTGTTCATCTTGAGTGGATTTTGCATCCAAATGTAGAAGGGTAAGATTAAGGTTTGTTTTCTTGTATTTATGAGTAGCTAAACTCTTTCCTATTGTATCCAATGTAATCTAATTAGACTAGCTTACGTTTATTGTTTAATTAATCCAATGGTATCTTAGTTTTGTTCATTTATGTTTATTGAGTTGATTCAATGTTTTTATTGCATGATTGCCTTTGATTTACGGTTGAATGGTTGTTTGAGTCAAGGTTAGGCTACACGCCACTAGCCAATCTTGAATATCTCTTGATCTTTGATCGTTGTTGATGTTTGATCATGTTTAATAGTTGATTGATTGGCTATATGAGTTGGGGTTAGGCTATACGTCATTAGCTAATCTCAGATTACTCTGATGAATAATTGATTTATGTTTGTGTGATGCCCTCGACAGATGTGAGTTGGTTTGTGTTCATTTTGGTACTTTTATGCATAATAGGTTTTTGTATTTAGACTAGGCTATACGCCACTAGCTACTTCGAATTATGAAAACATTAGGTTGATCCGGTTGGCCACGGGACGACCTTACCTAAGTAAGTATCGACCCTAAGATTTGGATTGATAAACATAAGTTAGATTAATAATATAAAGTAGGATAATTATGGTGAAATTGGATACACTAGACCATTTCTTATTGTTGATCACTTATTTAGATATCTTTTTTATCTTAGTTGTTATTTTAGTATTATTGTTTTTCTTAATTGAATTTTAGTAAATTTAGATTTTATTAAATTGTTGGGTAATTTTATTGTCTCACTTGATTTCATTATTTTAGTTTTTTTTGCACAGTATTAAATTAATTGATAGATTAACTCTCTGTGGGATTGACCCTTACTTGTGCACTTTACTACAATAGCGACCTGTGCACATGCGGAGGAATTAAAGTTGTTTTTAATTGAACAGTAAGTCTATCATAGAAAAACTAATTCAACAATTCTAAAGGGTATCTATGATGTGGACATTAAACTAAAATCAATTTAAATCTTTCCACGCTTCATGGAATGGCTCACCATCAAGTTGAGAGAAAGTAGAATTTTACCTCTTAGTTCTGCAGTCTTCGCATGAGAATAAAATTTACCTATGAACTTGTTATAGGCTGCGTCCCAAGTGCTAAGTGAAGTTGGTGCCAATGACATGAACCAGCTATTTGCTACGTCCTTCAATGTATATGGAAAACATCTTATCCTCAATTGATCTTCAATGAAACCCTACAAAGAAAAAGTTTTCACGGTTGAGTAAAAATCTCAAATAACTGTCAATGGATCTTCAGTGGCCATCCTATGGAATGAAGGAAGCATATGAAAATGGGTACTCTTCAACTCATAATTCCTCGCTACAGCACTCAAAACAATCCAGGAGGGCGACGTTGCAATGGTAGGACACACATACTCCTTCTTCAGGCGGGGTGGATTCACCGTCTCTTCTTCAGATTCTGAATTTGATGTACTTAATTCTTTCGAATTTTCATATTCTCTTCTCTTGCTACTGATCAAATTCACCTTCTCAAAATAAGGAAGCACCTCTTCATCCAATGATCGATGACCTCGCATTCAAAAGAACTCAAGACAAAGAAAAATCGTAATGCAAAAATACACAAAACAACTAGAAAATAATAAAAACAACTAAAATAAAAGAAAATAAAATCTAACTACAAAAAATAAAAATAAAAATATTAAAGAAATCAAATAACTCGAACTCCCTGGCAATGGCGCCAAAAACTTGTTCGGTTAAAAACAACTTTAATTCCTCCATAAGTGCACTGGTCGCTATTGCAGTAAAGTGCACAAGTAAGGGTCAATCCCACAGAGAGTCCAGCTATCAATTAATCTAATACTGTGAAAAACAACTAAAATGATGAAATCAAGTGAGATAATAAATTTAGCCAACAATTTAATAAAATCCAAATTAACTAAAATTCAAGTAAGAATAACAAAAATACTAAAATAACAACTAAGATAAAAACGAGATCTAAACAAATGATCAAACAATGAGAAAAGGTCTAGTGTATCCAATTTCACCATAATCATCCTACTTTATGTTATTAATCTAACTGATGTTGCTCGATCCAAATCTTAGGGTCAATACTTACCAAGGTAAGGTCGTGCAGTGGCCAATCGGATCACCCTAGTGTTTTCATCATCCAAACTAGCTAATGGCGTGTAGCCTATTCTAAATAACAAAAACCCATTATGCACAAAAGTACCAAAATGAACACAAACCAACTTACATCTGTCGAGGGCATCGCACAAACATAAATCAATCGTTCATCAAAGCAATATGAGATTAGCTAGTGGCGTATAGCCTAACCCCAACTCATATAGTCAATCAATCAACTATTAAACACGATCAAACATCAACAACGATCAAACATCAAGAGATATTCGAGATTAGCCAGTGCCGTGTAGCCTAACCTTAAATCATAAATCATACAACCATTCAACCTTAAATCAAAGGCAATCATGCAATATTTATGATTAATCAACTCAATAAACATAAATGAACAAAACTAAGATACCATTGGATCAATCAAACATTCGATTAAACAATAAACATAAATTAGTCTAATTAGATTGCATTGGATACACTAGGAAAGAGTTTAGCTGCTCATAAATACAAGAAAACAAACCTTGATCTCACCTTACACATTTGGATGCAAGATTCACTCAAGATGATTAAGGTTTAGCTTTACACAATCAACACAACAAAACCCGTGATTTCGGAAGATAACAAAACAAGTAAGGAAACTCATCATAAATAATGTGTTAAACCTTGAATTCCTTATAATTTCACCCCCAAATCACAAAATAAATCCGTATTTTCACCACTCAATGGGCAGCTACCAAAGCTGCCCCACCATCGAAGCCTCAACAGAAGGACACACAAGTAACTATTCAAGAAAAGGTCAATGAGGCCACACAGAAAGAAGTCAGGGTAACTTTTGAGGTGAAGGGTCAAGATGACTCCATTCTTGACCTCATCGAGAAGCTTCCCAAGCATTTGCAACCTTAGCACTTTACCATGCTTGAGTGCCTGCTAGAGGCGACCTTCGAGAGGTATCAGAAGGTCAAGCCTTCCGACCTGCTGCTGACGATACTTTAGCTACAAAATCAGGTACAAAATCTTTTTTCTCTATGATCTCTATTGAGATTTAGTCGAAAATCCTCTTTTTTATGACTAATTGACTTGTGTTCATTCTCTTTTGCAAGCTGCTTGAGCCTTAAACATCTTCTACAACAAGACTAAACTTACTTCCAGTGAGAAAACTTAGGAGTTGAAGGAAGAGATTGTCAAATTGAGACAAGCCCTCACAGTGACCAATAAAACTATGAGGGAGGTCCAAGTTTTGGCAGACAAGCATCTGGAGGAAAAAGAAGCCCTTTTGAAAATGGTCGAGTTTTAGAAGAAGGAACTACAGAAGAAGGAAGATTTGAATAAGGAGCCTCAGTTGAAGGTGGTAAAGCTCACCAGAGAACTAGGCATGAGGGAAAAATGCTTCAAGTGAGGAAAGATCACGAGAAGAAGACCGAAGCATCTCAGACCAAGCTATGGGCTGTCATGGAGAAAGCTACCAAGGAGAAATAATAGGAGCTTAAGATTGCTCACAAACAGATCTCCTCTTTGAACGAGTAGTTGCAGCTTTCTAAGCTCAAGATAGAGAAGAAGTTGGGGAGTGGTTGCTACAGGTTATTAGAAAGATATGCAAAGATAACCTTGACATGGACCTCACTTGCCTTCCTGAAGACTACTGAGATGCCATTGAAGCATTCTTTAATGAGAAGATAAAAGTCAATGAAGAATTGTTGCCATTCATCCCTCTTGAATATGAAGAAAATGAGAGGGACAATCACGAGGAGAGTGATCACGAGGAGTAAGAGAATCTTGAAGTCAGAGCTATCGATCCAGAGGTTGGAGCAACTGAGGCTAAGGATCTTGAAGACAAGGCAAAGTGATTGTCCTCCTATCAACTCGCCTTGGAGAAGCTTTATTTCCTTCATTTTTTTTTTGTAGTTCTCTAGGTTTTCCCATTGTACATATATATTTTTTTTTGAATGAATATATACAAGTTTTTTTCTCATTTGTGATCGTACTTTTTTATATTTAAGCACGTCACTAATGAATACAATTCTTCTAATCGCATAAATTATATAATATTGTAAAATTAAATAACAAGATTACAAAGAATTAGTGTGATAACATTGGTAATTCTTGAAGAGTAATCATCTTACTGATAAAAATTACTTGTACATGAGATAAAAAAAGAATGAAAATAAGAAATAACTTGGACTTTACTGATAATAAGGTCATAGATTTTTAGCATTCCAAGCTCGTGGTACCTCAGAACCATTTAGTCACTTTAGGTGATAAGTTCCTGGTCGTATGACTTTAGCAACTCGGTAAGGGCCTTCCCAATTAGGTCCCAACACTCCCGTGCTAGGTTTTTTAGTACTAAGAAGAACTTGTTTGAGGACAAGATCCTCGACCTGCAAGTCTCTTCTTCTAACTTTGGAGTCAAAGAACCTCTTAGCTCGTTGTTGATAAGAAGTTATTCGTAATTGAGCTTTGTCACGATGTTCTTCGACTAGATCTAGACTGGTACGTATGAGTGCTTCATTGTCTGTCTCTTTGTAAGATTCCCTTCAGAGAGAACTTGTCCCGACCTTAACTAGGATAATTGCCTCGCAACCATATGCTAGCAAGAATGGTGTTTCCGTAGTAGAGGTCCTCAGAGTGGTTTTATATGCCCATAGAACATATGGGAGATTGTCAACCCAATTGCCTTAAGCTACACCAAGTTTGGCCTTCAAAGTATGCTTAATGGTCTTGTTGACAACTTCAACTTGCCCATTAGCTTGCAGTCTTGCTACTAAGGTGAATTTCTTTTGAATCCCCAGATCTTCGCAAAACTGCTTGAATTCCTTGTCGTCAAACTATTTCTCGTTATCTGAGATAAAGGTGTGAGGAATCCCGTAGTAGCATATTATATTCTTGAAGACGAAGTTCTTAAGGGTTTTTTTAGTGATCGAGACCAAAGGTTCTACTTCAACCTATTTTGTGAAACAATCCATTGCGACCACTACATATTTGATGCCACCTTTACTGGTTGGCATGGGACCGATGAGATCAATTCCCCACATAGCGAATGGCCAAAAACTAGTCATCGCTGTTAATTTGTTGGAATGAGCCTGTGGTATGTTCGCGAATCTCTAGCATGTGTCACAGTTATCACAAAGTTGTATGTGTCTTCGTGAAGCAAAGGCCAATAATATCCTTGTCGGATAAATTTATTGGCGAGAGATCGTGTAACAACGTGATTACCATAGAACCCTTCATGTATCTCTCTCATGATGTAGTTTACTTCTTCACCTGTCACACATCGAAGTAGAAGAATGCCAAATCCTCTTTTATACAGTTGGTCTCCAATCAAAGTGTAAAAAACAGGTTAAGTTTGTCGGATTCTTGCCTCAGTTTTATTGTTAGGAAGAGTCACATCTTTGAGATACTAAATAATATGAGTCATTGAAGTTATTGACTCTATACTAGCCACTGTCTGGTAGGGTGAGTTGATGTTGGGAGCTTTGATTTACTTGACTGGAATATTGTTCAGAACATCAGAATCCAGCGATCAAGCTATCTTAGGCAAAGCATCCACAACAGAGTTGCTATCTCTGGGGATTTGCTTGATCGTCTTTGGCTTGAAACTTTCCCAATATTTGATTGACGACAAGTTGGGAGTTGCTATTGATGTTGATCATTTCTAATCCTATCTCTTTTGCTAATTGTAGACCAACAAATAACGCTTCATACTCAGCCTCATTGTTGGTGGCTTTAAATCTGAATCTAAGGGCTTCATATATGCAAGCACCCTCAGGACTTACCAGTGGCAGACTAGCTATAACTCTTTTTCTGTTGGAGGATCCATCAACATATAAACTCCATGTTGGCAGGAATTGGACGGTCTCCCATATAGTGTCATTAGTTGGCTGATTGGGGTCCTAGTGTGCTGTCGTAGGCAACCAAGATTAATAACCTTTCTAACCTAACTACTAAACTGTAAATAGGGTAAGCAAGGGTCGATCCCACGAAGAGTGTCTAGCCGAATTTTCGATGATGTGAACAAGGCTTGAGGGGTTTGAGTGAAACAGAAAATAGTCTTAGCAAAAATCAAAACAAAAACAATTTAAATCGAAATCAATTAATATAACAAAACTTGGTCTCAGACAACATCCGCCATCGGAATCTTACAACTGATCATTGATGCAAAATTAAATCAATCCATACCTGAATATTCACCGTTGGAACTATTTTCCTATCTCTCCTTAATTGTAATTAATCAAGAAACAAGCGATCTTAATTAATCTTACCACTAAACAACCCTAGACAAGCGCTCAAGATTTAATCTAGTGGCAGCCTTAAGAATTAGAGAAATCGATGAAGCTAAACAACACAAACACAAGCGGTTGTATTTAATTTAGTTGATGGTTCTCTTAGGATTACTAATTCCTGACGCAGCGATTATTAACCCTGATTGCTTCACAAGTTAGGGGGATCAACAATTACGAATTTGATATCTAACTATCAGTAGATTGCAACTTATAAACTATTAGGCCTCCTAGTAATAAACGAAACAATCATAAAATTAGGCATAGAAAAACTCCAATACTCAAACATGAAATTGAACACTAAGAAAAATTATTAGATCTCACAGTTTAATGATTCCGAGGCTTCGTTTCCTTCGACCAAGTTACAAAGTTCTAGCCGCTCATGGCCATAACAAAAACTCCAAGAAGAAAAATTCCAGAACCGAGAAGAAAGACCGTGGTCCCCCTCAAAAACCCTAATCTGATCCCTTTGCAAAAATCCAGTTTTAGAATTCGAATCCCCACTCAATCTCCTAAAAGAAATATTCTCCTATCCTAATAACATTTATCCTAATCTAATTAATTGGAAAATAAAATAAGGTCTTAATACAAAATAGGAAATGGTGATTCTGAGCTGTAACTTGCGTGCCACATGTCTCCAATAATAAATTGCCCAATTGATTTGCATGACAAGGCAGAATGTTCCGGACGTCCAGTGCAGATGCGTCAACTTCAAGCTCGATTCCAACCTTGATGCAGTGAGTATCTGATCCAAATCCAACCAATTTGCAACAACAAACAACACAAAAATATGCCCTAACTCAAGCTTAATTCGGCCAAACACAATGGAGGCTGTCACACTTACTTGCAAATTTTAGGTTAAGACAGATTGAACACTTCAGCCTAAAGGAATTCTCCACCAACTTGAATTGATTCACCACCAAATCTCCTTGCCAAGACTTGGATAAAGAAATCTCAATAAGAACACAAAGTTCTCTCAATGGTTAAACCAAGTTTTTTGATATTTCATGACTAACTCTTCAAGGAGAATAGTTGCCTTTATATAGGCAATTACAAGGTTAAAAGAGTAATCAACAAATCAATACGAAAGTGAAAATTATAATATTACACAAAATTACAAGCTTTCCATTAAAAAAAAAGGCCATACCCATTTAATGCAAAAAGGAGCATGATTCCCTAATTCTAGGGTTCAGTCTTTAACCACCCCATTAGTTGAAAAAACTCACTTTATTAGCCCAAAACTTGATCAATGATCCTAATCAAGTCTACTAATAAGGTGTAAGAGATTGGGCTTTGAGGATCTTGCAATTGGATCCAATAAGGGTTCAAGTGGACTTTCCCCTTTGGAATGAGAATTGGGCCGAATGGTTCACTTCAACACTTGGGCTTAGACTTGGAATGTTTGGGCCGAAGTGCTTGGGCTCTCTCTCCCCTTGGAACTTGCTTGGGCCGAATCTCCTACATGCTTTCCACACTCCATAATCCAAGTTTTTTAGGATTTGGAATGAAATTCTTTGATTCAACCGAATTAGCAAGTGTTTAAGGACTTGTAATTCCTTGTCCACTCATGTTTACAAGTGTTTTAGGTCTTGTAAACGTATCATCCTCCTCGGGTTGAGAAGGATTTGCCCTCAAATCCAAATCATCCTCCAAGTAGGGCTTAGATCCCCCACATTGAAGGTGGCCGAGACTCCCCCATACTCACTAGCAACTCCACCTTATAAGCTTATCATTTACCCTTTCACAATCTCAAAAGGTCCATCAGCCCTAGGAGCTAATTTACTTTTCCTCTTCACTTGGAAACCTCTCATTTCTCAAGTGAATCCAAACCAAATCCCCCGGTTGGAAAAGCTTAGGTTTCTATGCTTGTTTGCCTTATTCTTGATCTCTCATTTGATTTTTCTATTTGAGCTCTCACGTTTCATGGAGTTCCTTCATTTGTTTCAACTTCTCATTGGCATTCACACTTGGCTCAAAATCAAGGGGTAGGGAAGTGAGATCAAAGGGATAAGCGGGTTTACTCCATACACCCCTCAAAGGAGTGTGACCTATAAAACTAGGCACTCCTATTGTAGGTAAATTCGGCATGTGCCAATTGCAAATCCCAATCCTTTAAATGCTTACTCACTAAACTCCTTAGGACATTACCCAACACCTTATTCACCACTTCTTTTGACCATCGTTTGAGGTGGTTTGAGGTGCTAAACTTAATTTTATCCAATCTACCCCATAAACTTCTCCAAAAATGACTCAAGAATTTTGTATCCCTATCCGAGACTTGGTCCTCGGAATGCCATGAAGACTTCTCTAAAGAACAATTCACAATTTTGGAGGCATCATGTTGGTATGACATTTGAATGGGCCATTTTTGAGAACCTATCAACCACTACCATGATGGAATCTTTCCCCCTTTGGGTCCTAGGTAATGCAACCACAAAATCCATGCTAAGGTCTTCCTAAGGGTGCTCGGCTATGGGTAGGGGTAGTTATGGTCCGGCCTTGAATTGTCTTAGCTCTTTGACATGATCCAACCTTCTAATAGAGCTTGAACATCCCCTAACATTTTAGGCCAATAAAATATTCCTTGATGGTTTCTAAAGTCTTAGTAACCCCAAAATGGCCTGCCAACCCCACCACTACGTGCTTCCTCTAATTAGTTCTAAGACTACCCTTAGGACCATAATCTTCTACCCTTGAACAAGTACCCATCATGCATAATATAATTTTCAAAACCAGGTTTCCCATATTCATCCATGCATGTTTTCATCTCCAAATGTTCCTCATAACACAATTTCATTAATTCAAAACCTAGAACTCTAGAATCAAGTAAGAAAGTAAGGCATACCTTCTAGAGAGTGCATCGGCTATAACATTGTGTGATCCTTGTTTGTAATTCAGCACAAAAGAAAAGGATTGATGAACTCAACCCATTCAGCATGTCTTGTGTTGAGTTCACGCTGCCCATTGAGACCTCAAAGCTTGGTGGTCCGAATGGAGACAAATTGTTTCGGCCGAAGGTAATGACTCAATGGTCAAGTGCTCTCACTATAGCATAAAACTCCTTATCATAAGTGCTATACTCCTCCTTGAATCACTAAGCTTCTCACTAAAGTATGCTATTGGCCTCTTGGATTCATTCAAAACTGCCCCAATGCCAACCACCATTGCATCGCATTCTACTTCAAACACTTGTTGAAATCGGGTAGGGCAAGGATGGGAGCTTCACACCAACTTCTTTTTATCAACTAAAGCTTCATTTGCTGCCTTAGTCCACTCAAAAGATCCCTTCTTCAAACATTCATTTATGGGAGCCATAATGGAACTAAAATTAGGGACAAACCTACGTAGAAGAGCTAAACCATGAAAACTCCTAACTTCCGTAATTGACTATTTTTAGGCCAATTATGAATGGATTCTACCTTGGATTGATCTACCTTAATTCCTTCTCCCGAAACCACTAACCCGAACACCAATTGTCTCATAAATAGCTCACATTTTTCAAGCTTCGCATACACTTTTTTTGCCTCCAATTCAAGCACTAAGCTAAGGTTTCTACATGACTACCTCACAAGTACTATATATCAATATATCATCAAAATATACAACCACAAATTTTCCAATGAAAGGTTTGAGTACCTCATTCATTAACCTCATGAAGGTGCTGGTGCATTGGAAAGGCCGAAAGGCATCACCATCCATCATACAATCCTCCCTTGGTCTTGAATGCCGTTTTCCATTCATCTCCCTCTCCATTCTAATCTGATGGTAACCACTCCTTAGATCAATTTTTGAGAAGATGGTTGCACCATGAAGCTCATCAACAGTCTTCTAACCGTGGAATGGGATACCTATACTTATAGTTATCGATTGATGACCCGACTATCTACACATCCGGTAATGTGCCATCCTTCTTTGGTACAACAAGGCTGGACTGAACAAGGGCTCATGCTTTCTCTCCCACAATCCCATGGAAATCAACTCCTCAACTTGTCTTTGAAGCTCTCTTGACTTTTTGGGATGTGCACCTATATGCTGGCCTATTGGGAAGAGGGGCATCGGCATCCAAATAATTGATCTAAGTACCTATATGCTGGCCTATACTTGTACGGTGAGAATGATCCACAACCAGCACCCCAATTTCTCCACAAGTTTAGTGGAAGCAACATTGGTACAACTCCTACTATCAATGACCATTGAACAAACTTTTCCCTTGATAGTGCACCTTGTATGGAACAAGTTCTCCCTTTGGTTCTCTGGGGGTTTACTTGAGTATGCAGCAACTTCGTGGCATAAGCATCTCTCCACTATCACTTCCCAATAACCTCTTTCTCACTTTCATCTACTTCCTCTCTTCACTAAGATCCCTTTGACAAGCATCATCAACCTCATTTATCTCTCTAAGAGTCAAACTCTCGTTTGGACAATTTGTTGGAAGTGCCCATAACCTTGACACTTGAAACATTCTGTTCTTTCAAATCAGGCCGGGGAGCATCATTCTTCACAAAACCTGTCTCCTAGTGTTTCATTGGCTTGTTCTTATCATAAGCCATAGGTGCCATATACGGTTTGGTGTGGAAGGTGAACCCCTTTGGTAGTTACTTTCCTAAGAGTTTCTTAGGGGCCAAGACTTCATGCTCTTTAATTGCTTTTCAATCCTTGTGGACAGCTTGCAAACATCCCCAAAGAAATGGTAACTTGCAACTCAGCTTGTATCAATGTCCTTACTCAACCGCCGATGAACCTTGTAATTGTATGCTTTTTCTCTTCGGGAATACACTTCTCAACATCAACCCTTAAAACTCCCGAATATACTCCTCAACTTTTCTATCTCCTTGTTCAAATTATGGAGCTTAAGATAAAGGTCTTGTTTGTGATTATCGGGCAAGAACCTTTTCTTCAACACTCTCTTCAATTTCTCCCATGATCTAATTCTAGTCTTCCCTTCTCTTTCTCTCTTCTTCCTTGTATTTTCCCACCACAAAGAGGCATACTCCTTGAACTTTAATATGGCTACTTTACACTTCTTTTCATCATTGTAGCCCTTAAATTCAAATACCCTTTCAATCTCATGCAACCAATCATGAAGTCATTTGGGTCAAGACTTCTATTTTTTGGGCAAGTCTACTTTAGACCCCTATCATCATCAAACCTTCTCCTCCTAGGCACTTTGGATTCACTAGATGATCATTACTATCTCCTAGTTTTTCCATATACAATGGTGTCTTAAGGATGGTTCGTTGGTGGTAGTGTGGGCGACCATCCCGTGGGGGTGGTTGTGAGGTTTCCTCAAAGGTGGTTTTGGTTGTGAAAGGTTGGCAATGTCCTTAGACATGTTAACCATCAATTCCATCATGCTTGACATATTTCTCTTTACTTCATCAAGTTCTTTTTGAATTTTTTTTGTGGCACTTTCCCATGGTGTTGGGGTGGAATTAGGGAGGAAGGGACTTGTTTGCCATGAGAATTGGGAAAATTTAGCTACTGTGACAGTAACTCTGGATGAACAGTAACTTTTGAATGTTAAAGAAAAATGGAAAATGGGAGGAAAGGTCAAGTGTATGAGTTTTGGTGATTTTGGTTAAGTGAATAGTGTTCTATGAATAGTGTTTTGTAATTAGGCTAAGGAATGGTGTTTATGGAGATGAGATTAGGTTAATTTAATTGTGTTTGGTTTGGTTTGTGTTAGGGTTTAGGGTTTGGGTTAAGGGTTTAAGGTTTGGTTAAGGTTTGTTTTGGTTGTGAAGGAATGGTTTAGTTGACTTTGGAGGGAATTGGTTAGGGTTTGGGTGAGGTGGCAATGGGTTTGGTTAAAGGGAACAGGTGTAAGGGATTTGGTTGGGGGAATAGTGTTTTATGAGAGAGAAAAATTGTTCAATCACTTGTACAAAGAGAATTTTGAGACACTTAAGCTAAAGAACTCCAAACCTGGCAATGTAGACTCCAAAATCCGGCCAACTTCATTCAATCAATCCTACTCCAATTCACAACCTAAGCTCTGATACCAAATGATCCAAACTCCAACCAATTTGCACAACAAACAACACAAAAATATGCCCTAACCTCAAGCTTAAATTCGGCAAAACACAATGGAGGCAATGTCACACTTACTTGCAAATTTTAGGTTAAGACAATTGAACACTTCAAGCCTAAAGGAATTCTCCACCAACTGAATCGATTCACCACCATCTCCTTGCCAAGACTTGGATAATAATCTCAATAGAACACAAGTTCTCTCAATGGTTAAACCAAGTTTTTTATATTTCATGAACTAACTCTTGCAAGGAGAATAGTTCCTTTTATAGGCAATTACAAGGTTAAAGAGTAATCAACAAATACAATACAAGAAGTGAAAATTAATAAATATTACACAAAAATTACAAGCCTTCCATTAAAAAAAAAGGCCATACCCTTTAATGCAAAAAGGGACATGATTCCCTAATTCTAGGGTTCATGTCTTTAACCACGCCATTAGTTTGAAAAAACTCACTTATTAGCCCAAAACTTGATCAGTGATCCTAATCAAGTCTACTAATAGGGTGTAAGAGATTGGGCCTTGAGGATCTGTAATTGGATCCATAAGGGTTCAAGTGGACTTTCCCCTTTGGAATGAGAATTGGGCCGAATGGGTTCACTTCAACACTTGGGCTTCTCTCTTGTTGGACATGAGCTTCCTTTGTTGGGCTTGGACTTGGAATGGTTTGGGCCGAAGTGCTTGGGCTCTCTCTCCCCTTGGAACTGGCTTGGGCCGAATCTCCTCCAATGCTTTCCACACTCCACAATCCAAGTGTTTTAGGACTTGGAATGAAATTCTTTGATTCAACCGAATTAGCAAGTGTTTTAGGACTTATAATTCCTTGTCCACTCATGTTTACAAGTGTTTTAGGTCTTGTAAACGTATCAGTATCTCTCCAAACTCAAAACATGAAAGTTTTAGATCTCTTTCTTATCGTTCCACAGCATTTTGAATCATCTCAAACGGAGCTCGGATGAGAGAGTTATGCCCAGATTACGAAACAACGTCGAAACTGTCCGAATTCACTTAATTAGTTCCGTTTTGCAATTAACGCCTCCATTTGCATCCTAAATCAAAATAGAATAATAATGAGTATATTTAGGCAGCAAATAAGTATAAAATACTAGACATTAAGGGGGGTAAATATGACATTTTGCATTCCCATCAGGTCCCAATCTGGCTGATAGGAGAACTCTAATATGAAATCAATGACAATTTGTCCTTTGATAGCTGTTTTAGGCTTGAAGTGCAAATCAAACTTGCTTAACTTCATTGTCCACTTAAGCAATTTACCCGAAACCTCTGGTTTCTAAAAAACCTGTCTAAGCGGGTAATTAGTTAAGACATGAATGGTGTAGGTATGGAAATAAGGTTACAGCTTCTTGGAGGTGATCACCAAGGATAGGGCTAATCGCTCCATTTCTAGATGCCTTGTTTTAACATCCAATAGTCGTTTCCTAATGTAGTACATAGGCCATTGAACTTTGTTTTCTTCCCGCATTAGGCTGCACTGACCGCATGTTGAGAGACAGACATATAGAGAAATAAGATCTCTTTGGGAAGTGGCTTGGACAAAAGAGGTGGCTTTTTAAGGTGCTTTTTTGGGCTTTAGAAAGCTTGCTCACACTCTGGAGTCCATTCAAATTTTTTGTTGGCTCTAAGCACATTTAAGAACGACAAACAACGATTTGTAGCTCTTGATATGAAATGGCTGAGAGCCGCTATCGTCTCATTCAAGCTTTGAACTTGCTTGGGCTTTGTAAGACTACTCATACCTAGAAGAGCTTGGACTTTCTCAAGGTTGACTTCAATTCCCCAAAGGTTAACCATGTATCCTAGGAATTTTCATGAGGCTACTCCGAACGATCACTTAAGCGGGTTAAGTTTCATTTTGTATTTTCCGAGTATGTTGAACATTTCTAAGAGGTGTGCTATATGATCTAAAGCGACATGCAACTTGACCAGCATGTCATTAACATAGACCTCCACCGTTTTCTTAATCTACTTAGAAAACATTCGGTTAACCAGGTGCTGGTAAGTTGCTCTAGCATTTTTCAAACCGAAAGGCCTGACTTGTTGCAGTAAACCCACAATCTATGATGAACGAGGTGTGCTCCTCATTTGGCATGAACATTGAGATTTGATTGTATCCCGAGTGTATCAACAAGTTGATCGATTATGGGCAAGGGAAAACTGTCTTTGAGGCAAGCCTTATTGAAATTCGTGAAATCAATACAAGTTTACCCTTTACCATTAGTTTTCTTCAGCAAAATAGGATTGGTGACCCATGGGGTAATGAGCTTTTTAGATGAACCCGATTGAGAAGAACTTATCCACCTCACTTTTGACAACTGTATAGCGGTCTAGGTCCATGGCTCTTCTTTTTTGGTGAATTGGCCTAATTTCACGATTGACGTTGAGTTCATGCCATATGACTTCAAGACTAATCGCAATCATGTCAGTATGTGTCCATGTGAAAACATCGATGTTCTATCTGAGGAAGCTTGCTAAATTAGTGGCAAACTAAGAGCTGAGGTTACTTTTGATTCTCAACGTACAAGCTGGCTTATGCTTGTCTATTGGTACCTCAGACAGTGTCTCTATTGGCCCACTGTGGGAATTCTCCTCCTAGACGCAAGGATCAATGTTATCCTCCACTGGGCCAGGCTGTGACTTGATCTTGCTAATTGCCATTTACTACTTTGGCTTGCCTTCGGGTTTCCCTTTTCCCTTGCATGCAAGCTAGACTACTTGATTGTAGCAGTCACAGGATTCACGTTGTGATCCCTTCACTTCTCAACATTCTAATGGAATGGGGAACTTTATCTTCTGATGATAGATAGAAGTGACGGTCTTGAAGTTTCGTATGTCATCCAATGATGCCATTGAATGTAGAGGGATAGTCCACTACCAAGAATTCTGTCATCTTAGTCACTTCGTGGGGATCGCCCAAAGTGACTATAAGAGTTATCATTCCTCGAGGAGTTAGATGGTCCTTGCTAAAACCGTAGAGAGGAATGGCTAGCTTCAGTTCTATATCTTTGAGTTTCATCTCCTCAAAGGCTACCTCAATTAAGATATTTGCGACGCTCTCATTGTCCACCAACATTCTATGGATTTCGCACCTTCCTATCTCAACTGTGATGACCAATGCATTAGTATGAGGAAGATGCATTTGCCTCGTGTCTTTCTTAGAGAAGGTTATTTCTTCTTCTCTACGTTGTTTGTGAGGTCGCTACTTAGATTAAGGACGTTGTAGGGCTTATATCAGGCTTTTTAGGCATACCAATCTTGTGCATGCTGAGAGGTGCTTGCGATGTAAGGTCCCCCAATAATGGTCCAAGCTAAGTAGAGACCCATGCGACTTTTATATCTTTCCCCATTATCACGATCTTTTTCCCTCAAGGGAATTGGATCGTTAACATACTCCTTGAAGTGACCTTTTGAATAAGGTCTTCAATTTCCTACTTGAGAGCATGGCATTCATCGATATGATGTCCAATGTCCTTGTGGAAGCAATAGTATTTCTTGTCACTCTTACTTGACAAAGGTGGTTTCATAGGTTCTGGATTTGCGAACAGGCTAGCTTCTTTTGATACAGCTAGGGTGTTTAAGATCAATGTGTTCAATGGAGTGAAGTTGTCACGACAAGGTAGTGGGACATAAGCTTTCTTGGGCTTAAAACGTTGTTTCTTTCCCTTTCTCTGATCGTCATTTGCCCACTTGTGATCATTTCTTCTACACTCCCCTTGAGATTGATCCATTCGATTGGGAACACTAAACGAAGCCCTAGGGTCATGGAGATTTAAAGCTACCACTGAGTTTCCAATTCACAGATATTTCTCTGCAAGGTTGTAGAAATGAGTAAGGGACATGTTGTCTTCTGATTGTAGCTTATTCCACATATCAGTTTGCGAATGAACCCTTGCTATGATTCTGGTGTATTAGCCACCTTATTTAGTTCTCTGTGGAATCTTTGGGTGTATGAGAGATTCGTTCTTCTCTTGTCATATGTTGCTCAAATAGCTGAGTGACATCAAGAACTTCCTGTTTGCTTAGAAGTGCCTTAGGAATAATGAGCTTATCTATTGCCATGTGTTGATAGACCCTGGTGGAAGCAACCTGAACCAGCATTTTGCATGGGTAGTCAGAATCACTGCCAAGTAGTGACATTTCGCCAAGTTTGAGACTTGGTATAACTCCATGGGGTTGTTAAATTCATAGAGGTGATCCTTGTTAGTAATTGATGTACCATACGCAGTGGAAAAACAAAAATTCAATTGATAAATCAATTACCTTTCTTTGCCAAGATCCGAGTCAATTGATAAATCAATTACCTTTCTTTGCCAAGATCCGAGTATAGATTATACCGTTTACATGTTTATAAACAAAATCTGTATAAAGTATATCCATTCAAGGATTAGAATACTTACATACGTTCGGACAGGAACACTATTCACGATTACTGTTTATGGTTACTGTTCATGATTACTATTCACCGTTACTGTTTACCATCTACTGTTCATGGTTACTGTTCACCATCTACTATCCACCATGGTTGTTAGTATCCTACGATACCCGATATGTATCATACGATACGATTCGATACAGGTCGCCAACGATACTTATCAGAGAGTGTATCCTAAACCATTCGATACGTTGATATGTATCCTACGATACGATACGTATCCGTAAAAATATCGATATAAATCGATACGACTTTATTAATTTAGGCCAAATGTCCAAAAAGAAATTCGGGTCGAAACCGGGTCACCCAACCCGATTCACCAAAACCTGTCCAAATTTACCTATTTTGCATGGAGAAAGTGAAGAGGAATATGTATTGCCCATTTTACATGATAATAATAATATAAGTGGAGATATAGATATTGACATACGAAAGGGTATTTTGGTAATTTCACAGTGTAATTAAATTTGCTGAGGTGGTAGCCTTTATTTAATTTATTAGAAAAAATTAAATAAGTGAAATTACGTTTAAATATGTGTTCGCATATATTTAATTAAATCATCATTATTGTTAAATGTTAATATATAGATTAAATATATATTAATTGATTTTAATTGAGATAATAATGAAATAAATATAAAATATCTAATTGGGAGTGTTTGGTAACATGGGGTGTTTGGGTTGGAGCCCAAGCCTATTCCATATGGGAATAGGGCATTAAAGTAGCACTATAGAAGAAAAAGGTAATTGTAATGTAAAAGAGAAACACAACAGCCCCATATTCCCTCTCCCACAGTAGACTTGGTTTTTGCTTGAAATCAATTCTTCCTTTTCTTCTTTAATCTTAAACCTAAGGGGGATCTAGCAAATCCCTCCTTAGTTCTTTGTGATTGTCTTCGTGTGGACTACGTGGGTTCGATCCTACACTTGGGTCGGTAGCAAATACATTCATTAACAAATTTGGAGGAGCCTCCAAACGTGCGTATGTTTTTCTAAACTCATGATTTATTTTTCTGCAGATTTCTATTTTAACATAAACTGTAAAATTGTACCTTTGATCTTGGCTCAATGAGAACAATTCTTGTTATTATGATTTTGTTTTCCGCTGCGTATATGGACCCTTTCCTAACAACCGCATCTCACCTGTTTCCTGCAAAAACATTGAAAACAATGGGGTGAGCACTAATTGCTCCGTAAGTAAACCCGTTATACTACCCTTCTCTCTCCATTGCTTAAATTCTAAATTTCTTTCCTTACTTCACATTTCCCCATTCTTCTCTATTCTTTCTCTACTCTTACTCAGTTTTTCTCTCTGTTCTTTCTCTATTCTAATTTCCCACTACTCAGATAATGGGCATGGTATTATGCATATATAATGCAAATGCACAAATGTATAAAATATGCATTTTCTTTTCTATTTTTCTTATTCTGTTTTCTGTTTCGTTTCTCTGTATTTCTTTCTTTGCTTCCTTTTCTAGTCTTTCTTTCTTTTCTTTTCTAATCCTTCTTTTATTTCTTTCTATTCTTTCTTTTCTTTTCTTTCTCATTCTTTTCTTATTCTTTCTCATTCTTTTCTCATTCTTTTCTTATTCTTTTCTTTTCTTTCTTTTTTTTTCTTTTCTTATTCTTTTGCCAATCGGACTCGGTTGAGGCATGGATTTGGAACCTTGGCCGTGTGAGTATATTCTTCTTTCTTGGGTACTGCTCTCATCCACATGCACTCTTACGGACTGTACCAATTCTTCTTTCTTCTTCTTAGGCCGCTCACTAAAGGCGCCGTGCATGTGGGGAAAATTCTTCTTGTCACTCACGGTTCCCCATCGCAACAACCTTTTCTTCTTTTTATCTTTTTACACTTCTTTAAATAAAATTCAGATTTGAACTTCTTTAATATTCTCATTTATTTCTATTTACTCTTTAACATTCTTTAGTGCTTTTTCATGCTCTTATGAGTATGTATGCATGTAGATGGTTTCATGCTTATATTTCTTCCTAAATTCACAGGTTTAGATGCACTAATGCAATATGGAATGCAAACATGTCATTCTCTACCATCTACAAACTCATCTCAATATAACACATAATCATACTCATACAAACACTTCTCTTTGACATTTCATCAAACAGCTTATGTGCACAAAGTAACTCTAATTTGGCTACACTTCTATCTCTTTTCTAGGCTACTGATGCGTGTTTACTACAACATGCAATATGTAGTAAGTCTACTAATCGCACAAGTAATAGAGTGATGAGTGAGTATCGTTCTCATGAGGATTGGTTGCTAAGCACTAAGTTTTTCTATTGTTTTGAAGTTGGAGCAATCGAATGGTTTGGATTTATGGGAGAAATTTAAACTAAACTAAATCAAAATTTCTAACTATTCAACTAAATTATGAAGCAAGATTTAAAACACGGATAAAATCAATTCAAACAAACGGGTAGGGTATTGACTTCATTCGGACTCTTTGGGTTAAACTTAAGGATTATACTAATTTCAAAGTCACATGCAGTGATTGTAAATTGAACTCTCTAAAATATAAAATATACCTTCTCAGGTTATATTTCCTTACTTCTTCCTATTAAACTTCCGCACCCAACAAAATGAAAATTAATAGTTCAAAGTTCATTAAGCACAAGAATCCTAGATTGATTTCATTGATTCTTAAATCTATCTATAGCATTTAATACTGCAATGGTGATTACCCAAGAAGCTTAACATGAATTATTTCTCAATCTCATCATGTTCATCACATAAAAACAATAAATATAGAATAATCACACAATCAAAGCAAAATCATATGAAATTTATAATCATCAACTCGTTAACCTATTAGAATCCGAACTACATCAAAACCCTAACCCAAAATAGGTTAGTTCATGACTAAATCAACAATACCAATAAAAGAAATGAAAAATCCGAAGTTCAACATAATGAAAATAAGAGAAAAGACAAGAAAATCTCCCCAAATGAAGAATCCACTGGTTTAATCTCGAATCTTCACCCTTTGCAATCAAAGTTTGCCCAAAACTAATATAAGAAAATGTAAAAAGCTGCTATCTGTAAGAAGAAACAAACTCCTCCTAAAAACTGACTAAGTTTCTCTTTTATACTTAGCCAAAAACCTAAAAACAAATGCCTAAATGAAACTGTGCGTTTTTTAAATTCCCAGACTTCGCCACGATGAAGAACGATCTTCGCCGCGGCGACGAAGTGAAATAAACCCACGTGCGCAACTCTTTTCACTGCGGCGAACCTTCATGTGGAATTCTGAAATTACAGAATTGCCCTTCACTTGCTCCTTTGCTTGAATCTTCGATCTTTGACACTTTTCTCATGGAACAAGCTTCATCGTGCATCCATTCTGCTTCAGAACTTTCCCAACTTCTGAGATCTGCTCACTTCTGAATCCAAAAACTCCAATTCGCTCCTTAATTGCATCAAAAGTCCATTTAACCTGAAACACAAAATATAAAGAATTAAGTAGCAATTCAGGTCAAAATGAACTAAAAAGTATCTGAAATCTGACTAAAAAGTCTAATCAAAACAGTATAATCCACAGATTATCAAATACCCCCAAACTAAAGACATGCTCGTCCCCGAGCATAAGGACTCAATGAAAGAAAAACAATAGACAACTAAACACATAAAACACAACACAACAAAACTGAAAAATGAACAAACACAACTTAGACTCAACTCAACATACGAATTGCCTCGAAATTTCACAAGTCTCAAAGGTTGTTGAAAAATTATTATCAGAAAATGTTCAACACTCCAAGAAGTTATAAGCTACATCGACAGTCTTTCTCAATCGGTCCACCGAGTAGGTGATCCCCACTTCAATCCACATTCCAACTTCCCGGATTATTTTATGCAGAAATGAAAAGTTTATCAAATGGTGGCGGACTCCATAAGCCTAAATATCGAACTACTCTCCACTAATGTGGACTAGACATCGCTAAGGATCAAAAGGTCTTTGCAAGCTTGTAACGTTAGGCTCGGGTAGTGGGTTTCAAGAAAAAGGATAGGATAAACAAAGTAAGAGAACTTGGTTTTCCTCATGCAAACACTACAAGTCACATCAAACTCCACTTCTTCTCAACCACCAATCAAAGTATCAACCATTTTACACCCCTCAAACTTATGCATTCCTTATTTTGATTTTGAATTGAACTAAAGAACAATTTTTTTATTCATACAATTAGATTGAGGTTAATTAACTCTCTTATTCTTATCGCCCTTCTCACAACCCCCAAACTGTTCTTTTAATGATTCGCACCACTCTTCACTTTCTTTATGTTTGCATTAGGCCCAAGATTCTCCTAAGGGTATGATTATGTGTTTAGGGTAGTTGGATTGGGAAATTTTTTTGTTAGTTTGCAAGGAAAATAAGGCAATGATAATCTCATAAGGCTCAAATGGGTGACTAGGGAAAGATTCATTCATTGGTCGGCTGGAAAGGCTCAAACATTCCGAAAAATGCCTAAATCATTTCCTCAACAATGTCTAATCCTAGAATTTCACCTCAAGCACTTCTCTCCTAGGTTCTAGAGTCCACCAATATTATCAAACTTCACCTACCCACATAAGATGAGTCTAAGCATGCCGAAATAAATAAAAATGGTGGCTGAACCACTCAACAAATTTCAATCAAAATTCAGTCAATAAACATAAACTTGAAGCAATGCTTAACATCTTTCAACAATAACATCCCAACAATCCTAGTCTCATCATGGATTTATGCAATTCATCGTTGCAATCACAATAAAAACACAAGCTTAACTGAAACAAAATCAAAATTTTTCAAATTTTCCTCCCCCCAAACTAAAGATGACATTGTCCCCAATGTCAAATTATGCATAAATTAGGAATGGAAAACAAAATAAAAAAAGGTACGAGATAGTTCCCTGATTAATCCGTGAAGTTGAAATTCCGCTCAACATTGTGCACACCCAGTCCTCAGCCTTTTCATCACCCACGTTCTGTAAAACAATTGAAAACTGTGGTGTCCATTATGTTAGAAAAATCCACTGACTAATATGAAAGTATTACAACCCTAATCTCGTCTTTACATTAACTAGAATTTAAAACAAAAAATGAAACAACTAAAACAACTCACATAATCCCAAACAAAAATATCAACAGAGTTCAATGTTGAAAATAAAAGAAAAACAAATAAAAACTACTAAACAAATAAAAATAACGAAACTAAAACAAGTGCTTAGGTGCTCATTCTTCGGCCTCCTCCTCTTCCTCCGCATCATCCTCTTCTGAATCGGAGCCTATCCACTCATCTGAATCCTAGTCTTCCCACTAGTGTTCTGAAGTATCAATCCCGATGTTGTTGCAGCAGCTAATTTGCAGCTCATGTGTCTTCCTGGCCTGCTCTGCCAGCCATTCGTGACGTCGCTCCATTCTTTTCATCAGACCTACCATTTTCTGCATCATTTCTCTCATTAGGACTGTTGAACCGGATACGGTGGCCGCTGCTGTGGTTCTCCTTCTCTTGGTGCCTGATCTGGGCCCTGCTTCTGTTTGAGGTGCAAGATGTTTCCCAAAGTAGGCTGTGTCGAGGATTGGGGCAGCATGGCTCAGTGGCTCATCAGCCTGTACCTCGACCCTGGCCTTAGTGTAGAAAGCTATAATGAGTTGTGGGAACGAAAAACTGCCTCACCCTGGTTTGGCTGCAAGTTGGATACTCGTCAGGATGATGTGCCCCACGTCTATTCTCTTTCCTATGGCAATAGAATACAACAAGATTGCCTTATCATATGTCACTGTACTGTAGTGCGTCTCTGGCATCATCATAGCTGAAACAAAATACTGCCACAACCGAGCCACTGGTGTTAAACTAGTACCCTTAATGGTTTTCTTCCCCTTCTTTGAAACATCCTAAGAGGCATCTGGTTTCGTTATGGTTCTAAGAATCTCGTCATCCCTTTTCTGTGTCCTCCTAAACTCCTTATATTCATCCCTGTCAATCTAAGGTAAGGCATAGAAATCATTAATGACCTTGGCCGTAAATACCACATCAGTGCCCCTCACAAAAACAACGCCCTTATCACATTCAGAGAGGTTGGCATAAAACTCTCTCACCAATGGTTTCACAGCTGCATGTTCGAGTTCATCCAGAAAATTGTCCCATCTTCTACCTTGACTCCACTCATCAGCCTCGGTTGCAGTCAGTCCACGCTCAGGGATAAATCCCTTGTCTTTCCTTTTGGCTGCTACCTCATAGTTTTTCCGAGCCTTTTCATTCATAAACTGGTCATCTACTTTCTTTTCTTTTCCCTTTCCCTTGCATAGTACCTTAACTTTGAGCGGCATCTTCTCCTAAACTACACTTCAACTCAAATAATGCAACTCAACAATTCAAACCTAAGTGTCCTCCAACACCCAATTCAATCCTGCAAAAACTTCAAACACTTCCAAAAAATTTCACCTTAACCCCCAAACTACGATTTTTCAAAATTCAACCAAACACTCCTCAATATCATACAATGAGCAAGCAATCCTTCCTCAAACAAAATCAATACTTCACAAGCACAAACTTCCACAACTCAACCAACAATCAAAATTTTAGATCTACAAATTAAAACTCGAAATTTTCGAGATAAAAGCTTAGAAAACATTAAATCTTACCCAAACTAAGTAGTATTCACCATCAATTGAGCCAAAATCAGCCTAGATTGCAAACCCCCAAATTTCCTTGAACTCAAAAATTTCGTGAAATTTCGTGAAAATTGTTGTTGTAATGAGTTGTTTTGGTGTATAGGAGGGTTAAGGAGTGAGGAAATTGGTTGGGAAATCACTGGGAAGGCTCTGGATTAAAGTTTGAAAATTTTTCTCTGAAATGGGTTTGAAGAATCGCGTGAAAAATGAAGAAAGAAAGTGAGAATTTATAGAAAGCAAACTTCGCCGTGGCGAAGTTCATCATTCGAATCTAAGGTTTTTAAAACCCAGTTGATGCCACGGCAAAGAAAAATGCTTTGCCTCGGCGAAAAATTACAGGGAGTACTTTGCCTCGGCGAAGAACAATCTTCGCTGCGGCGAAGATCCCTTGTTCAATTTCGCTTACACTTATCTCGTCACGGTGAAATTTTTCCGAGAGAATGGCACCGCTGTGAAGAGAAATTTTCACCGCGGCGAAAACTAGAAAATTCAGTTTTCTCCTTTGATTCACAATTTCACCTAAAACATCCAAAAATACACAAATTAAAACACAATCAAACCAAAAACTAAACAACTACAAAACAATGACAAAGATGAAGAAATGAAAACACTTGGGTTGCCTCCCAAGGAGCGCTTGTTTATAGTCGAAAGCTCAACTTTCTCAATTCCTCAAGTCGGAATGTCAAGCCGGGTCGGGATGGACTTGCAACTCATCACCCTATCAATGTATGGCTTCAATCTCTATCCATTGACTGTAAAAGTACCCTTTTCATCATGTGAAACTTCCACCGCTCCAGATGGATGAATTCTTGTAATTATGAATGGCTCGAACCATCTCGACTTAAGTTTCCCGAGGAAAAGCCTAAGTCGAGAATTGAACAATAACACTCTCTGACCCACTTCAAAATTCTCCCTAATATGCTTGTCATGCCACCTTTTTGTCTTTTCTTTGTAAATTCGAGCATTTTCATATGCTTCAAGACGGAACTCATCCAGTTCATTCAAAGTCATCATCCTTTCCTCCCCAGCAGTTCCTAAGTCCATGTTTAGCTGCTTGACTGCCCAGTATGCCTTATGCTCGAGTTCTACCAACAAGTGACATGTTTTCCCATAAACCATCCTAAATGGAGACATACCAATTGGAGTCTTAAATGCAGTTCGGTAAGCCCATAATGCATCATCTAATTTTTGTGACCAATCCTTCCTAGATGCATTAACTGTCTTTTCTAAAATTCCCTTAACTCTCTGTTAGATAGTTCCACTTGTCCGCTCGTCTGTGGATGGTAAGATGTTGCAACTCTATGCTTCACTCCATATTTTCCCAAAAGTGCATCCAATTGCCTATTGCAAAAATGGGATCCTCCATCACTAATGATCACTCGTGGTACCCCAAATCTTGAGAAAATATTCTTTCTCACAAAATTAATCACTACCTAGCATCCTTAGATGGCAATGCAACTGCTTCCACTCACTTCGATACGTAGTCCACCGCCACCAAGATATATGTGTTCCCAAAAGAATTTGGGAAGGGACCCATGAAGTCAATCCCCCACACATCAAACAGCTTAACCACAAGGATGTTGTTCAACGGCATCTCATCCCTTTTTGAAATATTAACACTCTGTTGGCATTAATAGCAATCATGAACCATCAGGAAAGAATCCTTAAAAAGGGTTGGCCAATAAAACCCAGATTGAAGAACCTTGGCTACTGTCCTAGCTCCTCCAAAATGGCCACCCACTTCCCTCTCGTGACAATGCCGTAGAATGCTTTCCATTTCCTCCTCCGGGACACATCTACATATCATTTTATTAGTAAGTATCTGTACAAAAATGGCTCTTCCCAAAAGTAATACTTCAAATCTGAGAAAAATTTCCTTTTTTGTTGGAAAGTCATTCCAATTAGGAGCACCCTTGATAATAAATAATTCGCAAAATCTGCATACCATGGTGCTTCATCCACTCTCATCAATTTCTCGTCCGGAAATGTTTCTCTGATTGGAATTTCCTCTTCATTTCCCTGGATTGGTCTCTCAATTCTTGACAAGTAATCTACCACCACATTTTTCGACCCCTTCTTATCTCTAATTTCTAACTCAAACTCCTGAAGCAATAGGATCCATTGATGCGTGTTTCCTACAACATGCAATATGTAGCAAGTATACTAATCGCACAAGTAATATAATGATGAGTAGAGTATCGTTCCCACGAAGATAGTGTTACTAAGTACCGATTTCCCTAGTTTAAGTCCTAATTGAAGAAACAATAAATTGGATTGATGGAAAAGTAACAACTAAATACAAATTAACAAAAATATAAATGAATGAATATGAAATTAAAGCAAAACCCAAAAACTTAACTAATTAAACAATGCTAAAAAAAATATGCTAGGGTGTTGATTTCACCTAGATACGCTAACCCAAATCATAGAATCTATTACCTGAGTTCTAATTCCTTGATTGAAAATCAAATTCCCTAAGTTGTAAACATACTTTCTCAGGCTACATTTCCCTACTTATCCCTATTAACCTTCTGCACCCAACAAAATGAAGATTAATAGTTCAAAGTGTTTAAGCTTTATGGAATTCTATCTAGATTTCGTAGATCGCTAAACCTATATCTAGCATTTGATTTATCTATGGTATTTATCCCAAGAGGCACAATCACAAATCACTTCTCAGTCTCATTGTGAACAACACACATTTGAATGGTGATCAAGCATCCAAAAATCATTAAGCAAAGAGATAAACACTCAATCATGAAATTAAAACTCAAAGTAAATCAATTCATATAAATTTGAATCATTGTATCAAGATTACATCAAACCCTAGCTAAACAACTCAGTTCATAGTCAAAAACGAAATAAAATAACAGAAACAAACTGAATCAAGATTCATCATTGAAAAACAAGCAAAAGATGGAGAAATCTTCTCTAATTTGAAGCTCAAATCTTCAATAATCTTCTCCTTCCATGAGCTGCCTCCGAAATGACGAACCAAGACTCCTTTCTCTTCCTTTTTTGCTCTAATTTATACCTCTCTCACTTAAGGATCAAGCCCTAGCAAGCCAAAACGCGTCGTTTTATTTTTAAATCTGACGCAGGTCGCCGCGGCGAAGCTTTGTCTTTGCCGCAGCGAAGACTTTCGGGCCAAATATGAACATGATAGATTCTTAATCTGAAAATTGCTAAACATATGAATTGTAGCCCTTTCAATTATCTTTCCGGTCGTTCAATAATCAGCACAATCCGAGGTCTACAGCTCAAGTTATGGTAGAAATACTGAAGCACGTCCAAAGACGTTTTTCTTCAGTTCCCAGCGTCCTTTTCACGACTTCAAGCCAAGTTTTCACCCTTGTCCAGTCAGAATTAGGAAAAACCCAAAACATGAAAGTTGTAGCTCTTCTTCTTAGCTTTCCAAAGCTTCTAAATTCAGGTCATTCCAAATTTCCAAGCTCAAATTACACAATTTACGCTCAAAACTGTCATTTATGCTAAAAATCATCGTTTAGGCCTACAAAGACAAATTAATAGAATTAGGTAGCAATTATGGCCCAAATTGTATGAAAAGTATCCTAAATCCTATCAAAATTCAATGCAAAATCATAGTGTAAAATATGCTTATCATCCATCTTATCAACCGAGATTTTGCTTCTTGCTTTGCCAATAAGTGCTTGAGTGCTGAATGATCTGTATAGACGATCACCTTTGCACCTAACAAATATGAACGAAATTTGTCAAACGCAAAAACCACAGCCAACAATTCTTTTTCAGTGGTGGTGTAATTCAATTGTCCATCAGTGAGTGTTTTGCTAGCATACTGAATTACATGCAACACTTTGTTTTTCCTCTGTCCTAACAGTACTCCTAGAGCAAAATCACTAGCATCGCACATCAACTCAAATGGTAGTCCCCAATTGAGAACTGCAATAATAGGTGCAGATACTAACAATTTTTTTTAGAGTTAGAAAGGCATGCATGCATTCATCATTAAAATCAAAAGCAACATCTTTAATTAACAAATTGCAAAGGGGTTTAGAAATCTTAGAAAAGTCCTTGATAAATCGTATGTAAAACCCCGCATGCCCCAAGAAACTTCGAATTGCTTTAACATTTGATGGTGGTGGCAGCTTCTCAATCACTTCTGTCTTTGCTCGGTCAACTTCTATTCCATCTTTTGAAATTTTATGACCAAGCACTATTCCCTCATGGACCATGAAGTGGCACTTCTCCCAATTGAGCATCAAGTTTGTGTCCTTACATTGCTGCAAAACAAGAGAAAGATTAGATAAACAGTTGTTAAAAGATGAACCAAAAATTGAGAAGTCATCCATGAAAACTTCTATAAACCGTTCCACCATATCTCCAAAGATCGACATCATGCATCTCTGAAATGTAGCTGGTGCATTGCATAACCCAAAGGGCATCCTTCAGTAAGCAAATGTGCCATATGGACAAGTGAAGGTCATCTTCTCTTGATCCTTAGGAGCGATGGCAATTTGATTATATCCTGAATACCCATCCAAGAAACAGTAATAGGCATGCCCTGCCAACCTCTCCAACATCTGATCAATGAAAGGAAGTGGAAAATGATCCTTCCTTGTCACCTCATTCAATTTTCGGTAATCAATGCACACTCTCCAGCCCGTGATCATCCTAGTTGGTATCAATATATTACTTTCATTTTTTATCACCGTGATAACTCCTTTATTCGGAACCACTTATACTGGGCTAACCCATGGACTATCGGAAATAGGATAAATTATCCCTGCATCTAGGAGTTTCACCACCTCTTTTCTCACCACTTCCTTCATCGAAGGATTCAATCTTCGCTGTGGTTGCACCCTAGGCTTGATATCATCCTCCATGAGTATCTTATGCATGCAGAATGATGGTGAAATGCCCCTAATGTTCGAAATAGTCCATATAATTGCTAATCTGTGTTCCCTCAACACCCTTATCAACTGCTTTTCTGTTGGAATAGATGCCCTAGAGCCAATCAATTATTGTAGAATTGACTCTTTGTAATAATGTTCATTAATCAATAATAAAAGGCATTTTATTCTATATCGCGTAAATCATTATTATTGAAATATGTATTGATATATGTCCTTAGAATGGTAGAATCGTGACGAGGGTATCAAGTGTTTCAAATCTTGATAGTGAGAACCCTATGAGCACATATGGTGGCCATTCTAGAAACGTCCATAGCCCCAGTATTATTTTGAAGTAAGGGCACAGATAATACGGTAAGGCTATCATAGTGTTGAACGACCCTGTCGAAAGGCAGTGACTGATCTCACTTGTCAAGGTTGTTTGGTGACAACCTGGTGCAACACATGGGTGCTTGTTGTAGGCGGATATACCGCAGCAAGTTCACTGGACTGACCCACCAGAGGATTCCATATGGATGGTAACCCCAGTGTCTATGGAACAAATCCTCTAACGAATGGTGGTGCATGTGATCCTTAGACTTGAGATCACCGGAGTGCCTTGTGCACCGATTGGTACAGTTTGACACTAGCCTAACGCAGTTCTATTCAGAGCTGTCAGTACGGTGGTGATTGGCTATATCAAGGAGTGTATCAAGACTATGGTGGATTGACAAAGGATTCATCACTCCCGGGTACGGGAGAAGTTATCTCACGGCGCAATTCAGTATATGGCAATGACACTAAAACTGTGGCCACAGTGGGATTGAGTTGTTGCTCTATCCAGATTATAATACGGGTCATTGGTCCAGAAACTGAATATATAATATCGAGAGTAACCGAAGGTTGACACTATTTCTATGCCTTCGTCTCGTCGAGATAACGTATGATGAAAGGATCGTATTGTACGGTAACCATATCGTTGACAGGTAGCTACTTTGCTGAATCCGAATCTATCGGGTGGCCATGATGCCTTGCTAGGGGCCAATCTTGGTCTGTGTATTAGTGAGACGATTAATTGGTGTTAATCGCGATACTATACACTACCGGTATGATGAGGAGCCTATGGGTCACACACATAGAAGATAATTTAAGAGCCAAGAAGAAAGAAGGGCGTTTTCGTCTTTTTGGGCGAAAGGGTATTTTGGTAATTTCACAGTGCAATTAAATTTGCTGAGGTCGTAGTTTTTTATTTAATTTGTTAGAAAAATTAAATAAGTGAAATTACGGTTAAATGTGTGTTCGCACATATTTAATTAAATCATCATTATTGTTAAATGTTAATTATATATTAATTGATTTTTAATTGAAATAATGATGAAATAAATAAAATATCTAATTAGGGAGTGTTTGGCAACATGGGGTGTTTGGCAACATGGGGTGTTTGGGTTGGAGCCCAAGCCCATTCCATATGGGAATAGGGCAACTTAGTTTGCCTATAAAAGAAAATGTGTGTCTGTGAAATATAAGAATAAGGGTTTTTCATTTTTCAAAAAAAAAAAACACACACAGCAGCCTATTGAAACACTCCCACGCCACTTTCACTGTTTGATTGAAAATCAAACCTTTTTCTTTTTGTTCTTCTTGATTTCTTAAGGCCAAGGAGGATCTAGCAAATCCCTCCTTGGTTCTTGGTGGTTGTCTTCGTGTGGACTTCTTGGTTCGATCCTATACTTGGATCGGTAGCAAACACATTCAGAGACAACATTGGTGGAGCCTCCAAACGTGGGTATGAATCTAAACCTTTGGATTTATATTTTTTTGCAGATTCTTATAAATATGAACTGTAATTTTCTATGCCCTGATTTTGGGTTCTAAGGAACGATCCATGGTTGTAAATTTTTGTTTTCCGCTGCGCAACCGGGTCGTTTCCTAACATCTTCTTCCAATCTGCTCAAACCTGAACTAATAATTACTGGAAAGGTCTCTCATTCCCCAAGATACACATATTTGAGGTGGGAAGGTAAAGGTTTCAACTCAAGCTGTGGAGGTTCTTCATTTTTTTCCTTTTCCCTTTCTTTTTCAAAATCAAATTCCTCAAATTCTCGATCTTGGCTCTCATCAATCGGTTGAAGTGCTTCCAACAGTCTAGCACATTCATTACTCGCCGACTCATCTACCTCTACTATTTTTGATTTGGCAATACAAGCCTCTAAAGGTAATTATGGGGTGTTCTCTTCAATAGATTCTGATACTAGTTTATCCACCACATCAACACTAAAACATGAATCCGATTCGGATGGACACTTCATAGCCTCAAAGACATTGAAAGTTACTGTTTCATCTTGCACTCTCAATAGTAACTTCCCTTCCTGCACATCTATCAGCGCTCTTCCCATGGCAAAAAATGGTTGGCCTAAAATAAGAGGAATTTCCTTATCCTCTTCCATGTCCAAAACAACAAAATCTGCCGGGAAGATTATTTGATCCACTTTCACCAACATATCTTCTACTATCCCCCTCGGATGTTTTATGGACCTATCTGCAAGTTGCAACGACATGGTAGCTTCTTTTGGAGAATGGCGCTGAACTCCTCTGTGAGCATCACTGTTTCCTCATCTTCTAACTTCCTTTTGTTCAATAAAATTTCCTTAAGAAATTTCGCATAGCTCAGCATCTGTTGTAATGCATCTGCAAAAGGAATGTTAATATGCAGTTTTTTAAATATTTCAATAAATTTGGAAAACTGCTTATCCTGATTCTTTCCTTCAGTCTCTGAGGAAAAGGCACGGGTGGAGTGTGATGTGCTAAATCTGGTGGTATCTCAGGAAATGACAATTTCTCTTTCCTTTTCTTTTTCCCCTTTTCCCGTTTCTGTTCTTCTTCCATAGAAATAGATGGTTTCTCTTCTACAACTATTTCTTCATCTACTTCCTCATCAGATTCTTCCTTTTCCTTTGGTGGGTTTTCTTCTGCTTTTGATTTTTCCACCTCTTCCAACACTGTCCCACTTCTCAAAATTATTGCATTTGCTTACTCACGTGGGTTAGTCACTGTGTTGCTTGGTAGAGCACCCTATGGTCTCTCATTTAGCTTTTCAGCCAATTGTCTCATCTGTACCTCAAGATTCCGAATGGACACCCCTTGATTTCTGAAATTTGTCCTCATCTCATTCATAAAACCTGTGGTTTCTTGCATGAACTTCCCAAACATGTCCTCCAATTTTGTCACTCTTGGGTCCCCTTGTTGGTTGTTCACCCCTGTTTGGTTATTTGGCAATGACCTTTGATTCCATTGACTGTTTTGCTGATTCTGTTGGTTTTGATTGCCCCAAGACAGGTTCGGGTGATTCCTCCAACTAGGATTAAATGTGTTGGAGTACTAATTGTTCGGTTGCCTTTGATTTCCAGCCAAGTAGTTAACATGCTCTGATGTTGACGATGCTGAGGCAAACATGTTCCCTACTTGACATTCACTGCTCACATGATTACCTAGACAAAAATCACAAGTTAGTTGAGGAGCTTGAATGGAATTTACCTGCATACTTCCCAACTATTTCTGAAGTGCTGTCAATTGTTAGTAAACGGTCCCATATACGCAGCGGAAACAAAACAAATATAATATAGAGATCGTTTACATAAGCCAAGATCAAGGGTATAATTTTACAATTCATATTAAATAAAATCTGTAGAAAAATAAATCTGAGTTTAAAGAAAACAAAAGCATGTTGGAGGCTTCTCCAAATTTGTCGACGAATGTTTTGCTACCGATCCAAGTGTAGGATCAAACCTGCGTAGTCCACACGAAGACAATCTCAAAAAGAACCAAAGAGGGATTCGCTAGATCCTCTTTGGCTTCAAGATTAAGAAGAAAGCAAATCAATTGAGTTGATTTTAGGCAAAGGATGTTTCTACCGTGGGAGTGTATTCAAAAGGGGCTGCTGTGTGCTTTGATTTCAAGAAGAAATCCATTCCACCTTAAACAATTAACACACTTTTCCTTTTATAGTTAATCAATTTGCCCTAATCCCATATGGAATAGGCTTGGGCTCTAACCCAAACACCCCATGTTGCCAAACACTCCCAATTTGATATTTTTATTTTATTTTCCATTATTATCTCAATTAAAATCAATTAATATATATTAACATTTAACAATAATGATAATATATTTAAAAATGTGCGAACACGCATTTAAAAGTAATTTCACTTATTTAATTTTTCTAAAAAATTAAATAAAGGCTACGACCTCAGCAAATTTAATTGCATTGTGAAGTTACCAAAATACCTTTTTGCCTTAAAAGACAAAAACACCCTTCTTTCTTCTTGGATCTTAAATTGTCTTCTATGTGTGTGACACATAGGCTCCTCATCATATCGGCAGTGTATAGTATCGCGATTAACACCAATTAATTGTCTCACTAATACACAGACCAAGATTAGCCCCTAGCAAGGCATCATGGCCACTCGATAGATTCAGATTCAGTAAAGTAGCTACCTGTCACCGATATGGTTACCGTGCAATTCGATCCTTTCATCATACGTTATCTCGATGAGACGAAGGCATAGAAATAGTGTCAACCTTTGGTTACTCTCGATATTATGTATTCAGTTTCTGGACCAATGACCCATATTAGAAACTGGATAGAGCAACAACTCAATCCCACTGTGGCCACAGTTTTAATGTCATTGCTATATACTGAATTGCGCCATGAGATAGCTTCTCATGTACCCGGGAGTGATGAATCCTCTGTCAATCCATCATAGTCTTGATATACTCCTTGATGCAGCCAATCACCACCGTATTGACAGCTCTGAAAAGAACTGCGTTAGGCTAATGTCAAACTACACCTATCGGTGCACAAGGCGCTTCGGTGATCTCAAGTCTAAGGATCACATGTACCACCATTCGTAAGAGGATTTGTTCCATAGACACTGGGGTTACCATCTATATGGAATCCTCTGGTGGGTCAGTCTAGTGAACTTGCTACAGTGTAATTGCCTACAGCAAGCACCCATGTGTTGCACCAGGTTGTCACCAAACAACCTTGACAAGTGAGATCAGTCACTGCCTTTCAACAGGGTCGTTTAACACTATGATAGCCTTACTGTATTATCTGTGCCCTTACTTCAGAATAATATTGGGGCTACGGACGTTTCTAGAATGGCCACCATATGTGCTCATAGGGTTCTCACTATCAAGATTTGAAACACTTGATACCCTCGTCACGGTTCTACCATTCTAAGGACATATATCAATACATATTGCAATAATAATGATTTACGTAATATAGAATAAAATGCCTTTTATTGATTAATGAACATTATTACAAAGAGTCAATTCTACAATAATTGATTGGCTCTAGGGCATCTACGCCAACAATCTCCCACTTGCACTATAGCCAATCATTCATTCACTCAACACTGAATGAGCCAAATGCCCATCATGCTTCTGCTACAACAGAAACTTTAATAGTGGGTTAGTAGGTATTCTGCAATTTTGCACGTTCCTTTCTTATCGATCCTTTAGATCAGATTGAATCAACTAAGTGAGTGTTTGGATTACTGGTAAGACCGTGATTCCCCAGCCACAACAATGACTCCATTGTTATCGCAGTACAACGATACTGGATTAACAATGTTTGGAATCACGTTAAGTTCAGTAATGAACTTCTTGATCCAAACCGCCTACACGGCAGCATTAAAAATGCGATACACTTAGCATCAATTGTAGAATTCACTACAGTACACTGATTCGAGCTCTTCTAGCCCACTGTAGTTACATTGAGACAAAATTGTGTAATCCCAAATTGCGAATTATAATCATCCTTTTCCCGTTAGGAACTAGTGTCACTGTATCCTTTTACAGTGAGCTCATCTTTCCCTCTATAATCCAAGAATATATATTCTTAAGCCTTTTTCAAGTATTTAAGAATGTCCATTGACACTCATTTAGTGTCATTCACTTGGATTTAGTTGATATCTTCTACTAGTGCTGAATGCACATAAGACATCAATCTAAATAGATAACATATTGCTCACTTGAGCCTGATTGATATCCACCACAAGTGTTGAATGCACATTAGATATCAATCTGAGCATACAAGATGGATCCACTTGCTAAAGCATGTGGGATCCTCTTCATTCTACCCTATCATTGTGTGGTTAATAACACATATCCTTACAGAGATATACACCATATGCCATCAGAATAAATCCCTTCTTGGATTCTTCTATACTGAATGTGTTCAGTACCTTGTCTATGTACTCTGACTTAGTTTGAGCAACCTACATGATCTATCACGATAGATCTTTATTCCAAGGATGTAGGTTGCTTCCCCTAAGTCCTTCATGGAGAAGCACTTGGATAACCAAGTCTTTACCGACTGTAAGTTTGGTATATCATTCCCGATCAGAAGTATGTCATCGACATACAACACTGGGAATACTACTGCGCTCCCACTCACTTTCTTGTAAACACAAGGCTCATCTTCGTTCTTGATAAAACCGAATTCTTTTACGGCTTCATCAAAACGAATGTTCCAGCTCCTTGAAGCTTGCTTAAGCCTATAAATGGATCTCTGCAACTTGCATAACTTATTAGCTTGACTATCAAGAACAAAACCATTAGGTTGTGTCATATACACATCTTCCTCAAGGTTTCCATTCAAGAAAGCAGTTTTGACATCCATTTGCCAAAACTCATAGTCATGATATGTAGCAATCGCAAGCATAATCCAGATGAATTTAATCATGGCAACCGGCGAAAAGGTTTCTTCATAGTCAATGCCATGAATTTGTTTGAAACCTTTGGCAACCAGCCGTGCTTTATAAGTATGCACGTTGCCATCCATGTCAGTCTTCTTCTTAAAGACCCATTTACACCCTATGGGTTTTACCCCTTCAGGTGGTTCCACCAGAGACCACACTTGGTTCTGGTACATGGAGTCCATCTCATATTTCATGGCTTCAAGCCATTTAACGAATCGGGATCCGATATAGCATCTTCGTAGGTTCTGGGTTCATCGTCTTGGTAGACCATACGCCACCAGTTGAGTCACGAGATAATCATATCTCTCGGGCTCATGGCGTACTCTCCCAGATCTACGTAGCTCCTGTGCTACCTGAGGTGGTTCACTTTGATCCACATTGTGGAGTAACCTCTTCATAATGCTCAACCACTTCTTGTGGCACATCATTCCGTCCTTCGTCTAGTATATCTGTGGGTTCTAGAACTTCATTGAGTTCTGCTTTTTCTCCCACTGTACTCTTAGAAAATATTCCTTTTCTAGGAAGACACTAGAACGAGCAATAAAAAATTTTGCGCTCTTCCAGGTGGAGAAATAGTATCCTTTGGTCCCCTTTGGATACCCCACAAATATACATTTACAGGATTTTGGGCCCAACTTGTTCGAAGTCAATTTCTTAACATAACTTCGCAACCCCAAATCCTTAGATAAGGCAAGTTGGCTTTCGCCCCTCTAATACTCATATGGAGTCTTATCTATAGACTTTGTGGCACATGGTTCAAAACGTGAGTCGCAGTCTCTAGGCATAACCCCAAGTGATGCAGTAAATCACTAAACTCATTATGGTCACAACCATATCAAGTAAGGTCCTATTCCTCCTTTCCGACACTCCTTTGTGTTGGGGTGTATGAGGACGGGTGAGTTGTGATACTATCCCACATTCCTTCAGTATGTTTAGCTCAACTTGCCAAAGTTGGCATAGTTTCATTTTTGAGATTATCCCTTGTTGTCTTTCTTAAGGACATATTATAATGAAACAGTTCCATAAAGAATATTATTTATACTCAAGGAAAATCCATTAGTAAACTAATATTCTCATTTGTCCTATGTGGACATAGAAATAAATTTTTAGAAACTGAAAAATAATCCACAAGTTCCAAGAAACAAGTCCATCGCCTAAATCAGCCGACAAGATCCTACAGCAAATGCAGCAACACGTGCTTCATTTCCAACTGGTAGGTCCACCTCTCCCTCAGTGAGCAATCTACTATACCATAGTTCCTGCATATCAATCAAAGTGAGAACCACATCTTGTGTCAACTAGATGAGAGAAGTTAATCTCAAGAATGTACCTGACGAAGAAGTGCTTCTTCTTCTGTTTTGCTAGGAAGGCTTTGCAATGTTTCCTCCAATGGTTGGGATTCCCACAGTAAGGACAAAAGCCTTTCCTTTTTGCAACATTTCTTTCTAATGACTTCTGAGCCCTTTCCTTTTCACTTGAGTTGGCTTCAACCAATGTCAATGTTTTTGGCATTTTCATGCCTGACTCAGTAGCCTTCACAAATCCAGAAGCTCGAAAGGTATTCTTCTTATCTTCCTCAATGAAGTCATAGACAATTGAGAATAAGAATCCGGTAATGACTGTAATATTACTTTATTGCTAAACCTTCTTTAAGTCCACATCCCAAAATCTCAAGCTTGTTCATATACTCCGGTCCACTTGATATATGATGGCCAATTTTGGTACCCTCTTCCATCCTACATCTAATAACAACTGAGACACCATATGCTTCTCATTCTTCGAAGAAAATAGAATAGAAGCTAAATCCATTTTCTGGCACTGCTGTAGCAGTAATAGTGCCATTGATGCAAGCACAATGTATCTGTCATTTCTGATTTTTGCATCATGTGTATGCTTCACTATACATACCCAGTCTCATGGATAGAACTATCAGCAGGCTCTGGTGATAGAGCTTGCTCAATGGTGTATAATCTATCGCTTGAAAGAAAAATTATTTTATACTTCTATACCATCAACGAAATTTTCACCATTCCATTTCTCTCCCAGTTCGATGATTTGTCGTATTGATGTTGGGATCATTTTGCTCAATTTTAAGTGAATCTACAAGTGCAGAATAGTACCGTTATTACCATGTTCTTTTTATTGTTTAATATGGTCTTTTATTAACGAAGCTCCCACTATTTTACTCAAGTCAATAGCCCTCACCATTAACTTGGAAAGCTCGTTGACTTTCCTAGTGGACCGAGATCCCATCCTGCCCATTTCAAACCTTCGCTTAGGCGAACAAGCCAAATGAGTTGATTAGGTAGGCCAACAAACTTAATCCACACTAGTTGATAGCTCCTAATATCAACCTCAAATGTGAAAAAGCCAACAAGCCAATCACACAATCAATGGACACTGCATCCCATCGTCCTCAAGTGTGATTCTCAGGCTCATGTACCAGGCACCATGCTATACACAAACAAGTACAAAGCATACATTTCAAGATTGTTTTTGAAATTTAGGGTTAATTACCATTTACCCCCTAACAATTTATAGAACTGTAGTTTGGTCTAAAAGTTTTGAAACTTTGCATTTTAGCCCCTACACACTTAGAAGTGTGCTCCTGCAGCGATAGTTAATCGCTGTGGCGTCGTGGTTATGCGACGATTTGGCAGCGCATGTCTGTAGTACGATCGCCGCACAAGTGCTTTTTTCGTACAACCTCGTCCAAGGACGATGGCCTCGACGATGGTTTATATCACCACGGTGACCACTGGTTTCGTCACCAGGCCAGTTTGGACATGCTCACGTGGCGATGGGTTATATCGCCGCGGCGAGTGTACACAATCTGTAGCTCCAAATCTGTCATACTAACCATACACACTCAAACGGATTTTCAATCAATCAAACACAATGATTTCAACCAAAAATCCATCATGCATTAAACCAAACGTGCAGTTCATCAACAAATCAGATATTGATTAACAATTTCTCAAAAACATGATTTAAGGCAGATTTTATAAGGCAACATATATCATCAAATACATGTTATCAACCATCCAAATAATTTGTAAAATTACCCTAGGCTCTTATCCACTGTTAGTAAACGGTCCATATACACAGCGGAAACAAAACAAATGAATATATAGAATCGTTTACATGAGCCAGATCAAGGGTATAATTTTACAATTCATATTAAATAAAATCTGCAGAAAAAAATAATCTGAGTTTAAAGAAAACAACGCACGTTGGAGGCTCCTTCAAATTTGTCGACGAATGTTTTGCTACCGATCCAAGTGTAGGATCGAACTGCGTAGTCCCCACGAAGACAATCTCAAAAAGAACCAAAGAGGGATTTGCTAGATCCTCTTTGGCTTCAAGATTGAGAAAGCAAATCAATTCAATTATTTTAGGCAAAGGATGTTTCTACCTGGGAGTGTATTCAAAGGGGTTGCTGTGCGTTTTAATTTCAAGAAGAATCCATTCCACCAACAATTAACACACTTCCTTTAGTTAATCAATTTGCCCTAATCCCATATGGAATAGGCTTGGGCTCCAACCCAAACGCCCCATTTTGCCAAACACCTCCAATTTGATATTTTTATTTTATTTTCCATCATTATCTCAATTAAAATCAATTAATATATATTAACATTTAACATAATGATAATATATTTAAATATGTGCGAACACACATTTAAACGTATTTCATTCACTTATTTAATTTTTCTAACAAATTAAATAAAGGCTACGCCCTCAGCAATTTATTGCATTGTGAAATTACCAAAATACCCTTTCACCTTAAAAGATGAAAACGCCATTCTTTCTTCTTGGATCTTAAATTGTCTTCTATGTGTGTGACCCATAGCTTCTCATCATATCGGCAGTGTATAGTATCGCGATTAACACCAATTAATCGTCTCACTAATACACAGACCAAGATTGGCCCCTAGCAAGGCATCATGGCCACCGATAGATTCAGATTCAGCAAAGTAGCTACCTGTCAACGATATGGTTACCTGCAATTCAATCCTTTCATCATACATTATCTCGATGAGATGAAGGCATAGAAATAGTGTCAACCTTCGGTTACTCTCGATATTATGTATTCAGTTTCTAGACCAATGACCCGTATTAGAAACTGGATAGATCAACAACTCATCCCACTGTGGCTACAGTTTTAATGTCATTTCATATACTAAATTGCACCATGAGGATAACTTCTCCTGTACCCGAGAGTGATGAATCCTCTATCAATCCACCATAGTCTTGATACACTCCTTGATGCAGTCAATCACCACCGTATTGACAGCTCTGAAAAGAACTACGTTAGGCTAGTGTCAAACTATACCAATCGGTGCACAAGGCGCTCCGGTGATCTCAAGTCTAAGGATCATATGCACCACCATTTGTTAGAGGATTTGTTCCATAGACACTGGGGTTACCATCTATATGGAATCCTCTGGTGGGTCAATCCAGTGAACTTACTGCGGTGTAATCGCCTACAACAAACACCCATGTATTGCACCAAGTTGTCACCAAACAACCTTGACAAGTGAGATCATTCACTGCCTTTCGACAGGGTCGTTCAACACTATGATAGCCTTACCGTATTATCTGTGCCCTTACTTCAGAATAATACTGGGGCTACGGACGTTTCTAGAATGACCACCATATGTGCTCATAAGGTTCTCACTATCAAGATTTGAAACACTTGATACCCTCGTCACGGTTCTACCATTCTAAAGACATATATTAATACTTATTGCAATAATAATGATTTATGCGATATAAAATAAAATGTCTTTTATTGATTAATGAACATTATTACAAAGAGTCAATTCTACAATAATTGATTGGCTCTAGGGCATCTACTCCAACATCAGTTGGGGTGAAATGGTTGTATAGGTATCAACTTCATGAAGACCCATAGATTTCTTCGGTTGCACCCTCTCATTAGGTCTTTGATAGTTTTTGCTTGCCAGAACCTCAAGCAACTCGTGAGCTTCTTCCGAAGTCTTATTCTGTAATGCTCCTCCTAAGGTTGCATTTACCATAGTTTGCACATTCACTGTTAATCCATTATAAAATGTTTGGACTTGCATCCAAACTAGCAACCCATGATGTGGACACCTTCTCAGTAATTCTTTGTATCTCTCCCAAGCCTCATACAAAGATTTTGACTCTTCTTGAATGAATGACGTGATGTCATTTCTCAACTTTGCCAACTTTGTTGGAGGAAAGAATTTGGTCAGGAACTTCTGTGCTAAATCATTCCATGTGGTGATTGTTCCTATTGGTAGTGCCAATAGCCATCCCTTAGCTTTATCCTTCAATGAAAATGGTAATAGTCTCAATCTGATTGCATCATCTGACACTCCGTTAGACTTGAAAGTATCACAAATCTCCAAGAAATTGGCAATGTGTAGATTTGGATCTTCCTTCAAATCCCCCCTAAACTGAACCGACTGCTGGATCATTTGGATGATTGCCAGCTTTATCTCAAACATATTGGCTTGGACAGCTGGTCTTGTAATGCTCGACCCACTGCCTTCAACTGAGGGAACAGAGAATTCCCTCAGTGTTCTATTCTGTGCCATCTCTACAACTATTACTTCTGGTTCAACTGGAGCTTCTCTTTCTCTTCTTTCTCTATTCAGTCTTCGATTGGTTCTTTCAATCTCAGGATCAACAGAACCACTGGCTGACATCTTGCTCTTTGCATACACTGCACAGAAAACTAGCAAGAGCAAAACCACACCAAACAAATAAAATTAACAAAAATAAAGCAAATAACAATTAAGTAAAAAAAAAAAAATAACACTCTAATCTAGCTAACACAAGAAAATTTTAATGTTAACACAAAACTCAGTCCCTAGCAATGGCGCCAAAAACTTGATTCGTGTTTACTACAACATGCAATATGTAGCAAGTATACTAATCGCACAAATAATAGAGTGATGAGTGAGTATCATTCCCACAAGGATTGGTTGCTAAGCACTAAGTTTTTCTACTATTTTCAAGTTGGAGCAATCGAATGGTTTGGATTTATGGGAGAAATTTAAACTAAACTAAATCAAAATTTCTAACCATTCAACTAAATTATGAAGCAAGATTTAAAACACGGATAAAATCAATTCAAACAAACGGGTAGGGTTTTGACTTCATTCGGACTCTCTGGGTTAAACCCAAGGATTATACTAATTTCAAAGTCACATGCAGTGATTGTAAATCGAACTCTCTAAAATATAAAATATACATTCTCAGGCTATATTTCCTTACTTCTTCCTATTAAACTTCTGCACCCAACAAAATGAAGATTAATAGTTCAAAGTCCATTAAGCACAAGAATCTTAAATCAATCTCTAACATTTAATACTACAATGGTGATTACCCAAGAAGCTTAACATGAATTATTTCTCAATCTCATCATGTTCATCACATAAAAACAATAAATATAGAATAATCACACAATCAAAGCAAAATCATATAAAATTTATAATCATCAACTCGTTAACCCATTAGAATCTGAACTACATCAAAACCCTAACCCAAAATAGGTTAGTTCATGACTAAATCAACAATACTAAAAAAGAAATGAAAAATCCAAAGTTCAACATAATGAAAATAAGAGAAAAGACAAGAAAATCTCCCCAAATAAAGAATCCACTGGTTTAATCTTGAATCTTCACACTTTGCAATCAAAGTTTGCCCAAAACTAATCTAAGAAAACGTAAAAAGCTACTCTCTCTAAGAAGAAACGAACTCCCCCTAAAAAATGACTAAGTTTCTCTTATATACCCAGCCAAAAACCTAAAAACAAATGCCTAAATGAAACTGTGCGTTTCTAAAATTCCCAGACTTCGCCGCGGCGAATAAGGATCTTCACCACGGTGACGAAGTGAAATAAACCCACGTGCGCAACTCTCTTCGCCGCGGCAAACCTTCATGTGGAATTCTAAAATTACAAAATTGCCCTCCACTTGCTCTTATGCTTGAATCTTCGATCTTTGACACTTTTCTCATGGAACAAGCTTCATTGTGCATCCATTCTACTTCAGAACTTTCCCAACTCACTTTTGAATCCAAAAACTCCAATTCGCTCCTTAATTGCATTAAATGTCCATTTTAGCCTGAAACACAAAATATAAAGAATTAAGTAGCAATTCAGGTCAAAATGAACTAAAAAGTATCTGAAATCTGACTAAAAAGTCTAATCAAAATAGTATAATCTACGGATTATCAGCCACTAAAAATTGGGAATAAAACCCTCCATATTTAAAGCCAAACCTATCCAAAATATACTCTCCAAAATTTCCACTCCAATTCTTCCAAACTTCATCCAAACATTCATCCAACATCAAATACACCAACACAACTTCTCATGGATAAGTTATAATCATCATTCAACACCAAATCCATTAACAATTCTTCATATAAAACATATATATGCATAAAAGAAATTCTCTACATAATATTATTTAAATCATACTTAGGGTAGGATTTACTTACCTTATATGTGAGCAATCCAACACTTTAAAATTCTTCTTTGATCCAATTCTCTTTCTCTAAAATCCTATGAACATAAATCATCAAAATTCAACACTTTAAAACTTAAAACTCACTTCTTAGTGCAAGGATCTTACCTAAAGATGCTTGGGATTGAAAATCCACTCAAAAGTACCAAAAATCTATGAATTTCCTTTGAAGAAGAATTGATGAAATTGAGAGAATATGGAGGTGAAGGTGGCGTGAAAATGGGTGAAGAGTGGCTAGGTTTCACTCTTCAATCCTTGATATAACATAATATTATATGTAGTTTCCCATTTTGCCCTTGCATTTTCTTTCAAATTCTATCTATGTCCCGTAGTCAATTACCATAATGCCCTCATTTTTATTGCATTCTCCATGAAATTCTCTCTTTTCACTCCCCACAATTTCAACTAATTTTGAGTGAAAAGACCATTTTACCCTTAATGCAAGTTTAAGGCATTTTCTTCACATTTTCTCAAAATAACTTTAACAAAAAATCAACTAAAGATATATGAGCATAAATTAAACTATGTACCTCCATGTGGGCGTTACAATTCTCCCCTTCTTATAAGAATTTCGTCCTTGAAATTCAAACAAACAACTCGGGATAACAGTTTCGCATGTCTTGTTCTACCTCTCATGTCGCTTCTTCTACTTATGATTCCTCCATAGGACTTTTACGAGTGGAATACTTTTTTTTTAGAGCTTTTTGATCTTTCTGTCAAAGATCTGCACTAGTCGCTCCTCATAAATAAGATTCTCTTCTAAGTCCACTTCCTCTACTTTCAGTATATGGGAGAGGTCACTGACATACCTACGGAGCATCGAAACATGGAACACATTGTGCACTCTATCCATATTAGATGGTAGTACCAACTTATAAGCTACCTTTCCAACTCGTTGTAATACTTCAAAAGGGTCCATGTATCTAGGTGCTAACTTTCCTTTATTGCCAAAACGTATCACTCACTTATAGGGGGAAATTTTAATAAACACTTTGTCACCCACTTCGAACTCAACATCTTTTCTCTTTGAATCCGCATAACTTTTCTTTCTATCCTGGGCTTGCTTCATTCTACTTCTGATCAACTTGATATCCTCTATCATTTTCTGAGTTATCTCCAGCCCAAGAGCAGTATTCAACACATCTTTCTTTCCTAACTCATCCCAATGTAGTGGAGATCTACACCGTCTGCCATACAAGGCTTCATAAGGAGCCATCTTATTGGTGGACAGATAGTTGTTGTTATAGGCAAACTCCACCAAAGGTAACATCACATGCCAAGTCATTCGATAATCCATATAGCATGCTCTCAACATATCCTCATGTATCTGATTTGTTTTCTCAGTCTGGCCATCTGTCTAAGGATGGTATGCTGTACTAACTGCTAATCGAGTACCCAAATTTCTTTGTAGACTGGTCTAGAAAGCCGAAACAAATCTGGAATCTCTGTCCAACACTATTGTCTTGGCACTTGGTGTGCTATCGCAGGCAACCAAAATTAAAACCTAAAAACACATGTAGTAGTGTGAGTAAGGATCGTTCCCACGGAGAGTGTCTAGCCGAGTCTTATGTTACGTGAACAAGGCTGAGGGGGTTTGAGTAAAACGGAAACAATTTCAGAAAAAAAAAAACAATTCAGATTAATCAATCAAAATAACAAACCTTGGTCTAAGTCAACATCCACCATCGAAATTTTACAACTGATCATCAATGCAAGCATATATCAATTGTTACTTTGAGTATTCACCATTGGAACTATTTTCCTATCTCTCCTTAGTTGTAGTTAATTAGGAAACAAGCGATCTAATTAATCTTACTACTAAACAACCCTAGACAAGTGCTAAAGGTTTAATCTAGTTACAGCCTTAAGAACTAAAGAGATCTCGATGAAGCTGAACAACACAAACACAAGCGGTTGTATTTAATTCAGTCGAGTGTTCTTCTTAAGAATTAATAATTCTTGATGCAGCAAATTCTTAACTCTTATTTACTCACAAATTAGAGAGATCAAACAATTACAGATTGGATATCTAATTTAGCAATAGATTGCAATAAATAATAAACTAGTAGGCCTCCTAGGAATTAAATGCAACAATCATGAAAATAGGCATAGAAGAACATCGAATACTCAAAAAATATATTGAACACTAAAGAAAAACAGATTAGATCTCAAAGTTTAATGATTTCGAGGCCTTTGTTTCTTTCAACCAAGTTATAAAGTTTTAGCCGCTCATGGCCATAATTAAAACTCGAAAAAAAAAAGGAAAAATTCCAGAAGAGAGAAAGAGAGGCGTGTGTAATCTCTCTAATATGATCTCTCTCCCCTTTTTAAGAATATCCAATTCAAGTATTTGAATTCTACTAAATCTCCTAAAAATATTCTAATATCCTAAAATAACATTTATCCTAATTTGATTCTGATTAATTGAAAATAAAATAAAATAGAAAAGTGGTGTGTCCAACTGCAACTTACGTGCAACAGGTCTTCAAATCTTCCAATAATAAACTATCTATTTGAATTACATGACAAGGCGGAATGTTCCAGAATGTCAGCAGTGTAGGTGCGTCAACTTCAAGCCCGATTACAACCTTGATGCAGCACGTATATCTCCAAACTCAAAACATGAAAGTTGTATATATCTTTCTTAGGGTTCCATAGCATTTTGAATCATCTCAATTGGATCTCAGATGAGAGAGTTATGCCCAGATTACGAATCAGTCAAAACTGTTCGAATTCACCTAATTAGTTCCGTTTTGCATTTAACGCCTCCATTTGCATCCTAAATCAAAATAGAATAATAATGAGTACATTTAGGAAACAAATAAGTATAAAAGACTGGACATTAAGGATGCAACCTAACTATGACATTTTGCATTCTCATCAACACTCCATGTAACCTAACTATCTCTTTAATGTAAATCTGGGCCAACTTATTTGAGGTAATGCTTTCCTTTACTGGAAGAAAATAGGCTGATTTAGTTAATCTATCTACTATCACCCATATGGCATTAAACCCTTTCTGAACTTTGGGAAGGCCTGTAATAAAATCCATGGATATACTCTCCCATTTCCATTTAGGAATTCTAAGTGGCTGAAGCAACCCTGACGGCCTTTGGTGTTCTGCTTTCACCTGTTGACAAACCAAGCACTTAGCCACATAATCTCCGATATCCCTCTTCATACTTGGCCACCAATAGCCCTTTTTTAAGTCGTGACACATCTTGGTTGGTCCAGGATGAGCAGTGTATGGTATGTCATGAGCCTTTGTAAGAATTCTCTTCTTCAATTCAATATCTTGGGGAATACATAAGCGATCCCTGAAACGGAGGACATCGTCTAACAGACGGAATTCTGGTATCATGCCCTCAAGCACTTGCTGACTTATTTTTTGACACCACTCATTGGCAACTTGCTTTTCTTTAATCTCTTCCAGTAAAGTGGACTGAATTTCTAACCTGGCAATCCTTCCCGGTATCACCTCAATCTGTTCTCAGCACAATTCCTTCAATAATTCTTGCTACTTTGTGAGTCGGGACAAATAGGCTTGTCTGCTCAAGGCATCGGCTACTACATTGGCTTTTCCAGGCTGATACTTAATTTCACAATCATAATCTTTAACTAGCTCTAACCACCTTCTCTGTCTCATATTCAGCTCCCTTTGAGTAAAGAAATACTTCAGACTCTTGTGGTCTGTGTAGATATTACTCTTTGCACCATACATGTAATGTCTCCATATCTTTGATGCAAAGACTATAGCTGCCAACTCTAAATCATGTGTAAGGTATCTCGTCTCATAATCTTTCAACTGTCGAGAAGCATAAGCTATTACCCTACCTAACTACATCAACACAACACCAAGTCCTTGTAGTGAGGCATCGGTATAAATGTCATAATCCACACCCTCTTGTGGTAACACCAAAATGGGAACTGATGAGAATGCAAAATGTCATATTTATCCCCCTTAATGTCTAGTCTTTTATACTTATTTTCTGCCTAAATATACTCATTATTATTCTATTTTGATTTAGGATGCAAATGGAGGTGTTAATTGCAAAACGGAATTAATTAAGTGAATTCGGACAGTTTCGATGTCGCTTTGTAATCTAGGCATAACTCTCTCATCCGAGCTCTGATTGAGATGATTCAAAATTCTGTGGAACTCTAAGAAAGAGATCTACAACTTTCATGTTTTGAGTGTGGAGAGATACTCGCTCCATCAAGGTTGTAATCCAGCTTGAAGTTGACACATCTGCACTGCCGACGTTCTGGAACATTTTGCCTTGTCATGCAATTCAAATAGGCAGATTATTACAAGAAGTTTTGAATACCTATTGCACGCAAATTACAGCTGGAAACACCATTTTCCTATTTTGTATTAAGACTTTATTTTATTTTCAACTACTCAGATTAGGATACAGGTTACTTTGGGATTTTAGAATATTTTTAGGAGATTTAGATTGAGTAGAATTAGAATTCGAATTAGATATTTTTAAAGGGAGATCAGATGAGGGATAACACATATCACACATGCCTCTCTCTTCTCTCTGGGGGATATTCATTTTTCCTTTGAATTTTCGTGATGGCCACGAGTGGCTAATTTTTATAACTTGGTAGAAGGAAACAAGATCTCGGAATCAATAAACTGTGAGATCTAATCCGTTTTATTTTAGTGTTCAATTTATGTTTGAGTATTAGATGTTCTTCTGTGCCTAATTTTATGATTGTTGCATTTAATTACTAGGAGGCCTACTAGTTTATTAATTGTTGCAATCTACTGCTAAGTTAGATATCAAATCCGTAATTGTTTGATTCCTCTAACTTGTGAAGCAATTAGGGTTAATAATTTGCTGCATCAGGAATTAGTAATCTTAAGAAGAACACTCGACTAAATTAAATACAACCGCTTGAGTTTGTGTTGTTTAGCTTCATCGATTTCTCTAATTCTTAAGGCTGCCACTAGATTAAATCTTTAGTGCTTGTCTAGGGTTGTTTAGTGGTAAGATTAATTAAGATAGCTTGTTTCCTAATTAATTACAATTAAGGAGAGATAGGAAAATAGTTCCAACGGTGAATATTCAAAGTAAGAATTGATTTACTTTTGCATCAATGATCAGTTGTAAGATTCCAAAGGTGGATGTTGATGGAGACCAAGTTTCGTTATTTTGATTGATTTAGATTTGAATTGCTTTTTTTTCTCCTGAGATTATTTCTGTTTTACTAAAAAACCCCTCAGCCTTGTTCACATAACATAAAATACGACTAGACACTCTCTGTGGGAATGACCCTGACTCACACTACTACATGTGTTTTTGGGTTTTAATTCTGGGTGCCTACGACAACACGCCAGGAGCAATGGTTAGTCTTTTCTTCAGTTCTTGAAAACTCTCTTCACAAGCATTTGACCATACAAAAGAAGTTCTCTATTTGGTGAGAGTTGTTAGCGGCTTAGCCAATTGGGCAAATCCTACTACAAACCGTCTATAGTAGCCTGTTAGCCCCAAGAAACTTCTAACTTCCTTTACTGTCTTTGGCTATTGCCACTCAAGAACTACTTTTATTTTGCTAGGATCCACTACTATACCTTCTTTAGAGATAGTATGGCCCAGAAATATCACTTGATCTAGCCAAAACTCACACTTAGAAAACTTGGCAAACAACTTCTTTTCTCTCAATCGCTGTAGCACATACCTAAGGTGTTCTTCATGCTCCTTCTCTATCTTAGAATAGACCAGGATATCATCAATAAACACCATTATAAATTGATCCAGACAATCATGAAACACCTGATTCATTAAATCCACAAAGACTGCTAGGGCATTAGTTAACCCAAAAGGCATCGTCACAAACTCATAATGCCTATATCTCGTCCGAAAAGCAGTCTTGGCAATATTTGGCTCTGCAACCCTTACTTGGTGATAACCCGACCTTAAATCAATCTTTGAAAACACTGATGCTCCTTTCAGCTAATCAAATAAGTCATCTATACGAGGCAATGGGTACTTATTCTTCACTGTCACTTTATTCAACTCTTTGTAATCTATACACATCCGTAGGGAGAATGACTGGGTCGGATAAAACCCTTATCTAGGAGTTCTTGGAGTTGCTTGTTCAATTCCTGAAGCTCTGCTGGGGCCATCCGGTAAGGTGCCTTAGAAATTGGTGCGGTCCTTAGTGTCAGTTCAATGCTGAATTCTACTTCTCTTTCTAGAGGTAAACCCAGCAAATCTTTCAGAAATACATCTAAAAAATCTCGGACTACTGGAACATTCTGAATATCTAGTTATGGGACATCAACTGTGCACTACATGAGCAATATACCTAGAACACCCTTTTCTTAACATCTTTCTAGCCTTTATACTACTAATTAACATACTCAACTAATGGCTCTCTCCAAAACTAAATTTATCTCCATCATCAAGATTAAATCTTGCTTTCTTCTTCCGACAATCAATTTCTACTCCATGCCTCTTGATGGGTGTTTACTACAACATGCAAAAATAGCAAGTATACTAGTCGCAAAAAGTAATAAAGTGATGAGTGAGTATCGTTCCCACGAGGATAGTGTTACTAATTACCGATTTTTCTAGTTTAAGTCCTAATTGAAGCAACAATAAATTGGATTGATGGAAGATTAACAAACTAAATACAAATGCAAAACCCAACAACTTAACTAATTAAACAATTCTAAAACAAATGCTAGGGTGTTGAATTCACCTAAATACGCTAACCCAAATCATAGAATCTATTACCCAAGTTCTAATTCCTTGATTGAAAATCGAATTCCCTAAGTTGTAAAACATACATTCTCATGCTACATTTCCCTACTTATCCCTATTAAGCTTCCGCACCCAACAAAATGAAGATTAATAGTTCAAAGGATTTTAAGCTTTGTGGAATTCTATCTAGATTTCATAGATCGCTAAACCTATCTCTAGCATTTGCTAATCTATGGTATTTATCCCAAGAGGCACAATCACAAATCACTTCTCAGTCTCATTGTGAACAACACACATTTGAATGGTGATCAAGCATCCAAAAGACATTAAGCAAAGAGATAAACACTCAATCATGAAATTAAAACTCAAAGTAATTCAATCCATATAAATTTGAATCATTGTATCAAGATTACATCAAACCCTAGCTAAACAACTCAGTTCATACTCAAAAACGAAATAAAACAACAAAAACAAACTGAATCAAGATTCATCATTGAAAAGCAAGCAAAAGATGGAGAAATCTTCTCTAATTTGAAGCCCAAATCTTCAATAATCTTCTCCTTCCATGAGCTGCCTCCCAAATCACGAACCAAGCCCCTTTTCTCTTCCTTTTCGCTCTAATTTATACCTCTCTCACTTAAGGACGAAGCCCTAGCAAGCCAAAACGCGTCGTTTTATTTTTGCATCTGACGCAGGTTTCGCCGCGGCGAAGCTTTTTCCTCGCCGCGTGAATAATTACAGGCCCCATTTGAACATGATAGAGTTCGAATATGGAAAAGTATTAAACTATAATTGTAGCCCTAAATATATTTCTGGTAGTTCAAAATCAGCACAATACGAGGTCTACAGCCAAGTTATGGCAAAATACTGAAGCACGTCCAAAGACATTTTTCTTCAGTTCCCAGCGTCCTTTTCACGACTTCAAGCCAAGTTTTCACCGTTGTCCAGTCAGAATTAGGAAAAACCCAAAACATGAACGTTGTAGCTCTTCTTTCTAGCTTTCCAAAGCTTCAAATTTAGGTCATTCCGAGTTTTCAAGCTCAAGTTACACAATTTACGCTCAAAACTGTCATTTATGCTAAAAATCATCGTTTAGGCCTACAAAGACGAATTAATAGAATTAGGTAGCAATTATGGCCCAATTTATGAAAAGTATCCTAAATCCTATCAAAATTCAATGCAAAATCATAGTGTAAAATAGCTTATCACCTCTGATGCGTGTTTATTATAACATGCAAAACTAGCAAGTGCACTAGTCCTCAAGTAATAAAGTGATGGGTAGGATATCGTTCCCACAGAACTGTAGCAAGCACTAAGTTTCCTAACGTTATCATTGAAGTAATCGAATTCCTTGGATTGGTGGGAGAAATTGTAATGAAAAGAAAACAAAAATGAATTTAACAAAGAATTAAATCTTAACTAAGAAAGCAAATGAAACACAGAATTCAATTCAAGTAAAAAGGGTAGTTTTGACTTCGTTTGGACTTTTATGGGTTAAACCTTAGAGTTACACTATTTCACACTTATGCGCAATGGTTGTAATCGGATTCACTAATATGTTAACATACCCTCTCGGCTATGTTTTCCTATTCATCCTTATTAACATTCCGCACCCAACAAATTGAAGGTTAATATTTCTAAATTCATTAAGCACAAGAATCCTAAATTGATTTCATTAATTCTTGAATCTATCTCTAGCATCCAATACTATAATGGTGATTACCCAAGAAGCTTAACATGATTATTCTCAATCTCTCATGTTCATCACATCAACATTTAATTTCAGAGTAAACACCAACCAAAGCTATTCACATGGAAATATACAATCAAATACTTAACCCATTCAAAATCCAAACTACAATCAAAACCCTAACCCATAGAAGATTAGTTCATAGCGAATTAACAATACAAAAACGAAGAATGAAATAAACAAGTTACACTAATGAAACTGAGATAAAGATCAGAAATCTCCCCAAAAGATGCATTCTCCGTCAAAATCTGATCCTCCCTTCAACATCCGAAAAACTAAAAGCTTTACTCTAAAAAATTAAAAAACGGCTAAACCTAAAAAGCTGAAGATTCTCGGCCAAAAGGTTAAGTTTTTCTTATACTTAGTCCAAAAACCCAGCCAAAAATACGCACAACACAAACTGTGCGTTTACAAAACTGAATAGGTTGACTGTTGCCGCGGCGAAGAAGAATTCTTCGCCACGGCGAAGAATGAAGAAATCCCACATGGTCTCTGCCTACTTCGCCGCGGCGAAGACAATTTCTTCGCCGGGGCGAAGCTCCTTCGAAGGTTCTAAAATTTACAGAACTGCCACTCTGCTTGCTTCTTCGTTCGATTCTTCGATTTTCGGCTCTCTTCCTTGGAAACAAGCTTCATCGTGCTTTGTCCTGCTCCGGAACTCTCCTATCTTCTGAGATCCGCTCATTTCTGAGTCAAAACTATCCAATTTTGTCTTTATTCGCTAAAAAGTCTATTTTAACCTGAAACACGAAAAGTAAGGAATTAAGCACCAATTCAGGTAAAATGCACTAGAAAGTACCTGAAATCCGACAAAAAGATCAAATAAAAACTGTAAAATTTACGGATTATCAGCCTCCCTAGGAAATCCATGCCTAAAATAACATCAAAGTCAGGCATATCAAACACTATCAAATCAACTGGTAACTCCCTTCCATGGATCACTACGGACTCCCCTGGAAGCATCTCATGGGTCACTACACTAACCCCATCAGGTAATTCTATCTTAATAGGCTGATCTACTATAACAAGTTTCAAACCTAATCTTTCTACCATTCCATGAGTAATAAAAGAATGTGTAGCTCCAGAATCAATCAATACATAAAAAGGACCTGCATGAAATAATAACTAACCAGTAATTGTGGATAGACTGGCTTCTGCTTCACTCTGTGCCACAGTAAAAACCCTAGCATTTGTACCTCTGGAAGTTTGTGCTGCGGCTTGCGGGTGTGGGTGCAAGAGGGGCTTAACAATCTTTCATCAAGTGCCCTGGCTTTCGGCATCTATAACATACATTTCGGCCTAACTCTCTTAAACACTCCCCCGGATGCGCTTTCCCACACTTTGGACATGGAGAAAACTCAGTAGGTCTGAGCCGTTTACTCTACCAGTCTCTTCTATTCTTCTCAAGTTGGAATCTCTTATTGTTCCTCACTTCCCCGTTCCTTGAAACATCACTTCTTTCTCTCTGTGGAGCGGGAGATGGGTCACTAGGTACTGTTGTTGATGGTCCCGCTGAGGTGAGCTTATTTACAAATATCTCCGCTCTTAAAGCTCGCTCTAAAGCTTCAATATAAATATGAGGGGGCTCAGTTCCTGCCATCACATCATGGGCTATTTTCGGTTTTAACCCATGAACAAACTTATCTTTTCTCAACTTTGGTGTGTTTACTATACCGGTTGTGAACCGTGCAAGAGAGTTAAATCTTATAGAATACTCTTTTACTGTACTAGAACCTTGCTTCAAACTGGTAAACTCTTGGATCTTCTCATGAACCCGATCCACTGTTCTATATTCAGCCTCAAACAATCTTCTAAACTCTTCCCATGTCATAGAAACTAAATTGTGGGTATCTTCCATCAATTCCCACCAAATTCGGGCATCACCCCAAAATAGAAAGCTTGCATACTGTATCTTTTCTCTGTCAGTCATGGGAAAAAGTGCCGTTGTGCGTTCCGCGAACTCAAACCATTCCTTTGCCTCTAATGGGTCGATGGTACCCCTAAATTCGGATGGTTAGTGTTGGCTTGGCAGTCCATAAATAGGATCAATACGATTCTGCACTGTCAGAGGTACCGACCTTTCTCTTTCTTCCCTGGTGGTTGGTAAACGAACAGGAGTTTCAACTCTCTCTGGTACAACTCTCCCCTGACTCTCTACTAACATTTGTTGTACAATACTACGAATTCTCGCCTCATCAAGGGTAGGAGAAGTAGGTTCTAGCGAGTAGGAAGTTTCCCCCGCACTTATCACATTCTTGCTACCTACTTGTGTTCTACGTCTCATCTACAAAATAACCACACTTGAATCAACTCAATTAACTTATCTACTACTATAAGTAAGGAAAGAAATAATCTTACAATGGTCGGCTATGGAACGTCAACACGGCAGGATGGGCACACTGTTAAATCCCAAAATGTTTGCTCTGAGACCAAAAATGTGATGACCCTCTTTCTAGCTAGTATACTCATAAAATAACAGTAAAACTTACTAAATATATATAAGAAAATATATACATATAAATGAGTATAAAAGTTTGGGCCCATATTTGATTTTTCTTTATATATAAATCTTTACAAAACATAATAAAGTCTCAAAATATTAAGTTGACAGTTTTGCCTAACCCTTCCACTACGTGATGTTCCAAGTGACTGCATCTCACTTGTTTCCTACAAAAACATTGAAAACAACAGGGTGAGCACTAATTGCTCAGTAAGTAAACCCGCTATACTACCCTTCTCTCTCCATTGCTTAAATTCTGAATTTCTTTCCTTACTTCACATTTCCCCATTCTTCTTTATTCTTTCTCCACTTTTACTCAGTTTTTCTCTCTATTCTTTCTTTGTTCTTTCTCTCTGTTCTTTCTCTATTCTAATTTCCCACTACTCAGATAATGGGCATGGTATTATGCATATATATAATGCAAATGCACAAATGTATAAAATATGCATTTTCTTTTCTATTTTTCTTATTCTGTTTTCTGTTTCTTTTCTCTGTATTTCTTTTTTTGCTTCCTTTTCTAGTCTTTCTTTCTTTTCTTTCTCATTCTTTTCTTTTCTTTTCTTATTCTTTTCTTATTCTTTCTCATTCTTTTCTTATTCTTTCTTATTCTTTTCTTTTCGTATTCTTTTGTTGATCGGACTCGGTTAAGGCATGGATTTGGAACCTTGGCCGTGTGAGTGTATTCTTCTTTCTTGGGTACAGCCCTCATCCACATGCACTCTTATGGACTTTACCAATTCTTCTTTCTTCTTCTTAGGCTGCTCACTAAAGGCGGCGTGCATGTGGGGAAAATTCTTCTTGTCACTCATGGTTCCCCATCGCAACAACCTTTTCTTCTTTTTATCTTTTTACACTTCTTTAAATAAAAGTCAGATTTGAACTTCTTTAATATTCTCATTTCTTTCTATTTACTCTTTAACATTCATTAGTGCTTTTTCATGCTCTTATGAGTATGTATACATGTAGATGGTTTCATGCTTATATTTCTTCCTAAATTCACATGTTTAGATGCATTAATGAAATATGGAATGCAAACATGTCATTCTTTACCATCTACAAACTCATCTCAATATAACACATAATCATACTCATACAAACACTTCTTTTTGACATTTCATCAAACAGCTTATGTGCACAAAGTAACTCTAATTTGGCTACACTTTTATCTCTTTTCTAGGCCACTAAAAATTGGGAATAAAACCCTCCATATTTAACGCCAAACCTGTCCAAAATTTCCATTCCATTTCTTCCAAACTTCATCCAAACATTCATCAAACATCAAATACACCAACACAACTTCTTATGGATAAGTTATAGTCATCATTCAATACCAAATCCATTAACAATTCTTCATATAAAACATATATGCTACACAATATTATTTAAATCATACGTAGGGTAGGATTTACTTACCTTATATGTGAGCAATCCAACAGTTTAAAAATCTTCTTTGATCCAATTCTCTTTCTCTCAAGTCCTATGAACATAAATCATCAAAATTCAACACTTTAAAAGTTAAAACTCACTTCTTAGTGCAAGGATCTTACCTAAAGATGCTTGGGATTGAAAATCCACTCAAAAGTACCAAAAATCTATGAATTTCCTTATAAAACCCCTCCCTAGCCGGGTATTTCCTAAGTATCCCTTGGCCATTGAGAACCTAGAAAACGCACGCCTTGGAAAGAAGTTTATTTTAGAATTCTATTTAAAGAATAAACCTGTAGTTTAAAAATATATATATATTTTTTTAATTTAATTTCTAAACTATAATTAGTTCATTGTACAATTAAAAAAAATATAGTTTCCTTTCTTGGAGTAAATTATGAAATCCATAGTAGTACTTACTAGAAAATACATACTTTTACAAAATTTACTAGCAATTTGATTTCCTTTATTAACACAAACATATATAATCCATTATAACAAGGATATATTTACTGCATTATGAGATATAAACATAATTACTACACTAAATACTAGCAAAACCATTCAATAGTCATAATTAAAACATCCCTTCATGCTCATAGCGTCCCTCAGAATCCTTTCCCAGCTTCATGCCTTAATCCTTACCTACAAAACATTTTAAAACATTTTGTGGGGTGAGCACTAATCGCTTTGTAAGGGAAAATGGCCATTTATAAACTATTAAGGTTCATTATACAAGTATATTACCTAGGACATTACCTACCTACAAAACATGACCTTCATTCTTTGACAAAACAAGTTCATAAAATATATCATACACTTTGGAGTTTTCTCATAAACATAAGTCATAACATAACTATACATAATATAACATAGTGTTAGTAAACGGTCCCGTATACGCAGCAGAAACAAATAAATATAATACAAGGATCGTTTACATGAGCCAAGATCAAGGGTATAATTTTACAATTCATATTAAAGCAAGAATCTGCAGAAATTAATAATCTGTGTTTAGAAACCATACGCACATTTGGAGGCTCCACCACGATTGTCTTTGAATGTTTTGCTACCGATCCAAGTGTAGGATCGAACCCACGTAGTCCACACGAAGACAATCTCAAAAGAACCAAAGAGGGATCTATTTTATTTTGCTAGGATCCACTATATACCTTCTTAGAGATAGTATGGCCCAGAAATATCACTTGATTAGCCAAAACTCACACTTAGAAAACTTGGCAAACAACTTCTTTTCTCTCAATCGTGTAGCACATACCTAAGGTGTTCTTCATGCTCCTTCTCTATCTTAGAATAGACCAGGATATCACAATAACACCATTATAAATGATCCAGACATCATGAAACACCTGATTCATTAAATCCACAAAGACTGCTAGGGCATTAGTTAACCCAAAAGGCATCGTCACAAACTCATAATGCCTATATCGTCCGAAAAGCAGTCTGGCAATATTTGGCTCTGCAAACCTTACTTGGTGATAACCGACCTTAAATCAATCTTTGAAAACACTGATGCTCCTTTCAGCTAATCAATAAGTTCTATACGAGGCAATGGGTACTTATTCTTCACTGTCACTTATTCAACTCTTTGTAATCTAACCATCCGTAGAGGAGAATGACTGGGTCGGTAAAAACCTTATCTAGGAGTTTGGAGTTGCTTGTTCAATTCCTGAAGCTCTGCTGGGGCCATCCGGTAAGGTGCCTTAGAAAATGGTGCGGTCCTTAGTGTCAGTTCAATGCTGAATTCTAATTCCTTTCTAGAGGTAAACCCAGCAAATCTTTCAGAAATACATCTAAAAAATCTCGGACTACTGGAACATTCTGAATATCTAGTTATGGGACATCAACTGTGCACTACATGAGCAATATACAGAAACCCTTTTCTAACATCTTTCTAGCCTTATTACTACTAATTAACATACTCAAATAATGGCTCTCTCCAAAACTAATTTATCTCCCATCAAGATTAAATCTTGCTTTCTTCTTCCGACAATCAATTTCACTCCATGCCTCTTGATGGGTGTTTACTACAACATGCAAAAATAGCAAGTATACTAGTCGCAAAAAAGTAATAGTGATGAGTGAGTATCGTTCCCACGAGGATAGTGTTACTAATTACCTTTTTCTAGTTAAGTTCTAATTGAAGCAACAATAAATTGGATTGATGGAAGATTAAAAACTAAATACCAATGCAAAACCCAACAACAACTAACTAAACAATTCTAAACAAATGCTAGGGTGTTGAATTCACCTAAATACGCTAACCCAAATCATAGAATCTCTATACCAAGTTCTAATTCCTTGATTGAAAATCAAATTCCCTAAGTTGTAAAACATACATTCTCATGCTACATTTCCCTACTTATCCCTATTAAGCTTCCGCACCAACAAAATGAAGATTAATAGTTCAAAGGATTTTAAGCTTTGTGGAATTCTATCTAGATTTCATAGATCGCTAAACCTATCTCTAGCGTTGTAATCTATGGTATTATCCCAAGAGGCACAATCACAAATCACTTCTCAGTCCATTGGGAACAACACACATTTGAATGGTGATCAGCATCCAAAAGACATTAAGCAAAGAGATAAACACTAAATCATGAAATTAAAACTCAAAGTTCAATCCAATAAATTTGAATCATTGTATCAAGATTACATCAAACCCTAGCTAAACAACTCAGTTCAAACTCAAAAATGAATAAAACACAAAAACAAACTGAATCAGATCATCATTGAAAGCAAGCAAAAGATGGAGAATCTCTCTAATTTGAAGCGCAAATCTCAATAATTTTCTCCTTCCATGAGGCTGCTCCCAAATCACGAACCAAGCCCCTTTTTCTTTCCTTTTCGCTCTAATTTATACCTCTCTCACTTAAGAGAGAAGCCCTAGCAAGCCAAAATGCGTCGTTTTATTTTTGCAACTGATGCAGGTTTCGCCGCGGCGAAGCTTTTTCCTCGCCGCGGCGAATAATTACAGGCCCATTTGAACATGATAGAGTTCGAATATGGAAAAGTATTAAACTATGAATTGTAGCCCTTTAAATTATATTTCTGGTAGTTCAAGAATCAGCACAATACGAGGTCTACAGCTCAAGTTATGGCAGAAATACTGAAGCACGTCCAAGACATTTTTCTCAGTTCCCAGCGTCCTTTTCACGACTTCAAGCCAAGTTTTCACCGTTGTCCAGTCAGAATTAGGAAAAACCCAAAACATGAACGTTGTTGCTCTTCTTCTTAGCTTTCCAAAGCTTCTAAATTTAGGTCATTCCGAGTTCAACTCAAGTTACACAATTTACGCTCAAAACTGTCATTTATGTAAAAATCATCGTTTAGGCTACAAAGACGAATTAATAGAATTAGGTAGCAATTATGGCCCAAATTGTATGAAAAGTATCCTAAATCCATCAAAATTCAATGCAAAATCATAGTGTAAAATGCTTATCACCTGATGCGTGTTTATATAAACATGCAAAACTAGCAAGTGCACTAGTCGCTCAAGTAATAAAGTGATGGTAGGATACGTTCCCACGAGAACTGTAGCAAGCACTAAGTTTCCTAACGTTATCAAGTTGAAGTAATCGAATTCCTTGGATTGGTGGGAGAAAAATGTAATGAAAAAGAAAACAAAAATGAATTTAACAAAGAATTAAATCTTAACTAAGAAAGCAAAATGAAACACAGAATTCAATTCAAGTAAAAAGGGTAGGGTTTTGACTTCGTTTGGACTTTTATGGGTTAAACCTTAGAGTTACACTATTTTCACATTCATGCGCAATGGTTGTAAATCGGATTCACTAATATGGTAACATACCCTCTCGGGCTATGTTTTCCTATTCATCCTTATTAACATTCCGCACCCAACAAATTGAAGGTTAATATTTCTAAATTCATTAAGCACAAGAATCCTAAATTGATTTCATTAATTCTTGAATCTATCTCTAGCATCCAATACTATAATGGTGATTACCCAGAAGCTTAACATGAATTATTTCTCAACCATCCTGTTCATCACATACAACATTTAATTTCAGAGTAACACACACCACCAAGCTTATTCACTGGAAATAATCAATCAAATACTTAACCCATTCAAAATCCAAACTACAATCAAAACCCTAACCCATAGAAGATTAGTTCATAGCTGAATTAACAATACAAAAACGAAGAATGAAATAGAAAAAACAAGTTAAACATATGAAACTGAGATGAAAGATCAGAAATCTCCCAAAAGATGCATTCTCCAGTCAAAATCTGAATCCTCCCTTCAACAATCCGAAAAACTAAAAGCTTTACTCTAAGAAAAGTGTAAAAACGGCTAAACCTAAAAAGCTGAAGATTCTCGGCCAAAAGGTTAAGTTTTTCTTTATACTTAGTCCAAAAACCCAGCCAAAAATACGCACAACACAAAACTGTGCGTTTACAAAACTGAATAGGTTGACTGTTGCCGCGGCGAAGAGAATTCTTCGCCACGGCGAAGAATGAAGAAATCCACATGGTCTCTGGCCTACTTGCCGCGGCGAAGACAATTTCTTCGCCGGGGCGAAGCTCCTTCGAAGGTTCTAAAATTTAAGAACTGCCACTCTGTCTGCTTCTTCGTTCGATTCTTCGATTTTCGGCTCTCTTCCTTGGAAACAAGTCATCGTGCTTTGTCTGCTCCGGAACTCTCCTATCTTTGAGATCCGCTCATTTGAGTCAAAACTATCCAATTTTGTCTTTATTCGCTAAAAAGTCTATTTTAACCTGAAACACGAAAAGTAAGGAATTAAGCACCAATTCAGGTAAAATGCACTAGAAAGTACTGAAATCCGAACAAAAGATCAAATAAAACTGTAAAATTTACGGATTATCAGCCCCCCTAGGAAATCCATGCCTAAAATAACATCAAAGTCAGGCATATCAAACACTATCAAATCAACTGGTAACTCCCTTCCATGGATCACTACGGACTCCCCTGGAAGCATCTCATGGGTCACTACACTAACCCCATCAGGTAATTCTATCTTAATAGGCTGATCTACTATAACAGTTTCAAACCTAATCTTTTACCATTCCATGAGTAATAAAGAATGTGTAGCTCCAGAATCAATCAATACATAAAAGGACTGCATGAAATAATAACTAACCAGTAATTGTGGATGACTGGTTCTGCTTCACTCTGTGCCACAGTAAAAACCCTAGCATTTGTACCTCTGGAAGTTTGTGCTGCGGCTGCGGGGTGTGGGTGCAAGAGGGGCTTAACAATCTTTCATCAAGTGCCTGGCTTTCGGCACTATAACATACATTTCGGCCTAAATCTCTTAAACACTCCCCGGATGCGCTTCCCACACTTTGGACATGGAGAAAACTCAGTAGGTCTGAGCCGTTTACTCTACCAGTCTTCTATCTTCTCAAGTTGGAATCTCTTATTGTTCCTCACTTCCCGTTCTTGAAACATCACTTCTTTCTCTCTGTGGAGGGGAGATGGGTCACTAGGTACTGTTGTTGATGGTCCCGCTGAGGTGAGCTTATTTACAAATATCTCCGCTCTTAAAGCTCGCTCTAAAGCTTCAATATAAATATGAGGGGGCTCAGTTCCTGCCATCACATCAGGGCTATTTTCGGTTTAACCCATGAACAAACTTATCTTTTCTCAACTTTGGTGTGTTTACTATACCGGTTGTGAACCGTGAAGAGAGTTAAATCTTATAGAATACTCTTTTACTGTACTAGAACCTTGCTTCAAACTGGTAAACTCTTGGATCTTCATGAACCCGATCCATTCATATTCAGCCTCAAACAATCTCTAAACTCTTCCCATGTCATAGAAACTAAATTGTGTATCTTCCATCAATTCCCACCAAATTCGGGCACACCCAAAATAGAAAGCTTGCATACTGTATCTTTCTCTGTCAGTCATGGGAAAAAAGTGCGTGTTGCGTTCCGCGAACTCAAACCATTCCTTTGCCTCTAATGGGTCGATGGTACCCCTAAATTCGGATGGTTAGTGTTGGCTTGGCGAGTCCATAAATAGGTCAATACGATTCTGCACTGTCAGAGGTACCGACCTTTCTCTTTCTTCCCTGGTGGTTGGTAAACGAACAGGAGTTTCAACTCTCTCTGGTACAACTCTCCCCTGACTCTCTACTAACATTGTTGTACAATACTACGAATTCTGCTATCAAGGGTAGGAGAAGTAGGTTCTAGCGAGTAGGAAGTTTCCCCGCACTTATCACATTCTTGCTACCTACGTGTTCTACGTCTCATCTACAAAATAACCACACTTGAATCAACTCAATAACTTATTCTACTATAAGTAAGGAAAGAAATAATCTTACAATGGTCGGCTATGGAACGTCAACACGGAGGATGGGCACACTGTTAAATCCCAAAATGTTTGCTCTGAGACCAAAAATGTGATGACCCTCTTCTAGCTAGTATACTCATAAATAACAGTAAAACTTACTAAATATATATAAGAAAATATATAAATATAAATGAGTATAAAAGTTTGGGCCCATATTGATTTTCTTTATATATAATCTTTACCAAAAAATACTCTCCCATTTCCATTTAGGAATTCTAAGTGGCTGAAGCAACCCTGACGGCCTTTGGTGTTCTGCTTTCACCTGTTGACAAACCAAGCACTTAGCTACATAATCTCCGATATCCCTCTTCATACTTGGCCACCAATAGCCCTTTTTTAAGTCTTGATACATCTTGGTTGCTCCAGGATGAGCAGTGTATGGTGTGTCATGAGCCTCCGTAAGAATTCTCTTCTTCAATTCAATATTTTGGGGAATACATAAGCGATCCCTGAAACGGAGGACACCGTCTAACAGATGGAATTCTGGTATCATGCCCTCAAGCACTTGCTGACTTATTTTTTGACACCACTAATTGGCAACTTGCTTTTCTTTAATCTCTTCCAGTAAAGTGGACTGAATTTCTAACCTGGCAATCCTTCCCGGTATCACCTCAATCTGTTCTCAGCATAATTCCTTCAATAATTCTTGCTACTTTTTGAGTTGGGACAAATAGGCTTTTCTGCTCAAGGCATCGGCTACTACATTGGCTTTTCCAGGCTGATACTTAATTTCACAATCATAATCTTTAACTAGCTCTAACCACATTCTCTATCTCATATTCAGCTCCCTCTGAGAAAAGAAATACTTCAGACTCTTGTGGTCGGTGTAGATATTACTCTTTGCACCATACATGTAATGTCTCCATATCTTTAATGCAAAGACTATAGCTGCCAACTCTAAATCATGTGTAAGGTATCTCGTCTCATACTCTTTCAACTATCGAGAAGCATAAGCTATTACCCTACCTAACTGCATCAACACAACACCAAGTCCTTGTAGTGAAGCATCGGTATAAATGTCATAATCCACACCCTCTCGTGGTAACACCAAAATGGGAGCTGATGAGAATGCAAAATGTCATATTTATCCCCCTTAATGTCTAGTCTTTTATACTTATTTTCTGCCTAGATATACTCATTATTATTCTATTTTGATTTAGGATGCAAATGGAGGCGTTAATTGTAAAACGGAATTAACTAAGTGAATTCGGACAGTTTCAATGTTGCTTCGTAATCTAGGCATAACTCTCTCATCCGAGCTCTGATTGAGATGATTCAAAATTATGTGAAACTCTAAGAAAGAGATCTACAACTTTCATGTTTTGAGTTTGGAGAGATACTCGCTTCATCAAGGTTGTAATTGAGCTCGAAGTTGACGCATCTGCAATGCCGATGTTCTGGAACATTCTGCCTTGTCATGCAATTCAAATAGGCAGATTATTACAAGAAGTTTTGAAGACCTATTGCACGCAAATTATAGCTGGAAACACGATTTTCCTATTTTGTATTGAGACTTTATTTTATTTTCAATTACTCAGATAAAGGTTATTTTGGGATTTTAGAATATTTTTAGGAGATTTAGATTGAGTAGAATTAGAATTCGAATTAGATATTTTTAAAGGGAGATCAGATGAGGGATAACACATATCACACACGCCTCTCTCTTCTCTTTGGGGGATATTCGTTTTTCCTTTGAATTTTCGTGATGGCCATGAGTGGCTAATTTTTATAACTTGGTCGGAGGAAACAAGACCTCGGAATCAATAAACTGTGAGATCTAATCCATTTTATTTTAGTGTTCAATTTATGTTTGACTATTGGATGTTCTTCTGTGCCTAATTTTATGATTGTTGCATTTAATTACTAGGAGGCCTACTAGTTTATTAATTGTTGCAATCTACTGCTAAGTTAGATATCAAATCCGTAATTGTTTGATTCCTCTAACTTGTGAAGCAATTAGGGTTAATAATTTGCTGCGTCAGGAATTAGTAATCTTAAGAAGAACACTCGACTAAATTAAATACAACCGCTTGAGTTTGTGTTGTTTAGCTTCATCGATTTCTCTAATTCTTAAGGCTGCCACTAGATTAAATCTTTAGCGCTTGTCTAGGGTTGTTTAGTGGTAAGATTAATTAAGATCGCTTGTTTCCTAATTAATTACAATTAAGGAGAGATAGGAAAATAGTTCCAACGGTGAATATTCAAAGTAAGAATTGATTTACTTTTGCATCAATGATCAGTTGTAAGATTCCGAAGGTGGATGTTGATGGAGACCAAGTTTCGTTATTTTGATTGATTTAGATTTGAATTGCTTTTTTTTTTCCTGAGATTATTTCTGTTTTACTAAAACCCCCCTCAGCCTTGTTCACATAACATAAAATACGGCTAGACACTCTCCGTGGGAATGACCCTGACTCACACTACTACATATGTTTTTGGGTTTTAATTCTGGGTGCCTACGACAGCACACCAGGAGCAGTGGTTAATCTTTTTTTCAGTTCTTGAAAACTCTCTTCACAAGCATTTGACCATACAAAAGGAGTTCTCTGTTTGGTGAGAGTTGTTAGCGGCTTAGCCAATTGGGCAAATCCTGCTACAAACCATCTATAATAGCGTGCTAGCCCCAAGAAACTTCTAACTTCCTTTACTATCTTCGGCTATTGCCACTCAAGAATTGCTTTCACTTTGCTAGGATCCACTGCTATACCTTCTTGAGAGATAGTATGGCCCAGAAATATCACGTGATCTAGCCAAAACTCACACTTAGAAAACTTGGCAAACAACTTCTTTTCTCTCAATCGCTGTAGCACATACCTAAGGTGTTCTTCATGCTCCTCTTCTATATTAGAATAGACCAGGATATCATCAATAAACACCATTATAAATTGATCCAGACGATCATGAAACAGCCGGTTCATTAAATCCATAAAGACTGTTGGGGCATTAGTTAACCCAAAAGGCATCGTCACAAACTCATAATGCCTATATCTCATCCGAAAAGCAGTATTGGCAATATCTGGCTCTGTAACCCTTACTTGGTGATAACCTGACCTTAAATCAATCTTTGAAAACACTGCTGCTCCTTTCAGTTAATCAAATAAGTCATCTATATGAGGCAATGGGTACTTATTCTTCACTGTCACTTTATTCAACTCTTTGTAATCTATACACATCCGTAGGGATCCATCTTTCTTTTTCACAAACAAAATTAGAGTTCCCCAGGGAGAATGACTGGGTCGGATAAAACCCTTATCTAGGAGTTCTTAGAGTTGCTTCTTCAATTCCTGAAGCTCAACTGGGGCCATCCGGTAAGGTGCCTTAGAAATTGGTGCGGTCCCTAGTGCCAGTTCATTGCTGAATTCTACTTCTCTTTTCGGAGGTAAACCCAGCAAATCTTTTAGAAATACATCTAAAAACTCCCGGACTACTGGCACATTCTGAATCTCTAGTTGTGGGACATCAACTATGCACTACATGAGCAATATACCCAGAACACCCTTTTCTTAACATCTTTCTAGCCTTTATACTACTAATTAACATACTCAATTGATGGCTCTCTCCAAAACTAAATTTATCTCCATCATCAAGATTAAATCTTGCTTTCTTCTTCAGACAATCAATTTCTACTCCATGCCTCCCTAGGAAATCCATGCCCAAAATAACATCAAAGTCGGGCATATCAAACACTATCAAATCAACTGGTAACTCCCTTCCATGGATCACTACAGACTCCCCTAGAAGCATCTCATGGGTCACTACACTAACCCCATCAGGTAATTCTATCTTAATAGGCTGATCTACTATAACAGGTTTCAAACCTAATCTTTCTACCATTCCATGAGTAATAAAAGAATGTGTAGCTCCAGAATCAATCAATACATAAAGAGGACCTGCATGAAATAATAACTGACCAGTAATTGCGGATGGAGAGGCTTCTGCTTCACTCTGTGCCACAGTAAAAACCCTAGCATTTGTACCTTTGGAAGTCTGTGCTGCGGGGTGTGGGTGTGGGTGTGGGTGCAAGAGGGGCTTTACAATCTTTCATCAAGTGCCTTGGCTTTCGGTACCTATAACATACATTTCGGCCTAACTCTCTTAAACACTCCCCTGGATGCGTTTTCCCACACTTTGGACATGGAGAAAACTCAGTAGGTCTGAGCCGTTTACTCTGCCAATCTCTTCTATTCTTCTTAGGTTGGAATCTCTTATTGTTCCTCACTTCCCCGTTTCTTGAAACATCACTTCTTTCTCTCTGTGGAGTGGGAGATGGGTCACTCGGTACTGTTGTTAATGGTCCCGCTGAGGTGAGCTTATTTACAAATATCTCCGCCCTTAAAGCTCGCTCTAAAGCTTCAATATAAGTATGAGGGGGGCTTAGTTCCTGCCATCACATCACGGGCTATTTCTGGTTTTAGCCCATGAACAAACTTATCTTTTCTCAACTTTGGTGTGTTTACTATACCGATTGCGAACCGTGCAAGAGAGTTAAATCTTATAGAATACTCTTTTACCGTACTAGAACCTTGCTTCAAACTGATAAACTCTTGGATCTTCTCATGAACCCAATCCACTATTCTATATTCAGCCTCAAACAATCTTCTAAACTTTTCCCATGTCATAGAAACTAAGTCGTGGGTATCTTCCATCAATTCCCACCAAATTTGGGCATCACCCCAAAATAGAAAGCTTGCATACTGTATCTTTTCTCTGTCAGTCATGGGAAAAACTGTCATTGTGTGTTTCGCAGACTCAAACCATTCCTCTGCCTCTAATGGGTCGATGGTACCCCTAAATTCGGATGGTTAGTGTTGGCTTGGCAGTCCATAAATAGGCTCAATACAGCTCTACACTGTTGGAGGTACCGACCTTTCTCTTTCTTTCCTGGTGGTTGGTACATGAACGGGAGTTTCAACTCTCTCTCTTACAACTCTCCCCTAACTCTCAACTAACATTTGTTGTACAATACTACGAATTCTCGCCTCATCAAGGGTAGGAGGAGTAGGTTCTAGCAGGTTGGAAGTTTCCCCCGCACTTATCACATTCTTGCTACTTGCTCGGGTTCTACGTCTCATTTACAAAATAACCACACTTGAATCAACTCAATTAACTTATTTACTACTATAAGTAAGGAAAGAAATAATCTTACAATGGTCGGCTATGGAACGTCAGCGTGGCGGGAGGGGCACACTGTTAAATCCCAAAATCTTTGCTCTGAGACCAAAAATGTAATGACCCTCTTTCTAGCTAGTATACTCGTAAAATAACAGTAAAACTTACTAAATATATATAAGAAAATATATACATATAAACGAGTATAAAATTTTGGGCCCATATTTGATTTTTCTTTATATATAAATCTTTACAAAACATAATAAAGCCTCAAAATATTAAGTTGACAGTTTTGCCTAACCCTTCCGCTGTGTGATGTTCCAAGTGACCGCATCTCACTTGTTTCCTGCAAAAACATTGAAAACAACGGGGTGAGCACTAACTGCTCAATAAGTAAACCCGTTATACTACCCTTCTCTCTCAATTGCTTAAATTTTGAATTTCTTTCCTTACTTCACATTTCCCTATTCTTTTCTATTCTTTCTCCACTCTTACTCAGTTTTTCTCTCTATTCTTTCTTTGTTCTTTCTCTCTGTTCTTTCTCTATTCTAATTTCCCACTACTCAGATAATGGGCATGGTATTATGCATATATATAATGCAAAGTTCCTAAGTGCATTAATGAGCATGAACCATCCATATCATTAATTGACTAGGAAGAGTAGAAAACTTTGTGTATGCACTTGCTCTATGAGTAGAGAACTTTGTGAATGTAACTACTCTAATGGTAGAGAGAATGAGAAGTGCTAGAGTAAAGTGAATGAGATAGTTAGAAACGGGTTGATGCTTTGTGATCGTCACTGATAGTTTTAGAAACGGTTGATGCTTTGTGATCGTCACCCGATAGTTATTAGAAACGTGCTGATGCTTTGTGATCATCACCCGAAGTCTGAGAAACGGGTAGTTGCTTTTTGATCTCCACCTGATAGTTATGGAAACCGGATAGGTGCTTTATGTCCCCACTCGGTAGTCATTAAGAGCGGGTTGTGCTTGTGAACTCCACACAACAGTCATGAAGAGTGAGATGGCACTGTGTGAATGCCATCCAGCCGTACCTCCGGTTAAGATGAGGCCATGACATTAGTAGAAACAATGGAAAGAAAGTGTGAGGAAAGAATTAAGAAAATAGTTCGGGGTTAGACAAATAGAGGGTTTACTTACTGAGCATTATTTTGTGCTCACCCCGTCATTTTCCTTTGTGATGCAGGATCTAGGTGATGATGCAATCGGAGGGGCGTCGGCAAGCAGGAGCAATAGTTCACTGTTTCCCTTGTTTTTTTGTCTTTTTAAATGGCATTTTGTAAATCATGCTCTTTGTGTATAAAAGACTTAGTACATATAATAAAAAGGAAAGTTTTGGGCCCATTTTCTATATTATTATGCAAGCATTTTACTATTTACAGCAGTTGTTACAGTAAAGAAAGGCTATTGGTGGTCAGGTATGAAGAAAGACATTGCAGAGTTTGTAGCTAAATGTCTAACTTGTCAGCAGGTGAAAGCAGAACACCAACGGCCGTCAGGGTTGCTTCAACCACTGAGTATTCCAAAGTGAAAATGGGAGAGCATTTCGATGGATTTTATCACGGGTCTCCCTAGGGTACAGAAAAGGTGTAATGCTATATGGGTGATTGTGGATAGATTAACCAAATCAGCCTATTTCCTTCCAGTAAAGGAGAGTACCACTACAGATCAGCTGGCTTAGATTTAGCTCAAGGAGATAGTCAGATTGCATGGTGTGCCCAAGACTATAGTGTCAGATAGAGATTCCAGATTTGTTTAAGCTTTTTGGACTTGTTTACAGAGGAATTTGGGTACCCATTTAGCATTCAGTACTGCCTATCATCCTCAGAAAGATGGCCAAACCTAGAGAACAAATCAGGTGCTCGAAGATATGTTGAGAGCCTGTTGCATAGATTATCGAGTATCCTGGCATGAGATGTTACCCTTAGTGGAATTTGCCTACAACAACAGTTATCAGTCTACAATTAAAATGGCGCCTTACGAGGCATTATATGGTAGACGATGTAGGTCTCCACTACATTGGGATGAGGTAGGTGAAAAAGATGAACTGAGTATCGCTCTTGGGCCAGAGGTGACTTAGAAACTAGTTGAAGATGTGAAGTTAATCAGAAATAGAATGAAACAAGCCCAAGATCGACAGAAAAGCTATGCTGACTTGAAGAGGAAAGAGGTGGAATTCCAAGTAGGTGACAAAGTGTTTTCAAAAGTTTCCCCCTACAAGCGAGTAATGCGCTTCGGAAGCAAAGGAAAGTTAGCACCGAGATATATAGGTCCATTTGAGGTATTGCAACGAGTGGGAAAAGTGGCCTACAGGTTGGCTCTACCACCTAGTATGGACAAGGTGCATGATGTTTTCCATGTCTCGATGTTATGGAAGTATGTAAGTGATCCCTTCCACATTCTAAGTGTAGAGGATATTGAGTTAACAGAGAATCTAGTATATGAAGAACGTCTAGTTCAGATTCTAGATCGAAGGATTAAAGAGCTTCGGAACAAGAGTGTTCCACTAGTGAAGATCCTTTGGAGGAATCACAAAGTGGAAGAGGCCACTTGGGAGGTAGAACGGGACATGCAGAATTGCTTCCCAGAGTTATTTGAATGAATTTCGGGGACGAAATTCTTTTAAAGGGGGAAGAATTGTAACGCCCCACTTGAGGTACGTAGCTAATGTTTCTTCTTTTGCTCTTTTTTGAGTCGGTTTATTAGTATTATTGTTTGGTTGGCCTTTGATTGAGTGTTATGTTGAACATTTGCCTTGAAATTGGTTGAAAATAAAGGAAGTTTTGTGTTCCAAGCTTCGCCGGGGCGAAGAAGAATCTTCGCCGCGGCGAAAAGGTGTTGAAGCCACTGGAAAGCTGCTAGACAGTTTCGCCGCGGCGACAGAAGCTTCTTCGTCGCGGCGACGTACCGACCAAATTGTTTGTTAAGTTTTAGATATTTTCTTCCCTAGGGGCAATTTGACCATTCTACCCCTAATTAGTAGAGAAAGTGGGGAGTAAAATGTAAGGAATTTTCATGGAGAATATGTTAATATAGGGGTGTGTTTGTAATGAATCAAAGGACATAGATGGATTTCCAAGGAAGAGTAAGGGCAATATGGGAATGCTTGTGTATAAATTGTATTAAAAGGAATTAAGTCATTGCAAACCCTTCATTCTTCTTCTCCACCGCCACTCTCCTTTCTCACTTCCTCTCAATTTCTCTTTCATTTGTTAAAGGACTTTTAGAGGGCTTTTGGAGTGATTTGGGGTAGAAAATCAATCTAAGGCATCCTAAGGTAAGGATTCTTGCTTTGGATGTGAAGTTTTGTGAGATTTTGTGTATATTTGAATATTGAGGTCTTTTGGTTGAATTGTTTAATTGTTTAAAGGGTAGAGAAAAGTCAAGCAAACCAAGAGAAAGGAAGTGCTAGTGAGATCTCTCCATCACAAGGTAAGTAAATCCCAACCCAAGTTGAGATTTGAGAATTCTCTTGAGTAGAGATTTCTTTATGCATGTGTAAATGATGCTTGTTGAGAAATTGAGTAGAGATATGTGTTTGTTGTTGAGAAATTGAGTTGAGAAGAGTATTCATGTTATGTTGTTGGATATATTTCCTTTATGGGAGTGTTGATGTGTGATGAGTTTGAGATGAAGATAGATGAAATTGAGTATGTATTTTGGGAGTGTCCTTCTATGGTAGGGATTATGCTCATGGAAGGGAATTTACTTCCAATTTTGGATGGTTAAAGAGAGAAATAGGGTTGTAGTTAGAGAAGAGTTTTTATATGCACATGAGTTGTTTGATAAAATGCCTAAGAGAAGCATGACAATGAATTATGAACCTTAATTATTGTAACATTGCATATTGGCATTTCCTAAGTGCATTAATGAGCATGAACCATCCATATCCATTAATTGACTTAAGGAAGAGTAGAAAACTTTGTGTATGCACTTGCTCTATGAGTAGAGAACTTTGTGAATGTAACTACTCTAATGGTAGAGAGAATGAGAAGTGCTAGAGTAAAGTGAATGAGATAGTTATTAGAAACGGGTTGATGCTTTGTGATCGTCACCTGATAGTTATTAGAAACGGGTTGATGCTTTGTGATCGTCACCCGATAGTTATTAGAAACGTGCTGATGCTTTGTGATCATCACCCGAAAGTCATGAGAAACGGGTAGGTGCTTTTTGATCTCCACCTGATAGTTATGGAAACCGGATAGGTGCTTTATGATCCCCACTCGGTAGTCATTAAGAGCGGGTTGGTGCTGTGTGAACTCCACACAACAGTCATGAAGAGTGAGATGGCACTGTGTGAATGCCATCCAGCCGTACCTCCGGTAAGATGAGGCCATGACATTAGTAGGAAACAATGGAAAGAAAGTGTGAGGAAAGAATTAAGAAAAATAGTTACGGGGTTAGACAAATAGAGGGTTTACTTACTGAGCATTATTTTGTGCTCACCCCGTCATTTTCCTTTGTGGATGCAGGATCTAGGTGATGATGCAATCGGAGGGGCGTCGGCAAGCGAGGAGCAATAGTTCACTGTTTCCCTTGTTTTTTTTGTCTTTTTAAATGGCATTTTGTAAATCATGCTCTTTGTGTATAAAAGACTTAGTACATATAATAAAAAGGAAAGTTTTGGGCCCATTTTCTATATTATTATGCAAGCATTTTACTAGTTTACAGCAGTTGTTACAGATTGCGAACCGTGTAAGAGAGTTAAATCTTATAGAATACTCTTTTACCATACTAGAACCTTGCTTCAAGCTGATAAACTCTTGGATCTTCTCATGAACCCAATCCACTATTCTATATTCAGCCTCAAACAATCTTCTAAACTCTTCCCATGTCATAGAAACTAAGTCGTGGGTATCTTCCATCAATTCCCACCAAATTCGGGCATCACCCCAAAATAGAAAGCTTGCATACTGTATCTTTTCTCTGTCAGTCATGGGAAAAAGTGTCGTTGTGCGTTTCGCAGGCTCAAACCATTCCTCTGCCTCTAATGGGTCGATGGTACCCCTAAATTCGAATGGTTAGTGTTGGCTTGGCAGTCCATAAATAGGCTCAATACAGCTCTGCACTGTTGGAGGTACCGACCTTTCTCTTTCTTTCCTGGTGGTTGGTACACGAACGAGAGTTTCAACTCTCTCTGGTACAACTCTCCCCTAACTCTCTACTAACATTTGTTGTACAATACTACGAATTCTCGCCTCATCAAGGGTAGGAGGAGTAGGTTCTAGCGGGTTGGAAGTTTCCCCCGCACTCATCACATTCTTGCTACCTGCTCGGGTTCTACATCTCATTTACAAAATAACCACACCTGAATCAACTCAATTAACTTATTTACTACTATAAGTAAGGAAAGAAATAATCTTACAATGGTCGGCTATGGAACGTCAGTGCGGCGGGAGGGGCACACTGTTAAATCCCAAAATCTTTGCTCTGAGACCAAAAATGTAATGACCCTCTTTCTAGCTAGTATACTCGTAAAATAACAGTAAAACTTACTAAATATATATAAGAAAATATATACATATAAACGAGTATAAAATTTTGGGCCAATATTTGATTTTTCTTTATATATAAATCTTTACAAAACATAATAAAGTCTCAAAATATTAAGTTGACAGTTTTGCCTAACCCTTCCGCTGTGTGATGTTCCAAGTGACCGCATCTCACTTGTATCCTGCAAAAACATTGAAAACAACGGGGTGAGCACTAATTGCTCAGTAAGTAAACCCGCTATACTACCCTTCTCTCTCCATTGCTTAAATTTGAATTTCTTTCCTTACTTCACATTTCCCCATTCTTTTCTATTCTTTCTCCACTCTTACTCAGTTTTTCTCTCTATTCTTTCTTTGTTCTTTCTCTCTGTTCTTTCTCTATTCTAATTTCCCACTACTCAGATAATGGGCATGGTATTATGCATATATATAATGCAAACGCACAAATGTATAAAATATGCATTTTCTTTTCTATTTTTCTTATTTTGTTTTCTATTTCTTTTCTCTGTATTTCTTTTTTTGCTTCCTTTTCTAATTTTTCTTTCTTTTTTTTTCTAATCCTTCTTTTCTTTCTCATTCTTTTCTTTTCTTTCTCATTCTTTTCTTATTCTTTCTTATTCTTTCTTATTCTTTTCTTTTCTTATTCTTTCTTATTCTTTTGCTGATCGGACTCGGTTGAGGCATGGATTTGGAACCTTGGCCGTGTGAGTGTATTCTTCTTTCTTGGGTATAGCCCTCATCCACATGCACTCTTACGGACTTTACCAATTCTTCTTTCTTCTTCTTAGGCAGCTCACTAAAGGCGGCATGCATGTGGGGAAAATTCTTCTTGTCACTCACGGTTCCCCATCGCAACAACCTTTTCTTCTTTTTATCTTTTTACACTTCTTTAACTAAAAATTCAGATTTGAATATCTTTAATATTCTCATTTCTTTCTATTTACTCTTTAACATTCTTTAGTGCTTTTTCATGCTCTTATGAGTATGTATGCATGTAGATTGTTTCATGCTTATATTTCTTCCTAAATTCACATGTTTAGATGCATTAATGCAATATGGAATGTAAACATGTCATTCTCTACCGTCTACAAACTCATCTCAATATAACACATAATCATACTCATACAAACACTTCCTTTTGACATTTCATCAAATAGCTTATGTGCACAAAGTAACTCTAATTTGGCTACACTTTTATCTCTTTTCTAGGCCACTAAAAATTGGGAATAAAACCCTCCATATTTAACGCCAAACCTGTCCAAAATTTCCACTCCATTTCTTCCAAACTTCATCCAAACATTCATCAAACATCAAATACACCAACACAACTTCTTATGGATAAGTTATAGTCATCATTCAACACCAAATCCATTAACAATTCTTCATAAAAACATATATGCGCATAAAAGAAATTCTCTACACAATATTATTTAAATCATACTTAGGGTAGGATTTACTTACCTTATATGTGAGCAATCCAACAATTTAAAAATCTTCTTTGATCCAATTCTCTTTCTCCCAAATCCTATGAACATAAATCATCAAAATTCAACACTTTAAAAGTGAAAACTCACTTCTTAGTGCAAGGATCTTACCTAAAGATGCGTGGGATTGAAAATCCACTCAAAAGTACCAAAAATCTATGAATTTCCTCGTAAAACCCCTCCCTAGCCGGGTATTTCCTAAGTATCCCTTAGCCATTGAAAACCTAGAAAACGCACGCCTAGGAAAGAAGTTTATTTTAAAATCCTATTTAAAGAATAAACCTGTAGTTTAAAAATGTATATATTTTTTTAATTTAATTTCTAAACTATAATTAGTTCATTGTACAAGTCAAAAAAATATAGTTTCCTTTCTTGGAGTAAATTATGAAATCCATAGTAGTACTTACTAGAACATACATACTTTTACAAAATTTACTAGCAATTTGATTTCCTTTATTAACACAAACATATATAATCCATTATATAACCTTGCAATTCCAAATAAAATACCATTCAAACTAAAGGACAACAATCCATTAGATATCTCAAAATGATACCCCATATTATCCAAAACGGATACTGAAATAATATTTCTAGAAATAGAAGGTACGCAATAAAAGTTATGAAGTTCCAACAAAAAGCCCGTAGACAAAGATAAACAATAAGTCCCTATAGCCAATGCAGCCACATGTGCTCTATTTCCAACTCGTAGGTCCACCTCTCCCTTGGCGAGCACTCTACTTTGCCTTAGTCCCTATACATCAATACAAATGTGAGTACCACATCCTATGTCAATGACACAAGATGTTTAATCTCAATCATAAATATACTTGAAGTCGTAGCATCTGACTTCTTCTTACTTGCGAGGAAAGCCTTGCAGTGTTTCCTCTAGTGGCCAGACTTGCCACAAAAGAAGCAGACTACTTTGCCTTTCCCTATGCCACTGTCAAGCCCAAGAGCACCTTGTCCTTTGGGCTTGGGCTTGGGCTTGGGTTTGGGTTTAGCCTTGGCCTTACCCTTGTCGTTACTCTTTCCTTTACTAACAGCAACTAATAAAACAAGCTTGGACGTCTTTAAGTCCTGATCTGCAGTCCTCAGCATGTTCAAAAGCTCCGACAAGGTTTTTACCATTGTGTTCATATTGAAATTCATTATGAACGATGCATAAGAGTCAGGCAAGGATTACAGAATTAAATCCATTTGTAATTTTACATCTAACTCAAATCCCAAAGTCTCAAGCCTTTCTATATGCTCGATCATCTTGAGCACATGAGGACCAACTTGGGCTCCCTCAGTTGGACGACTTCCAAATAGTGCTTTTGACACCTCGTACCTCTCATTTCAAGCATTCCCTTTGAAAAGCTCCTTGAGGTGTAGAATAATGGCAGTAGCGTCCATATTCTCATGCTGTTTTTGTAGCACTAGTGTCATCGATGCTAACATCAAGGATTGAACACCATCAGCATCATCAAGGAACTTTTGATAAGTATCCTTTCCTTCTTGAGTGGCATCAGGATCAGGCTCAGCCATGTATAGCTTTTCAAGGATATACAATTTCTTTTCTGACTTGAGTATAATCCAAAGATTACGATGCCAGTATGAGAAATTGGATCCATCCAACCTATTTTCTTTCTCGATTACCGGTCGCAGGTTCATAATGCTCATTTTGGTGAATCTACAATTGCAGAAAAGATAAAGTCATTATAAAGTTCATTATTATTTAATATGGTCTTTTATTAAACAACGCTCCCACTATTTTCCTCAAGTCAATAGCCCTCACCATTAACTCAGGAAAGCCCGTTGGCTTTCCTAGTGGACTGAGATCCCATCTTGCCCATTTCAAACCTTCGCTTTGGCAAACAAGCCAAAATGAGTTGATTAGGTAGGCCAACAAACTTAATCCACACCAATTGATAGCTTCTACTATCAACCTCAAATGTGAAAAAGCCAACAAGCCAATCACACAATCCAATAGCCCCCAACCATCATCCTCAAGTGTGATTCTCAGTATCAGTAGAGTGGACACTACATGCCACCATGTACATATAATATGTGTACTTCTCTACTATGCCTATGATGCATTTATCAACCTTCGCTTTAGCGAACAAGCAAAACCGTCATTTTAAGTCGACCCATCACCATTAAGGAAAACTCCAATGAATTTTTACCTCCCACTGGTAGAAGTGTACCCTTCGCTTTGGCGAACAAGGTTCCGACGAATAGTGGTTTGATTAAAACCATGGTGATGGAAGGCTTACATGACTTAATATACTTTAATTGAGGGTTTTTTATTCAGTGTCTCACCAGATTATTATCTTTGTTAGAATGACATTGTTTGGCATGTTCTTGAACAGTAAACCTTAGCATACATTCTAAACAAAATATTAAAATCTGCTGGTACATGGCCCAACTAAAACCGATTTCCTCGAGCCCGGAGGAATCGGTAAGTCACCTAGGGGTCTTGTAATAAATATCTTGAGTCTTCAAGTACGATTGCCTCATCCTTTGCTCCGTCTCAAGTACATTACAAAAACATCATACTAAATTTACAATAAAATTAATCTTAAAGTAATTTTACATCAATAAATTTAGAAACCTCGATTTACATTCGAGGGGAATGAGATGAGAAGAGAATGTACATCGAGAAAGGGAAGGAAGGCAGGACACGCAAACCCTATTTTAAAACTTACAACCATACGTACCCAAAAATAATTTAAAACATTCACCATAAGTCATAAGGTTCATGTACCGGGCACCATGCAATGTACAAACAAGTACATGGCATACATTTAAAAAACAATCAGTTTTTGAATTGGGTGGGTTAAATATTAATTACCCTCTTATATGTGCAGAATGGTTATTGGCTTTATAGGTTATTAAAAACTGTAGTTTGGTCCCTTCGTGAAAAACACAGAATTGGGACAGCAACTTTGTCGCCGCGGCGAAGTTTTATTTCGCCACGGCGAAACAGCCTTTAAAATTCCAACAAGAACGTTGCCGCGACGAAGTTGTTATTTCGCCACAGCGAAGTCTGCAAATCCCATAATCGTACGATTCACGTTTTTTGCAGTTTTTCATGTAATAACACGTATCCAAATCAAATTGAACGCACAAGCATTCGACCAGGGTACCAACCAACCAATATAACATCCATCAACACATTATTAAACCAATTGATCAATTGAATCACTCATTCAAAAGTAGATTTGGCAGATTTAACAAAAATAACATGTTATCAATCAAATACATGTTATAAATCTTACAATAAATGATAAGTTGCATAATTTGAGTGTTTTTAGGGTTGTTTTGACGTTAGTTTAGTTAACTTCTCATTTTTTTCCTTTGTTTTGATGTTTGTTTTTGTTAAGTTTGAGATATGAATGGTTACCTATTGATTTGGATAACTTTGTGTTTTTTAGGCTTTGATTGAGTAGATTGGAGTATTGGAATGAAATTGAGACTTAAAGCTTGAAGAAGTTGAGATTACCTAACATTCTTGAAGGCCATGGCCATGCCTTGGTAGTTCACCATGGCCATGGTGGTGGAACAAAGAGACCAGGAAACACCACAGCCTAGGCTGTGGTGACTTAATTTTGGCCACAGCCAAGGTTGTGGCAGAAACTATTAGGGCATTTTTATCAGTTTTTCTTTCCTTTTTCACTTAGCAGTTTTTAGAGTATTTAAGTGTAATTGAGATTAGTTGTCAAGGGATGAATTTTGCATATTTTTTAGAGGAGAAGACGCATTCTTGGGGCTTGAAGACTGGAGATCAGATTTAAGAGTTTGATTTTTATGTATTTTCAAGTTTGATTATGTTTTCTTTCTTCTCTATTTCTTTCTTTGTTCTTGGGATGGAGTAAATCTCTTTTGTTAGGGGAGGATGGAACCCTAATTATGTTTTGAACAATTTTTATTCTTAATACCAAATTTATGTATATGAATTTGTAAAAGAGTTTAGGTTTAATGCTTTATGAATGTTGGATTGATTCAATTACCTTAATGATGTTTCGAATAGAGAAGTTAGGGTTTATTACTTAATTCATAATCATAATAGTTTTATTGGAATAACATTGCACAACATATTAAAACTAGAAGTAATCGAATAGAGAAAATCAGTGTCCTGTTTTCTGGTTCAGCCATTTCAACAACTATTTCTTCTGATTCTACAACTAAATCCTCTCTTTCTCTTCTCTCTCTGTTACGTCATCTAATGGTTCTCTCAAGCTCAAGATCAACAGGGACCACTGGTTGACGTCTCGTTCTTCATATAAACTGCAAAAACAGAAATGAAGGAAAGTGAGATCACAAACTAACTGAAAATTAAAAACAAAAAACAAAAACTCCAATCTAGCTAACTATAGAAAGACTCAATGTTAACTTAAAACAGTCCCCGGCAACGGCGCCAAAAACTTGATGCGTGTTTCCTACAACATGCAATATGTAGCAGGTATACTAATCGCATAAGTAATATAATGATGAATAGAGTATCGTTCCCATGAGGCTTGTTAGCTAAACACTAAGGATTCTACTATTCTCAAGTTGGAGCAATCGACTTCTTTGAATAATGGGAGCAATTTTAATTAAACTGAACAATAAATTTTAAACTAAAATTTAACTAAGAATGCAAGATGAAAAGCACAGATAATCAATTCAAGTAAAACGGGTAGGGTTTTGACTTCATTCGAATTTTATGGGTTAAACCTAAAAATTACACTACATTCACATTCATATGCATTGATTGTAAACCGAACTCACTAAGGTGTTAAACATACCTTCTCAGGCTATGTTTTCCTATTCTTCCTTTTTAACCTTCCGCACCCAACAATTTGAAGGTTAACAAATCCAAACTCATTAAGCATAAGAATCCTACAATGATTTCATTAATTCTTGAATCTATCTCTAGCATCCAATACTATAATGGTGATTACCCAAGAAGCCTAACATGATTCATTTCTCAATCTCATCATGTTCATCACATAAAGCATTAAAACTCAAAGCAAACACATAATCAAAACATAGTCATATGAACATAACATGATCAATAATTTAACCCATTAGAAATCCGAATTACAATCAAAACCCTAACCCAAAATGGGTTAGTTCATAGCTAAATTAACACTACAATTAAGAAAAACGATAATAGTCAAGTTCAACATAACGAAAAGTAAGAGAGAGGACAAGAAATCTCCCCAATTGATGAATTGTTGGTTCAAAATCGAATCTTCACCCTTCTAATTGCTAAATCTCTCTAAGCTTAATCCAAAAACAATGTAAAAGTTGCTAACCCTACTTCCTGCACGACCCTGGGCAAAAAGGTTAAGTGTTTCTTTTATACCTCGCCCTAAATTTCTAAGAAAAACCCACACAAAGTAAAACTGTGCGTTTTACAAAACTGGAAATTACGACTGTCGCCGTGGCGAAGAAGAAACCTCGCCGCGGCGAAGAGAGAAACAGATCTTGCTCATGATTGGCGTACTTCGCCGTGGCGAAGCTACTTGAAAATTTTTGAATTTTCAAAACTGCCACTCTGCTTGCTTCTTCACTTTCTTCTTCGATTCTCGGTGCTCTTCCTTTGGAACAAGCCTCATCGTACTTTATCCTGCTTTAGAACTCTCCTAACTTCTGAGTCAAAAACTTCCAATTTTGTCCTTATTTGCTCAAAATGTCCATTTTAACCTGAAACACAAAATGTAAAGAATTAAACAACAATTCAGGTCAAAATGCACCAAAAAGTACCTGAAATCCGAATAAAAAGTCTAATGAAAACTGTATAATCCACGGATTATCATCATCAAGGATGTTAATCTCAAAGCAAGTATCTTACTCGAATGGATATTTCACCATGTTAAAAACATTGAACTCCACTTGTTCGTCTTCCACCCTTAAGATTAGTTTCCCTTGGTGTACATCTATTAAAGTCCTACTAGTAGCTAGCAAAGGCCTTCCTAATATTAAAGGTATGTTCCAGACTTCTTCCATATCAAGAACTACAAAATCTGCCCGAAAGACAAATTTGTCTACCCTTTTCAGGACATCCTCTATCATTCCTCTGGGATATGTTATGGATTTATCAGCCAATTGAAGATGAATCGTGGTCGACTTCACCTCTCCTAAATCAAGTTTCCTAAAAATAGAAAATGGAATCAAGTTAATGCAAGCTCCTAAATCACATAAAGCTTTATCAAAATAAAAACTACCAATTGTGCAAGGAATGTTAAAGCTCCCTGGATCTCTTAATTTTAGTGGTAGTTTCTTTTGAAGCAAAGCGCTACATTCCTCGGTGAGCATGACCCTCTCGTGTTCTTCAAACTTCCTTTTGTGCATGAGGAACTCCTTTAGAAACTTCGCATGCTTTGGCATTTGCTCCAACATGTCCACAAGAGGAATATTATTATGTAAGCTTCTAAACATGTCAATGAACTTACCAAATTTCTTGTCCAATTCCTATTTATTCACTCTGTGAAGGTGTGGAAGAGTTGCTTCATTTTTCTTCGTATCTTGGAATTTTTCTCAAGCTCTGCTTATGTACTATAACATTACCCATTTTGGATTCTACGTCGTGGCATTGATGGTTCTATCCAGTTTCTCATTTTTGGCTTTTTCTTTAATTTCTTCTTCTTTGCTTGACTCCTTCAGCTCCTTGCCACTTCTCAAATTAATGGAATTGGCTTGCTCCTTCAGATTCTTCTCTGTATCACTTGGCAACAATCCTTGAACTCTCCTCGATAAAATATCATGGATTTGCCCCATTTGAGTTTCAAGGTTTCTAATGGATGTAGAATGATTTTTCAAGAGTACTTCATATTTTTGGAGCTGAGCTTCGTTCATGTCAAATCTCTTGCCCGACTCCTCCATAAATTTTGTAAGCACGTTTTACAAATTTTCTTCTGTCTCTTGAGTTTGAAAACCGAGAGGTGACTTATGATCATTATTATTCCTCCACGAGAAATTTGGATGATTTTGCCATGCTGGAGTATATGTGCTTGAGTATGGATTCCCTTGCCCCCTTTGAAAATTGGTGAGATAATGCACTTGTTTGGGTTGAGCAAACAGACTTTCTACTAGGCAATTTATAGACAAATGATTTTCTACACAAAATTCACATGTTGGAGAATGAGTTTCAATAGCATTAACTGTAAGAGCAACACCTAATTTTTTTTGGATGGTTCTATAGACAAATGATTTCCTGCACAAAATTCACATGTTAGAGAATAAGTTTCAATAGCATTAACTGTGATAGTAACACCTAATTTTTTTTGGATGGTTGAAAGTTGAGTGGCTAATGTGGTGTAGCCATTGACTTCATGCACTCCCGCTACTCTCCTCGGAACGTTCCTTTCCAAAGGTCTCATGTAATTGTTGCAAGCCATCATCTCAATAAATTTATAGGCTTCTTCTGGTGTTTTATTGTTCAAAGGTCACTCACTTGCAACATCAACTATCATGAGTATTAGGAACCAACTTGTTGTAGAATGTTTGCACTTGCAACCACATCTTTATAACTCTCTTAAACTTTATGAAGTGACTTCATATCTTGCTGAAAAAAATTAGTGATGTCACTTCTCATCTTGGCAGACTTAACAGGCGGGAAGTACTTTGTGAGGAAAGCTTGAACCAACATATCCCACGTGGTAATGCTTCCAGGTGGTTGTGAAATCAACCAAGCCTTAGCTTTATCCCTTAAAGAAAATGGGAAAAGCCCAAGCCTAATTGTGTCATCTGATACTCCATTGTGTTTGAAAGTGTCGCAAGGCTCCAATAAATTTGCAATATGCAAATTAGGATCGTCACTTTGTAAACCTCCAAATTGCACCAAATGTTGTATCATTTGAATGATGGCAGGCTTCATCTCAAAGGTATTTTCTTGAATCGGTGGTCTCTGAATGCTAGAAGCACATCCTCCAATTGTAGGACTAGAGTAGTCCTTAAGTGCTCTTTAAACAACTTCAACTCCTATATCAGCCATTGAACTAATTCTTGCGTTTGATTAGAACCTGAAAACAAGAAAATTTTAGTACACTAAAAATAAAAATAAATTAATTAAAGAACAAACTAATCCTAATATGAAAACTACTAATTACAAATAACAAAACAAAACAAAATCAAAATCAAAATCAAAATCAAATTAGCAATAAAATAGCTTGTATTGATATTGGTAAAACAAATTAGCAATTCCCTGACAATGGCGCCAAAACGTTGTTGTGATTTTCATAAGTGTACGAAATCATGCAAGTAATAAAGTGTATGAATACGGATGTCAAACCCAAGGGAATTACTACTATCAATTACCAAAATTTACTATCTAATTACTATATGATTAATCACAATTTTTATCAAGAAAAATCACAATTAAAATAAAAAATTGAAATTATATTAAAAAAACTGAAAAAGAAAACAACTAAATAAATCTTTGGTTTTAATACAAGATGACTAGACCTAGGGCATAGATTTCACACCAACTCTTATTCCTATTTATTGATAACTTATGCTAATTTCACTAAGCTCTTCCTACAGGTCAAACTCCCTAAATTTCCACTAATTTTCTCTCAAATAATTATCAAATTAACTCCCAATTACTAACCCGAATTATCTCTAATTAGATTTTAGCAATTGGAGATCATTACGCTCTATGGAGTTTACCAAAACCTCACAAGCCGCGGTAACCTATCTCTAGCATTCACTCGACCTATGGTTTTACTACCGTAGACCAACTAAGTATCATCTCTCGATTTCAACATAGTCTATTAGTTCATTCAATTCTTGGACCCGTAAGAATCAAAAGCATTAGGCATGATAATAAAACTTGGGAAGAAATCTTAATAAAAATCAACATAAATAAATTAACATATAATCAAGAGATTGGACTACATCTTAGCCCTAGAAAATAAATTATTTCATAGCAATTATGAAAGAAACAATTATCTTTATTAAAATAAAAATCATGAGCTTAAGGAAGAACAAAGAATAACTTCTCTATTTTGCTCCAAAAACTTCAGAAATTCTAATGCTTTTCCCTTTTCTTCTAATAGTTTTCCTTTTTATCTCTCCAAAAATCCCCTAAAGACTTATATTTACACTCCTAGAGTTTTAGGGTTATGATTCCCACTATCCTAATCACTTTAGAATTCTTAAAATAGAAAATACACATCATAAATTTAATGGAGAAAATTCCAGAATCGCGATTATGCCACGACACTATGCCTAGGCATTGTGCCTAGGCATAGTTGATTCTGGCCCAGAACTTGCAATCTTGAAAAGACTGTGATTTTTGAGCATGAAAACATTAGAATTTGACCAAGTGGTAAGATATAAATTGTAGCCCTTTTAATCAGCTTTCCAACAATCTAAGAATTATCATGATCTAATATCTACAGCTCAAGTTATTGTTGAATCACTAATGCGTGTTCAAAACTAGAGCATTTTCCAGGATTTTCACTTCAACTTCAAATCACCATAACTTCTTCGTTCAGCTCTGAATCACGAACCATTTGTTTCTCTTCATCACACATTCTATCATCGACATAATCCTTCATCTGAATATCATCTTTAAGCACTTTTAGCCTAAAAACACTCAAAACATAACCGTGATCCCATAAAATACATTTATGAAATAATTAAGTTAAATTACTCAAATTGAACCCAATTTCCCACAAATATTCTCCATAAACCACTGATGCGTTGAAATTACAACATGCAATGTGTAGCAAGTGCACTAGTCACAAAAAGTAATAAAGTGATAAGTAGAGTATCGTTCCCACCAGGATTGCTTGTTAAGCACTGATTTTCCTAGTTGTTTATCAAGTTGGAGAACCGAAAGATGTTTGGATTTGTGGGAGAAAACAAGCTAAAGTTAAAACAAAATCCACTATGTACTTTAAAAACTAATTAATGACAGCAACGCTAATTCAAGAGAAATATCGATTAAACAAAGCGGTTAGGGTTTTGACTTCACTAGGATTTTATGAATTAATCTACGAATTCTGTTACTTCATTAATCTACGAATTCTGTTACTTCTACACTCACATGCACGGATTATAAATCAGACACCCTCATGTGTAAAACATACCTTCTCAGGTTGTGTTTTCCTACTTATCTTTATTAAACTTCCGCACCTGACAAATTGAAGGTTAATACTTCTAAGTTCGTTAAGCTAAATGGAATCCTAAATTGATTTCATTGATTCTCAAACCTATCTCCAGCGTTCAATAAAACAATGGCAATTACCCTAAAAAGCTAATACATGATTCACTTCTTAGTCTCATCATGCTCAACAAGTAATTTCAATAAAAACAAGAGTAATCACACAATCCATGCAATGGAATGTAAAAGCAACATCAATATATTGATTAAACATTAAAATCCCAATTACATCAAAACCCTAACCCAAAAGTGGGTTAGTTCATACTAAAATTAACACAAATCGAAATAAAAGCTGTAAACAATGCATTCAACATGATGGAATAAAGAAAAGAGAACAAAATCTTCCCTATTTGATGAATCCAAAGAGTTTTAATCTCCAATCTTCTCTTCTTTCTCCCAAACAAAGTCGAACTCCATTCTAAAATGACTAAGTCTCCTTTATATAGTCAGTCCAAAAAAACCTAAAACTCTCGCCTAAAATAAAACGCACAATTTTGAAAAACTGAAACTTGCAGAATTCGTTGTAGCAAAGAAAGAACTTTGCCGCGGCAACGAGTTGGTTTACAATTCTTTATCTGTCCCGAGAGTTTATCGCCGCGGTGAAGAAAGAACTTTGCTGCGGTGAACTTTTCTAAACAATTCTGAAATTATGAAACTGCCCTCCGCTTGCTTCCTTGCTTGACTCTTCAATCTTTGGTGCTCTCCAATAGGAACAAGCTTCATAGTGCTTCAAATCCGTTTCAGAACTTCCCCGAATCCTGAGATTCGCTTGCTTCTGGGTCCAGAAACTCAATTCCGCTCAGTATTTGCTCTAACTGCATGTTTTGGCCTGAAACATAAAATATATGTAATTCAGTTGCAATTCAAGCACAAACGAAATAAGAAGTATCCAAAATCTGGCCAAAAAGCCTAGATAAAACAGTATAATCCTAGGATTATCAACCACTAAGTACATCCGTATTTTCAAGCTCTTATCAATCCTCAATGGAAACCTTTCTCTCCTCATAAACACCAACACCTAATCACCAACTTCAAAAATCTGTTTACTACAATTCTAGTATGTTGCTTTCTTATACTTGGCATTTGTTTGCTCTAACTTTTGCTTGAACATCTTGCCACTAATTAGCCATATTTTCTGTAGCTATGCTAATACCAGAAACTTTTGGCAGCTTGATCAAGTTAAAAGCATGCTGAGGTGGTTTGGTGTACACAACAGAAAATGGAGACTTCCCAATGGTGCTATGAGTAGCACTATTGTAGGCAAATTCAACTTGTGCTAGAGCTATATCCCATTGTTTTGGTTTATCCTCACAAATACTTCAAACCAAATTAACAAGAGTTATGTTCACAACTTTGGTTTGGTCGTTGGTTTATGGATGAGCAGTGCTACTATAATTCAGAGATGAATTGAACTTCTCCCATAATGTTCTCTAAAAATGGCCAAGGAAATTGCTGTCTTGATCAGAAGTAATGGATTTAGGGGCACCGTGTAGATGAACAACATCCTTGAAAAAACTATTTGGCTATTCTAATTGCGTTCGACGTCTTCTTACAAGGAATGAAGTGCACCATCTTAGAAAACCTGTCAACCACACAAAAACAAAATCTACGCCCCTTTGTGTTCGTGGAAATCCAAGCACAAAATCCATAGATAAATCCTCCCAAATATTTTCTAGAACAGGTAAAGGCATATGCAAACCAGTATTTTGGGACTGCCCCTTTGCAGTTTGGCATATGTAACATCATTGCATAAACCTTGTTACGTCTCTTCTCAAGTGTGGCCAATAATATCTATCCCCCACAATAGTAAGAATTTTGTCACGCCCTAAGTGACCAACAAGACCTCCACCATGCAAATCTCTATTCAACTTTTCCTTCAAGGAAATTTTAGGAATGCAAAGTTGGTTGCCTCACATGAGAAACCCGTCATGAATGTGAAAATCTTCGACAGGTTGGTTCGTAACACTCTTCTCCCATATTTTTTGAAAATCTTCATCTGTTTCATATAATTCCTTTACTGTCTCAAACCCCACAACTTCCTGTCTCATTGTCACTAACAAATTTGCACGTCTACTACTCAATGCATCTACTATTTTATTATGTATCCCTGCTTTGTGATGTGTGTTTCCTACAACATGCAATATGTAGCAAGTATACTAATCGCACAAGTAATATAATGATGAGTGAGTATCGTTCCCACGAGGATTGTTAGCTAAGCATTAAGTTTCCTACTATTCTCAAGTTGGAGCAATCAATTTCTTTGGATTAATGGGAGCTATTTCTAATTAAAACTAAACATAAATTTTAAACTAAAATTAACGATGAATGCGAGATGAAAAACACGGATAGCAATTAATTCAAGTAAAACGGGTAGGGTTTTGACTTCATTTGGATTTTATGGGTTAAACCTAAGAATTAAACTAAATTCTTACTCATATGCACTGATTGTAAATCGAACTCTCATAAGTGTTAAACATACCTTCTCAGGCTATGTTTCCCTACTCTTCCTTATCACCTTTCCGCACCCAACAATTTGAAAGTTAACAAATCCAAGCTCACTAAGCATAAAAATCCTACAATGATTTCATTGATTTTTGAATCTATCTCTAGCATCCAATACTACAATGGTGATTACCCAAGAAGCCTAACATGATTCATTTCTCAATCTCATCATGTTCATCACATAAAACCAGTAAATACAGAATAATCATACAGTCAAAGCACAATCATATGAAAAGAAAATAATCAATCACTTAACCCATTAAAATCCGAACTACAATCAAAACCCTAACCCAAAATGGGTTAGTTCATGGGTAAATCAACAACACAAATGAAAGAAACGAAAATATTAAAGTTCAACATAATGAAAATAAAAGAAAAGATAAGAAATCTCCCCAAATGATGAATCCTTTAGTTTGAAATCGAATCTTCACCCTTCTTCAACCTCACAATTTCTCAAAATGAACTCTAAGAAAATTTAAAATTCTCTCTAACCCTATTCGACCTCCCCCTGGAAAAAGGCTAAGTGTTCTCTTTTATACTTCGCCCAAATTCCCCAGAAAAACACGCACAAAGTAAAACTGTGCGTTTTACAAAACTGGAATTTACGACCGTCGCCACGGCGAAGAAGAAATCTCGCCGCGGCGAAAAGAGAAGCAGACATGTTCGTGTCTGGCGTACTTCACCGCGGGGAAGAATAAGTCTTTGTCGCGGCGAAGCTTTTTGAAAAGTTCTGAAATTACAGAACTGCCACTCTGCTTACATCTTCGCTTGATTCTTCGATCTTCGGTGTTCTCCCTTGGAAGCGAGCTTCATAGTGCTTTATTCTGCTTCAGAACTCTCCTAACTTCTGAGATCCGCTTACTTCTGAGTTCAGAATTTCCAATTTTGTCCTTATTTGCTCAAAATGTCCATTTTAACCTAAAACACGAAATGTAAAGAATTAAGCAACAATTCAGGTTAAAATGAACTAGAAAGTACCTGAAATCCGACTAAAAAGTCTAATGAAAATGGTATAATCCATGGATTATCACTTTGTGTCTTAGATTGAAAGGAAACTTCTGCAAAAACTGAGTCCACTTGGCATGCATGTCTTTACTAATTCATTTCTGACTATTTGAATACTTTAAGGCCTCATGGTTAGAGTAAAGAACAAACTCACATCCCACCAAATAATGCTTTCGAGTCTTCAAAGCATGCACAATAGAATAAAACTCTTTATCATATGTAGCCCATTTACACCTTGCATCACTAAGTTTTTCACTGAAATAAGCTACCAATCTCTTATTTTACGAAAGGACTACTCCTATTCCCACACCACTAGCATCACACTCAACTTCGAACAACGTATCAAAATCTGGCAATGCTAAAACTATAGCAATCCATAATTTCTCTTTTAACACAACAAAACTGGTTGTAGCTTCTTCATTCCATTAGAACTTCCCTTTCTTCAAACATTTTGTAATAGGCACTGCAATGCTACTGAAATTTCTAATAAAATTCCTGTAGAAAGTCGCCAACCTATGGAAACTTCGGACATCCTTTACTATTTTTTGGGGTAGGCCACTCTCTAATTGCTTGAATCTTCTCTTCATCCACTTGAATACCATTTACACCAACTATATAGCCTAGGAACAATAGCCTATTTGTCATAGAACTACACTTCTTCAGGTTCACATGCACCTTGTTTTTTGGCAAAACTATTAGTACCCAATGCAAATGTTAAATGTGATCTTCGTTTGCTCGACTATAAATCAGGATATCATCAAAATAAACAAGTACAAACTTTCCAATAAAAGGTTTTAGTACTTGATTCATTATTCTCATAAAAGTACTTGGTGCATTGGCCAACCTGAATAGCATCATAAGCCACTCATACAAGCCTTCCTTAGTCTTAAAAGCTGTTTTCCACTCGTCCCCCAGTCTAATTCGAATCGGGTGGTATCCACTGCACATATCAATCTTTGCGAACACCTTAGCCTCATGTAGCCTATGAAGCATATCATTCTACCTAGGAATCTGAAACTTGTACCCTACAATAATTTTATGATGGCCTTGCTATCCACACACATCCTCTAACTCCCATCTTTCTTTGGCGTTAATAAAGTAGGAACTACACATGAACTTATGCTCTCTTGGATGTACTCCTTTTTCAGTAACTTCTCCACCTTTTCTTTTAGAATCTCACTCTGCTTTGGACTCATCCTAGAATGAGGCAGGTTCAACAAACTAGCACCTGGAATTAGATCAATATGGTGTTGAATATCCCACATCGGTGGTAAACTTGTTAGAGTAGGTGCCTTGGAGCCAATCAATTATTGTAGAATTGACTCTTTGTAATAATGTTCATTGATCAATAAAAGGCATTTTATTCTATATCGTGTAAATCATATATGTTTGTATTGATATATATCCTTAGGATGGTAGAACTATGACAAGGGTATCAAGTATTTCAAATCTTGATAGTGAGAACCCTATGATCACATATGGTGGCCATTCTAGAAAAGTCCGTAGCCCTAATATTATTCTGACCAAGGACACAGATAAGACAGTAAGGCTATCATAATGTTGAATGACCCTGTCGAAAGACAGTGACTGATCTCACTTGTCAAGGTTGTTTGCCGACAACTGAAAGAACAACATGAAGAGGTGGCGAAAATAGTAGATTGAAAGCATGAAAGGGTTTGATTAATGGGATTCAAAAAATTTTCAAACAAAAAAACTTGAAAAACATTATACCTTCTCCTTTGCTTAAGGTTAGTGAAGCCAAGATTCAAAAGGATGAATCCTCCACACTTTAACACCACCTTGAGAGAGTGGCCGAACCCTAAGAGAGAGATTGATTTTCTTTGAGTGAACTAAAATGAATCCTTGACCTAAAATGCAACCATTTGCATTTATATATACATGGGCCATTTTGTAATTAGTTGTTTTTCACTTCTATCCCCAAATAAAATCTTATTTTAAAAGGAGCCCAAGTATTTATTGTTTTACCCTTTGAATAATCAGTATTATTCAAGAGCCCATGTAATCTAAACTAGTTTACATTAACAACCCAAAGTTTACCCTCTTGCCCTTTAACTATTAAAAGGTTATTTTACTTCATCTTTTTTATCTTAACGCTTTAAGATATAATAATTAAATACAATTAATTATTGCTTGACTATTTTAACCCTTAAAATGTCACAAATATTTTTCTATGTAACTATTACCATAGAAATCCTGTCATTACCCTCGGAAGCTGCTAGCCCTCTTCGGATAATCATTTCTCTCTCTTATTCTTCTCTAACTTCTCAAGGCTGTTGTTGTGACCATGTAGGTCCACCAGATGAATCCGAAAACCTGTCCAGAGGCCCAACAACTATGGTAAACATCTAGCAATGTGCCATAGTCCCTAAATCACAATGAAGAAATACTTCATCGAACCCATTTCAGATCATCTGTGCCATGTAGGTAAAGTCCCTTCATTGATATATCCTGATCGAGTACGGATTCATGGAACGTCAAAAACCTTAACTCAATTTTCTACAGAATCATCGATCAATATGTTCGAAATTCGCCATCACGAACTTGCTTTCATATGACTAATAATAGACTCTGGCCAGAGGTTCCGATTTTCGACATTTATCAACGTTCCTCCAGGAACTCGAATCCAGATGGAGTCAGTGTTAGGAAATGATCAAGTCATGGCAGTAGAAAACAAAAATTATTTACAACATGGATCATTCCTTAGAACCAAGATCAGGGCACAAATTTAAAGTTTATACATTAAATAAGAATCTGCAGAAAATTCAGTCTAGAGTTAAGAAATCATACGCATGTTTGGAGGCTCCTCCAACTTGTCTCTGAATGGGTTTCGCTACCGACCCAAGAGTAGGATCGAACCAATGTAGTCTACACGAAGATAACCCCAAGGAACTAAAGAGGGATTTGGTAGATCCTCTTTAGCCTTAAGAACCAAGAACAAAATCAAGCAAATTTTGTTTCAAGTACAAAAACACTCTGGCATGGGAGAGAAGGGGGCTGGAGTATTTGCTTTGTGAATGAAAATGAATTCTATTAATTATTTCACAAGTGTTGCACTTATATAGTGCACACTATGCCCTATTCCTTCATGGAATGGGCTTGGGCAGCAACCCAAACAACTCCTATGTCTAAACAGCCCCATTTAGATATTTTAATAATTATTATTGTTATTTCAATTAAATTCAATCAATATATATATTTAATATATTAACATTTAACAATAACAATAATTCATTTTAATATATGCAAACACATATTTAAATATAAGTTCACTTATTTAATTTTATTAACAAATTAAATAAAGGCTACAACCTCAGCAAATTTAATTGCACTGTGAAATTACCAAAATACCCTTTTGCCTAAAAAAATGAAAACGCCCTTCTTATAAACTAGCTCTTAAATCATCTTCTATGTGTGTGACCTGTAGGCTCCTCATCATACCAGTAGTGTGTAGTATCACGATTAACACCAATTGATCGTCTCACTACATATAGACCAAGATTGACATCTAGCAAGGCATCATGGCCACCCGATAGATTCGGATTCAGCAAAGTAGCTACCTGTCAACAATATGGTTACCGTACAATCCAATCCTTTCATCATCTGTTATCTCAATGAGACCGAGGCATAGAAATTGTGTCAACCTCAGTTACTCTCGATATGTATGTATTCAGTTACTGGTCCAATGATCGGACTTTTAAATTGGATAAAGCAACAACTCAATCCCACTGTGGCCACAGTTTTAGAGTCATTTCCATTTACTGAATTGCACCGTGAGATAACTTCCTCCCGTACCCGAGAGTGATGAATCCTCTGTCAATCCACCATAGTCTTGATACACTCCTTGATGCATCCAGTCACTACCATATTGACAGCTTTGAATAGAACTGCGTTAGACTAGTGTCAAACTACACAAATCGGTGCACAAGGCGTTCCAATGATCTCAAGTCTAAGGATCACATGCACCAACATTCATTAGAGGATTTGTTCCATAGACACTGGGGTTACCATCCATATGGAATCCTCTAGTGGGTTAGTCTAGTGAACTTGCCTACAGCAAGCACCCATGTATTGTATCAGGTTGTCACCAAACAACCTTGACAAGTGAGATCAGTCACTGCCTTTTGACAAGGTTGTTCAACACTATGATAGCCGTACCGTATTATCTGTGCCCTTACTTCAGAATAATACTGGGGCTACGGATGATTCTAGAATGGCCACCTTATGTGCTCATAGGGTTCTCACTATCAAGATTTGAAACACTTGATACCCTCGTCACGGTTCTACCATTCTAAGGACATATATCAATACATACAATGATGATTTATGCGATATAGAATAAAATGCCTTTTATTGATCAATGACCTTTATTACAAAGAGTCAATTCTACAATAATTGATTGGCATCATTCATGCACTCAACATTGAATGACCTAAGTGCTCGTCATGCTTCTGCTACAACAGAAACTTCAATAGTGGGTTAGTAGGTATTCTACAAATTTGCACATTCCCTTTCGAATCGATCTCTTAGATTAGATTGAATCAACTAAGTATGTGTTTGGATTACTGGTGAGACTGTGATTCCTCAGCCACAACAATGGCTCCATTGTTATCGCAATAGAACTATACTGGATCAGCAATGCTTGGAACCACATCAAGTTCAGTAATGAACTTCTTGGTCCAAACTTCCAACATGGATGCATTAAATAATGCGATATACTTAGCATCAATTGTAGAATTCGCTGCAATATACCGATTTGAGCTCTTACAGCTCACTGTAGCTATACTGAGACAAAATATTTAATCCCTGATTGCGATCGATAATCATCTTTGTCTGTTTGGAAATTAGCATCACTGTATCCTCTTACAGTTGATGCGTGTTTCCTACAACATGCAAATGTAGCAAGTATACTAGTCGCACAAGTAATAGAGTGATGAGTGAGTATCGTTCCCACGAGGATTGTTGCTAAGCACTAAGTTTTCTACCGTTTTCAAGTTGAAGCAATTGAATTATTTTGGATTCAAGGGAGCAATTTAAACTATAACTAAAACAAAATTTTTCTAAAATTAAATTAAACTATGAAAGCAAGATTTAAAAGGGATAAAATCAAGTCAAACAAACAGGTAGGGTTTTGACTTCATTCGGACTCTATGGGTTAAATCGAAAGAATTAAACTAAAATCATAGTCACATGCATTGATTGTAAATCGAACTCTCCAAGGTGTCTGATGAGAATGCAAAATGTCATATTTACCCCCCTTAATGTCTAGTATTTTATACTTATTTGCTGCCTAAATATACTCATTATTATTCTATTTTGATTTAGGATGCAAATGGAGGCGTTAATTGCAAAACGGAATTAATTAAGTGAATTCAGACAGTTTCGACGTCATTTAGTAATCTGGGCATAACTCTCTCATCCAAGATCCGATTGAGATGATTCAAAATGATGTGGAACAATAAGAAAGAGATATAAAACTTTAATGTTTTGAGTTTGGAGAGATACTCGCTGCATCAAGGTTATAATCGGGCTTGAAGTTGACGCATCTGCACTGGACGTTCTGGAACATTCTGCCTTGTCATGCAATTCAAATAGGCAGATTTTTATTGGAAGATTTGAAGACCTATTGCACGAAAATTACAGCTGGACACACTATTTTCCTATTTTGTATTAAGACTTTATTTTATTTTCAATTACTCAGATTAGGATAAAGGTTATCTTGGGATTTTAGAATATTTTTAGGAGATTTAGATTGAGTAGAATTAGAATTGGAATTAGATATTTTTAAAAAGAGGAGATCAGATTAGGTTGGGACACACCACGCCTCTCTCTTCTCTTCTCTGAAAATTTCTCTTTGAGTTTTGTTTATGGCCATGAGCGGCTAAACTTTTATAACTTGGTCGAAGGAAACAGAGGCCTCGGAATCAATAAACTGTGAGATATANGAGATTTCGTTGACTATCGCCAATTTCTGGAAAAGGTCTATTCCCTCTCAAAAGTAATGCTGTTTATGTTATATTATAATTTGAAGCTACAGTTTTGTTAAAGTAATCATTCAACTTAAAAATCTTATATAAACTTGAAGTAAATGTAGTATGCGAATGAGACGATTTGATTAGAATTAATTAATTTGATGTAACAGGTTAATAACTATTGAAACCAAAAATTTAGGTGTTATTATTAAGGGATTTCTTTATGTAAGTTTGAAATTTGAAAATATTGAGAATGATTCCTTTCATATATAGAAATACAGATATGAGTTACATGGCTAACGTTTTTGATTGGATACCTAGTATGGAAGGTAAAAGATTGATTATTAAGTGCACATACAAAACTTTATCAGAACTACAGATGCGGATGACACTATCCTCAATTAAGTGCTGAAAAATGAGTGTAATATCAATAGAAGAAGTTGATATTATACTCATTTTCGGTACTTTTAATTATAATGATTTAAAGCGTGAAGTTTTGGAACCACTTTCTTCCACTTAGCCTCCAATCCACAACAGGTTTCTTGGACTGGCTTGATTTGAAGAAATCAAACTCGGTTGTTTATGTTCACTTGGCAGCATAAACAAACCTTTTTATGGGTAATTAGGTTTGATGTAGTCAATCGTAAATCAGCCGTTCTTCCTACTTTGTCGTAGAAACCACATGAAGTTGTCTCCTGGCAAGTTGGTGTCCCAAAGAAAAAGTTGTAATGCTCCCAGCGTTGGGAGGTTTCTGACACACATTAATTGAAATTCTACAGAAGAAAGTTTGTAAATGTAGTGGTGCTCCTATGATATGCTGGCCTTTCTTTGCTGATCAGCAGCCAGCAGGCCAACACTGAGTTAGCTTGTGCTTTCACGACATATAAATAAATACTGATACAAAAAAGAGGTGATATTATGGTATGCAATAACATACTTTGACAATGATAAAAAATTAAGAACGTTACTACAGCATTTGGTAAGATGTCTCAGGCATATGCGACGCATTCAGTGATGTATTTAGAATAGGCCAGAACAGCAGTTAGCCATTAATTATCAGCAATGTTCATACTGCAACAATGTTAATGGTGGATTTCCATACCGTTGCCAAGAATTAATTTTGATTGTTTGTTAATTTATCCTACAAGTTTCCTGCTTCACTACTAAATGAACAATTAAGAAATACATGAATCATGAATCTTGTATTTCTTAATGGTTCATCTGTTACTGAAATTTGATTTGTGTTGATACGGAAATTCGCACCAACCAAAGAGATCCGATTGACCTTAGTGAAACCGGAATGGATGTGGGCGTGATTATGGATAATCAGCGAGGATGAATGATAAATGCAATAAAGTAAAAGACAATAAGAATTTCAAAGTGGTTTGGCGAGGTGCGCTCTTATGCCTACGTCCACTGTTCTTGTATTTTCTGTGAGAGCTTACAACAAGAGTTCTATGGAAATCCTCTAACCCCTTTTTAATCATTTGAGGGGGTTTATATACAAAGTTTGTACAAAGGAAAAAGCGAAAATAAAGGGATTACAATTGATTTGAATAGCAACTCCGATATTCTCACCATTGGGCACTATGATTGCGCAGAGATTGCTGTTAATCTAGTCATTCTCATAATATTTGAGATCTAAAGTTATCTGGGAATTGATTGAATGATCATTCGGGTTGTTTGTGACTAGCTTGTGCTGGGTCAAGCTATATGTCAACGAGCTTATGCTAGGTCGGACAATCGGTAGAGTCGGACTGATTCTGGGTCGATCTAATTCCTCGCAACTCACCAGGCTTGATGGAAAAATCATACACAACATCTGCCCCCTAGTGTTCGATGCTCGTTTCGGGCTTTGAAGACTATTGCTCGATTTGATATCAAGCTTGGCACTACCAAGAAGTCACTGGATGCAGGTTCGGTAGAGCTTCAAGGGTTGACCTCACGCCCGGTCGACGTACTTCACACTTGAATTTTCATTTCTTGTGATACTTGACAAAACTCAGAAAATGAAAAGTTAGGGCAAATATGTGATTTCCATGCGATCATGTAACATTAAATGCAGCAGCCTTTGTTAGTCATGTTTCGTCGCGCGTGGGTGATTACAACTGTCCACACGTGAAGTTAAGGCCATGTGCAGCGACGGTTATCATTGTAACTATCTGACAGTTCGTCGGCCCTCACGGATGGATGACACGTGGCCACGTCTAAGGGCTAAGATTGCTCGACAAAGGAAGGGTTGAGATTCACTATAGATCGACGGCTACGATTAAACCCCGCCTTTTCGTTGGAAACCACTATAAAAGGTGGTGAAGTCGTCAGAATACTCATTCAATTCATGAAAGTTTTTTGACGCCTTTGTTCACTTTGCTACTATTTTATCATCGTCATGGTGCTCTTTCTGGCGAGTTCCTGCACTTCTTTTGTTCCAGTAAGGTTCTTTTCCTTTTCTTTATCCATTTTTCTAATTTTCGGAGCAAGGGTGGCCATTGTTGTGGCCACATTGAGTGTTCTAGGACTTTAGTAGGGTTTTTGGGTGCGTCTCTGACGATCTTGGGTTAAGGTGGGTTTAACGCAGTGGCCGCCGGAGCCCTGAGTAGGTCGCGTGCTTTTATTGTGTGGCACGAGCTATCTTGGGTGCCTGAACTGAAAGCAAGTGTGAAATAGTCACCGAGTTTTTTGAGCTCTGACACATATTCGCTTCTGTTTTAGGTACCTAGAAGCGAGCTATAATCATGTCTTCTTCTAGCAGTCACACAATCGATCGCATGTTCGACTTTCCTGTAGGCTCGATAGTCCTTGGAGATGCAACCCTCGAGGTCTCTGAGGAAATCGTTGCGCGAAGCTCAGACCCTGTGCGACGAGCTCTTCTGACCGTGCGTCGATACAGTTGACTCAATCCAAGCGATCTCCAGTCCATAGGCTGCGAAGAGAACCATGATCCTTGATTACTATTGGGGATCTGGAATGCATAAGACCGGTCTATGTGCCACAACTTAATTTAATGGTTCTAGGGGACTCTTCTCAAAAGAATCCCCCGCCCAGATAAGTGGCAATCTCTAAGACCTTCTTGAGATACGTGGTATCCATTCCTCCTCATTGCTTTATTAACAGCATGCTGAAGCGATTCGACATCGTTCCTCTCCAGCTGTTCGCAAATTTGTATGTAATTATCATCTGTTTATACACAGCGTATATGATCGCTGAATTGGGCAAGCCATCCGTCGAGGAGCTCGTCCGTCTGTATAGGCTCAAGAAAAGGCAAGACCAGACGTACTACCTTTCCAAGGCGAGGAAGGTACGTTTTAACAGGCTTATCGATGTCCCAAAGAAGTTCCCATATTGGGACTCAATTTTTCTTTTACGAAGCTCGGGAGAGCGGTGTTTTCGCTTCAAAAGCAAGTAAGACTTCGACTTTCTGTGCGTGCGAGGATCACTTTCGAGCTTTGTATTTTAGCTAACTGAGTTGCTTTATTTTGTAGTTCGAGCAGAACTATCTCATTGCCGCGAGCTTGCAGAGGATCCAACGTTTCAGTGACCTTCTCGACGGATAATGTAACGTTAAGGAGATCATCACGCCTCTTCAATTGAGGGCACACGGCTTCTGTTGGGATGACACCAAGTTTTCAACCATTTTAGAAAAAGGTTTAAGTTATTGTTTACTCGCGCTTATCTCCCCGCGTGGATAGGTAGCTCACTGTTTGCTTATTTTTTTGTAGAAATGTGGGCTGAGAAACCAAAATGCCTTAAGAAGAAAGAGGCAGCCAAGAAGACATCGGTTGCTTTGGCGACGAAGCAATCTGCTGACATTGTCGGCATGAAACGCAACGGTGGTGAGCTTGGGGAAAGCCCAAGCGAGAAGAAGCCCGTGATTGCATTAAAGGCAGTTGACGAGAAGAGTGTCTCCGAGCCCCAAAAGGGGCTGGTAAAAAAAATGCTCGAGCTAGCTTGCGGCTCGGGAAAACAGAAGGGGCCCGAGTAGTATGACGACTCGAGCAAGAAGAAATCGTTCGAGCCTTAAACGGGCTCGAGAAAGCAGAAAGTGGCTGAGCAGCAGGTTGGCTCGGGCAAAGAGGTCGCTGTGCAAGCTGGCGGCCTACAGAAAATAATGGCCAAGGATTTGGCCAAGAAAAAGTCTGTTCCTATGGGCTAGGCTAGGGGGAGTAAGTCTAGCTCTTCCCTGCCAAAAAGTAAGAAAATGGATGAAGCAGCCTAAGCTGCGGTTACCATGTTGATCGATCAACTTCCCAACCATATTAGCATTGGGGCAGCAACGGCTAGGGACGGAGTCACCCTGGAAACATTCGCGGCTATTAGGGATGCAGTTCCTACCGAGATGTTGGCCTTGGTGTGCAGCTATGCTGCGAAGGTACCAGTAGTTCGCCTATTTTTTCTTTTATTTGCATGCTGTCTTCACTTCTTGCTGACTTTCCGTCTTATATTTTTTTAGGCTACCATGGCAAGTAGGCTTCTCTACAATGAGTGTTTTTCCATCTTGGAAGACACTCACAAAGGGTGGCAACTGGCGGAGATGGTGAAAGAGGATGCTCTAGCTAGGGCCGAGGTTGTAGAGAAGAAGAATAAAGCCATACTAGTTGAGCTCGAGCAGCTTAAGGGAGAAATGGGCACCTTTAGGGTCAAGGAAAGGGAGTTCCTTGACAAGCTCAATGCGAGCGAGGCCGTGCGAGTAAAGGTTGAAGCTAAGGCAATTAATGCTGAGAAGAGCTTGGCACAACAACGAGGTGCCAAAAACAAACTGAATTCCGAGCTATCCTTGGCTCAAAAGGCTGGCTCGGTCTAGAAGGCCAAATTCAAGCAGTCCTCGCTTGACCTTGCCTAGGAGGCGGAAGGTCGAGGGAAGGTTGAAGTTGAGGCTAGGCAACTCAGACTTCAAATTGAGGGGTTGAACGAGGCCATCACTACTCAGGCTTGGTAGACATCGGTCTTTCTTGTACAGAAGTTGTGGGAAGCCCACCCTTCAATCAACTTCTCTTTCCTCTCGCGAGCTTATTAGAAAGAGGTCGATAGGATGAGGACCAAGGCTTAGGGAATGGTTTACGTGTACTCAGATAACTTCAAGGCTGATGGTGAAGGCCAGGAAGAGGTTGAGGAAGGCGAATAGGAGATTGGGCTCAAGCAAGAAGTCGAGGATCCGGCTCCCCTGACTGCACTTCCCTCGGGTGAGGCTCCCAACCTTGAAGAAATTGCTGCCATTCCTTCCATCGAGGAACCGTCTCTTTTAGTTGGTGACAAGCTTCTTGGACCGGTTGAGGATGATCCCCCTTTGTATCAGGTCTTTGATGACATCTTTCAAAGCCTGACACTCATTGGTGTTATGACAATGTCTAGGTGGTATCGACAATATTTTTGCCGATCTCTTCTGCCTAGAGCCCCTCTCATCCTTTATAGAGCGGGCAATCTCTTTGCCTCATGGGAGACTTCATTGATGTGAGCTATATCTCACGTGAGAGGGGTATATTCTGCATATCGCAGGAAGGGTTGCTTGTTCCCTCGATTATCCGTTCTTTACTTTTTTGGGACATGTTGCAATCCCTATCATTGTGGTCTTGACCCCACGCTTGTCTGATGGGCGATCTTATCGCTTATCCAGAGCTCCTCGCGTTGAGCTTCTAGTCAATGCTGCTAGCAAGATTTCTACTCGCTAGTGTTTTGCAGCAATTTGGTAAAACTCGGCCAAGCTCACATGATCTTCACTCTAGAGCTCTTTCCACAACTCCGTTTTTAGCTTGATACCTACAATCAGCAAAGTTCAAGTGGACTCATTAGGTGCATCTGCAACGTTCGCTTGTTCAATCTAGAACCTCGTTAAATACAAGGTCAGTGTTTCATCCATTTCCTGACGAATGTTGCTTAAGAAACTGAGTGGCATTGCGAACTGTCTTCTTGCTTGAAATTGATGTAGGTACAACGAGGAGAATTATTGCCAGGAATTGATGGAGTTTGCCTTGAGTCTCTTGTACCACCTTTTGGCATCCTCTACTAATGTGACTATGAAGCAGTGACACTTTGCCAAGTCACAGCCCTGGTGTAGCTCCATCAGGTCATTGAAATTATCGAGGTGGTCTCTAAGGTCCTCTCTCCTATCAAATTTACTCTCTGGCGCCCTGATCCCTGTGGAAGTGGGGTCTAGCGAACCTCCTCTATGAAGGGGGAACTCACTATTTCTTCCACTGCGCCATTCTGGCGAGCCCTTAGATCGTCGAACATTTTCTGCACGCAATCTAAATATTCATTATGGTTGCCCTGGCTAGCTCTGTTTAGCCTTACTTCGAGTAAGTGAGTTCGCAAATCTGTGGCTTGCAAAGCCCCTCCATTGTGCATGTTGATGCGTGAAGTCGAGTCATGATGGCTAGGCTGGTAGGTGCTATCATTCTTGTTGGTGCATTGCTCGCAACGTCAGTTATAACCGGAACGTCGATCATTGCTGGATTGGCGCACATGACTCATCTTGTGAGCTTGCGAGGATTGCGCCTGTCTCGGGCGTGGGTTAAGACCGGCAAGCTATTGCTAGGGCTACCGCCGAGCGTCTCGGGGGTGACCGTTGTCTTCGCTCTCACCCAGTGGTTGCTTCCTTGGCCGCTTCTTGGGGTTAATTTGCTCATGAGATTCACACTCGTGAGCAGAGTGGAGTTTATGACAACGAGGGTATCAGTTGCCTCTTGGCGCTGACGAGTCGGACTGGCCACCTGCTAAATTCATACATGTTAGGGAGGCATTGACGAAGCGTGGCTAGTCGAGATTCTGGGCAATTAGTTGCTGAATTCTTAGCTCAGCCACGTTTTGTTGCACCGCCTATGCAACCATTGTTCTGATCATGTCGACCAGTTGGCTATTTTCAGGGTTTGACGTCCTTGCCTCCTGGTTATTCGTGACGTGCTGAGTTGGCTGCATAGGTGGTCGACGTCCGGTGGCATCCTGTTGCACCTCCTGATGGGTGGTTTCAACATTTTCATGGTTTCTGGTGGTGGTCTTCAATCTGGTACACATGATCGCGAGCCTAGACTAAATAGATTACTGTGGCTGTTTGTTGGAATTTCTGAGATGTTGGTGGAGGCCCTTCCTCTAGCACCAAGATATTGATATGAAAATTCGTACCAACTAAAGAGATTTGATTGACCTTGGTGGAACCGGAACAGATGTGGGTGTGATTACGGATAATCAGCGATAGATGAATGATGAATGCAATAAAGTAAAAGACAATAAGGTTTTTAAAGTGGTTTTGCGAGGTAACCTCTTATGCCTATGTCCACTGTTCTTGTATTTGTTGTGAGAGCTTACAACAAGGGTTCTATGAAAATTCTCAAACCCCTTTTTTCATCATTTGAGGGGGTTTATACACAAGGTTTGTACAAAGGAAAGAGCGAAAATAAAGGGATTACAATTGATTTCAACTACAACCGATATTCTCGCAATTGGGTGATGTGATTGCGTAGAGATTGCTGTTAATCTGGTCATTCCCGTAATATCTAGGATCTGAAGTAATCTGGGAATTGATTAAATGATCATATGGGTTGTTCGTGACTAGCTTATGCTGGGTCGAGCTATATGTCGACTAGCTTATGCTGGGTCGGACAATAGATAGGGTTGGACTGATTTTGGGTCGATTTCATACCTCACAACTCACCGAGTTTGATAAAAAATTCACACACAACAATCTGGTACAAATATTTCATTATGAATCAAATGAAACTTAATTTAAGAGACGACTTCATCATGAATCATCATTGAATGAATCAAGTAAAGGGTTAGGGTTAGTAAGATTTTGCTATCATATATATATTTCTTTGGATGGTGATTAACTCCCCTCTATACTGAATTTGACGGAGTCCAGCGTACTTATTCCATTGTTTATTTCTTACTTAATTGGCTGCCGTCATGATTGTTTTTTAAAATCAAAGTTTATGCATAATTAATTTTGCATGGTGATGTTTGTCGCTATTATTTTGTACGTAATCCAAGTGATTTGTCTTTTCAAGTCATCTATATTCTTTAATAACCTAGTGACAACTTTTAGAGATGTATTCTATTTATAACAAATTAGTTATATATAAGCCGCCTTGGACGTCACTAATATAGACACAATAATCTTTTAAACAAATTTAAAAAGGAAAAGCACTGTTATGAACTGTTTTGAAAAAAAAGTATTATGTTAGATGATCGTGAAATGAAAAACATACATTCGAGACTACTAATATAAGAATAAAACCACATTACATAAAGAGACACAATATTTACGTGATTCAGTATAACCCGTCTACATCTAGGATGAGAGAAATTTATTATAGTTTCATAAACACGATATACAAAAGTACACAACACCATAAATCTTATACATAATTAACAGAACTAAAACAATCATAGTTTTTAACCATCCTCAACCCAGTACCTAGAACGAAAACAATTATAGTTTCTAAGATACCATACCCATGATGTTTAATAACCCTTATATCAAATACTTTGTGTTCTCACATTTTCTCATTACCTTGAATTGGTTCTCCCCTTTATATTTATGGTAGTATATGATAGATTTTATTTTTATTTTTATTTGTAATTGTATTTCTTATTAAATAATTTACTTAAAAAAACATACAATTTTACACGACAAGAAATAAGAAAACAAAACACAATATCCCAACATCTTCGTCTTATAATAATGATATCAAATTAAAAATTTAAAAAGGATGGGCAGATAAGTGGTATTTGTCTCTTATATGTGAAAATGAGATATTGGCCTGATGTCAGGAGATCAATAATGATGATATCAAATTGGTATTTTCAAATCCATTTTGTGGGGGTATGGTCCAAATTCCTTCTATAAATTTACTAAACCTTGCAGGCTAAGCACCAATTAGCTAAGGTGAAAGAAAGATCGAAATTAACAGAGCTAGAGATGGGGTCTGCGATGCTTTCAGAAACTAATCGTCCTCATGCAGTTTGTGTTCCATTCCCAGCTCAAGGCCACGTACATCCCATGTTAAAACTAGCTAAATTTCTTCACCACAAAGGCTTCCATGTCACTTTTGTAAACACAGAGTTCAATCATAGACGGCTGTTAAGGTCCCAAGGCCCTGAATCTCTCAATGGTACCTCAAGTTTCCGTTTTAAAACTATTCCCGATGGTCTCCCTCCATCTGATGCTGACGCCACGCAAGACGTTCCCTCTATATGCCACTCAACCAGGAAAACCTGCTTAGCTCCCTTTAAAGATCTTCTCGTGGAACTCAACAGCACGTCTTTGTCAAATGTTCCTCCAGTCACTTGCATAGTATCTGATCTTGTTATGAGTTTCACTCTTGAGGTTGCTAAAGAGCTGCATATTCCTAACGTTCTTTTTTGGACAGCAAGCGCTTCTGGCTTCATGGGTTACGTGAATTACCGAAATTTAATAGAAAAGGGTATATTTCCTCTCAAAGGTAATCCTCATTTATTTCTTTGACGCATGTCTTAATTAATTACGTAGTTTGAAAATTATGCCACTGAATTCCCTTTACTTCTGACATGTAGATATGAGTTATTTAACAAATGGATTTATGGATATTGTTCTTGATTGGATACCTGGTATGGAAGGAATAAGATTGAAGGATATGCCAAGCTTTATCAGAACTACTGATGCGAATGATATTATGGTCGATTTTGCCCTGGGAGAAGTTGAGAATGCACGTAATGCGACTGCACTCATTTTCAATACTTTTGATGATTTAGAAGGTGAGATTTTAGAAGCAACTTCTCCAACTTATCCTCCTATCTACAGTATTGGTCCTCTTCAGCTCCTCCTGAATTAGGTTCCACTTGATAATGCTCTGAGTCTCGTAGGATCAAACTTATGGAAAGAACAACCCGGGTGTTTGGAGTGGCTTGATTCAAAGGAACCAAACTCTGTTGTTCTTGTTAACTTTGGGAGTGTAACTGTCATAACAGACTATCAACTTGTCGAATTTGCTTGGGGTCTTGCGAATAGCAAACAAAGCTTTTTGTGGGTAATTAGGCCTGATCTAGTCATCGGTGAATCAGCCATTCTTCCTCCAGAGTTTATGACAGAAACAAAAGAAAGGAGTCTCCTGGCAAGTTGGTGTCGCCAAGAGGAAGTTCTAAGTCAAACAGCGATTGGAGGGTTTCTAACCCACAGTGGTTGGAATTCTACAATGGAAAGCTTGTGTGGTGGTGTGCCTATGATATGTTGGCCATTTTTCGCAGAGCAACAGACCAACTGTTGGATGTGTGACACTAAATGGGGTGTCGGCATGGAAATCAACTCTGATGCTAGCAGAGTTGAAATTGAGAGACTTGTGAGAGAATTGATGAATGGAGATAAGGGCAAAGAAATGAAGAAAAAGGCTATGGAGTGGAAATTATTGGCAAAAAAAGCAATTACTTCTCCCAATGGATCCTCTTACATGAATATGGAGAAAATGATAAATCAGGTTCTTCTCAACGTACATCAATAAAGGATGCTTTAAAAAATAGTAGTCTATAATTAAATTGTGTATTTTATGTTAAATTTTATATTGGTGTTATTTGTATTTTATGCACGATAAAAAAGCGTGCAGATTTTATGTTCTATGTAATAAAAATTATAAAAGTCTGCATTAATAATCATGTAAACCTTTTCCACAAAGGCAAATATATATACAAAATACCAATTAACTTTTACGGAACATAGCCCTTTTCATATTTCCACGAACATTAACATATGATATCATGTAAGTATGTCAATCTATAAGTGGGGCACTTCCGCACTTACGTGTAAAAAATCTTTCACAATACATAAATAATCATAAAATAGAGGTAATATTATAGTACTTGGACCATGATCCTAATTAAATAAACAGAGACATGCTATTTTAATGTAAATCCAACTGTACTAAGAAATGTGAAGTAGTAGGTGATGTAACAAGGATAAGGCAGTTAATTATCAACAGTATTCATACTGGAGCATCAATGGCGGATTTTAAGTTTGTTGCCAAGTGTTGATGCGTGATTTTGACACCAACTAAACGCACGTGTGAAATACTGAGCTGGCCTAGAGAACACACGCGAATGAGAGTATGAGAATGGATAATAGATGGAGAACGATGTTTAAAGTGGTTCAGATGCTTAAACAAGCGACTCCTACGTCTACTGATATTGTATTAATATATTGAGGTTAGGTCGCGTTCAGCGAGCTGACTTACAAGTGATTACAAAGAGAAAATAAGTAATCTATTACAGAGAGAAATTAGCTAATCCTATAAACGGGAGAGGAGCCCTCTATTTATAGTAGGATGGATCGAGGTAATGATTACTAAATCAGGAAATATGTCAGATTTCCATCCAAATCCTTCATTGCGTCCCATTATTCACCTGCCTGAGTGATTTACTCGATTCTCGTAGGGATTGGACACATGGATCACCTCCAACCTTTCACCAACCTGACGTGCACCTACTACACTGGTAGGAACACGCCTCTTGTGTCAGCACGCGATGTGGCTGCACTTGAACGACACCTGGACTTACCTAAGCTCTAACCACTTGCGTTGATAGCGTTCTGCGTTAGCCCTACTTTTTCAGGCATAACAGAAGTACCCTAGTTTTTAAGGTTTGAGAATCGAACCTTGGAAACTACATGTCATGCCTTGATTTGATGCGTTTGAACACCGGTTGACCGACCTGAATGCAGAGAGTTCGAAGAAACATTTTCATGCAAGCGACCTGCAATGGCCTTTACTTTAAGGGTCAGCGACCTGTATTAGACCATTGCAGTGCCACGACGATGGCTTCGATCTTCTCCTGAGTCTCACGACCTGATTGCACTTTGCAGAATTTTTTGCGTAAGGCAAGAGATCGTATGGCTTCGTAGACGATATACATCCAAGTTGAAGAGCCACGTTGCTTCACGATGAGATATGAGACAAGACCGAGGGGTTGCATCGGTTCGCGATGAGAAATGAGTCGAAGAGTGTTGTACGTAACGACCTATTTAGATGTTATCCGTTGCACTTTCATAGCTGATGCATTTAATGAAATATCTTTTGCTCTGACAAATGTGTCCTGTGCGCAATAAGTGCCAACCATGCACATTAAATGTGACCCATGCTGAAACGACATTCCCTATTAGAGCATTAAATGCGGATATGAGCGCATTCAATGTGGAGGAAGGAAAACGTGCTGTCGCTTGAGCATTTCAACGGAAGAGAATGACGATTTGGTTTCTCGAAGCGTGATGGTCACTCTTCTCCGCTGATCTATGACACGTGGTCGCGATCAGCGGTGAGATGCATTTTTCGCCCAAATGTCGTTTGACTTCGGGAAACCAAAGCGCCATTTCCTTCACTATAAAATCCCAAGTTCACTTCAGGCAATGTCACAATATTCATCTTCTCAGAGAGAGCAAGAGATTTCCGTGAGCTTTGATTCTTTGTCTATCAGATTGGTGCACGCTTGATATCTGGAGCAGGAGGACTAATCTTCCATTTCAAGAGGTAAGGATGATCCTTCTGTCACTTTTACTATTTTTTCTTGTTTTCAATAGTTGTCGTGCAATGACAGTCTGTCAAAAGTTGATCGGAGATGAAACATTCTCTTTGGGATTGAGCCATTGATGGTGGCTCTAAAAGTATTTTGTTAGGGTTTTTCTAGGGTTTAAGGGAGGAAGTATTTTCTTTTTCCTCCACATCATCGTACGAAACTGTGTACGAAGACTGAGTGATTGCCTGCATGTCGCTTTGGCAGACCGCAGTAGAATGGATCCCCAACAACCAGAGCCGAGGAAAGGACCAGCTCGCTTGTGCAAAATGCTCCTGCAAGTCCCCCTCGAGAGATCTTGCTGATACTTACAGATGAAGAGCTTCAAAGGGTGGTAGACCAATACACTATTAGCGTGGAGGTATTCCGAGACAGGACACACACAGCTCGGAATCCACCACGAGGGCTGGTTGTGATCTCCGAGGACATTTTCAAGGGTAGGGGGTTGATTCCTTTCCACCCCTTTGTTAAGTCGGTTCTCGACCACTTCGAGGTCGCACCCTTGCAGCTCACACCAAACGGGTACATGATAGCCGTGGCCATGTACATCGCGTGCTGTGAAAATGGACTGGGTGAGCTAACCACGCTAAAGCTCGGTTGCTCGTATATCCTGAAAAAGAGTAAGTTCAAGGATTCTTACTACCTTTCCAGGCGAACTACCATAGAAGCGGGAATACACAGTTGCCCGAGTAATGTAGGGCCGTACAAGACGAAATTCTTTTTCTTTCATCACGATGGCATTTGCCATTTTCAAGATCCAAGTAGGTCCTCCTTTCTATTGAGTTCGCGAGCTTTCTTTCGTTCTTTGCTAATGAACTATTTGTTTTTTCGCAGTTAACAAGACGACTAGGTTAGAGCTCCTTGGGGATCCGGACAGGATCGCTACCTTCGACTTCCTACCTGAAGAGAGTCGCGACATAAGATTGCTCGTGATGATCGCAAATTTGCGAAAATACTATTTCTTCAACTCAGAAGTGACCCTAGAGACCACATCAAGTAAGCCTCTTGACCTTAGCCTTTTTGATTTCGCATGTAACAAACTGTTTTACTAACGATATTCGCGTGCAGCGACCATGCCTCCAAGGTGCCCAATTCACCACGACCACGACAATTTGCTTCCCCCGAAGGGGTGCTATCGGACCGGCTAAAGCGGCTCCCAACAGTTCCCCCATTGGAAGGACATCGACAACTGATCCAGCCCGACCTGCGAGCGCTTCTAGCCTTCGGCTACTCGGCCAAAGCAAAAAACCACGGCCTAGAGGCCTAAAAAGAGAAGGAAAATTCAGACCAAGGAGTTGGAGTCCGAACCGGAGGGTTTGGGCATCCAACCCAAGAGGTCTCAGCCTTACCAAGCATTCTGCTCAGGAGGGCTAGCTAGGGGCACAACCAACATCTCCATTGCTCCTCAAGGTCAACAGGCAAGACAACAGGCAACCATAGTCCCAGGGAGGAAGTTGAAAAGGAGCTGGTACAGGGAACTCTACCTGCTGCGGGCATAGACACCCCTGTGCTAGAGTCAATGGGTCAGCTACCAGACCATCTGCAGCCGGTAGTCTTCACTTTGCTTGAATGCGGGCTTATAGAGGCCTTTGAGCAGTTCGTGGCCTCCGGTATTATGGACCTGATGACCACTTCCTTCCGGCATTTGAGCAATGTAAACGAGCTACCCTTAGTGAGGACATTTGCTTTTGTAATATAAGGGACTAACTTTATTCTCTTCGTTATGCAGACCCTGCTCTCCATGTACCTATCCCTACAAAAGGTCCAGTTGGGGGCTGCTGAAGGACTAGTCGAGATAAGGATAGAAAATGTGCGGCTCAAGCGGGAACTAGAGGCCACGCAAGCAGATAAAGACTCGTCTATCGTTCAGGCGAAGCAGCATTTGTCTGAGAGGGATGCTGCATTTTGCGCGGTGGACTTTCATAAGTTCGAGTTGGAGAAGCGTAGCATAGAGACTCATCTATCGTTCAGGCCAGACTCACCAGGGAGGCTGGTGAGAAAGACCAGGCACTGCAAACAACCTCCGAACGAGCCTTGCGAGCAGAGAAGGAAAGAGGCGAGCTGTGGGAGAATACTGAGAAGCAACGATCAGTGCTTGAGGCCGAGCTCCACTTTACTCGAGGTCGCGTCACTTCGCTAACTGCAGAGATGCAATAGCAAGAGGCGGAGATCGAGAGCAGGGCTACAGAATGGACGATTCAGTCTATCTTCGCCCTTCAATTGAAGAACCCTGAGATGGATCTGTCCGACCTCCCTGAGAAGTATCGGAATGAACTTGCCTCCATGGCGCAGGCCGAGGCTAAGGAAGCGACTTGGGGACCAGACCTAGAAAAAGAGCATCCGAAGTTCGTTTTAGAGGAGCCCGCACTCAAACAGGCGGTCGGTGACCAGCCTGGGGATGAGGATCAGTAATCCGCTTCTCTTGTTTTCTCCCTTTTTGCCTATGTACTTTCCCTTTTTAGAAATAAAGATATCGCTTTTTACAATCTTTCAGGACTATTTTCAATTTTCGTATTCTTACATATGAGATCGCATTCTAACTATTTACAATAACATTGGTACAAGTTTATGCGAACAGAATTGTATACATGGGAAAATGATTACAAAAGAATAGAATTGTACACTTGCTATTTACAAAGATTACAAAGATTAAGAAAAGTAAAATCTTTACAAGGGAACAATTTAGTTCGGAATTACTGATAATATGGTAGGAGATGTTCAGCATTCCAAGCTCGCGGTACTTCGGAACCATTCAGCCTTTTGAGATGATAAGTTCTCGGTCTTATCACTTTGGCGATGCGGTATGGGTCCTCTCAGTTCGGTCCTAAAACTCCCGCACTTGGTTCTCTAGTACCAAAAAAGACTTCTTTTAAAACGAGATCGCCGACTTGAACGTCTCTTCTTCTGACCTTAGAGTCAAAGAACCTTTTCGCGCGTTGCTGATAGGCTGCTATTCTTAGCTGAGCTTTGTTGCGATGTTCTTCAACTAGACCAGACTTACGCACACGAGTGCTTCATTGTCGGCTTCGTCGAACAGGTCCCTCCGAAGTGAACCAGTCCCTACCTACACAGGGATCATCGCTTCACAACCATATGCTAGCGAAAAAGGGGTTTCTGAGGTAGAGGTTCTCAGAGTTATCCTATAGGCCCACAGGACTTCAAGAAGGTCGTCGGCCCAATTTCCCTTGGCTGCACCAAGTTTGGCCTTTATAGTGTGCTTAATAGTTTTGTTTACAGCTTCAACTTGACCATTTGCTTGCGGTCTTGCAACTAAGGTAAACTTTTTATGGATACTCAGCTCGTCGCAAAACTGCTTGAATTCTTCGTTATCGAACTGATTTCCATTATCAGATATGAGAGTATGAGGAATCTCATAGTGGCACACAATGTTTTTAAAGATGAAATCTTTGAGCTTTTAGGTGGTGATCGCGGCTAATGGCTCTGCTTCAACCCACTTGGTGAAGTAGTCTACCGCGACCATCATATACTTGACTGCCCCTTTACCAACTGACATGGGACTAATGAGATCGATTTCTCATATGGAGAATAGCCAGGGGCTGCTCATGGTTATCAGCTGGTGGGAAGGAGCTCACAGTATGTTTGCGAACCATTGGCATTTGTCACACTTTTTGACAAAGTTATAGGTGTCTTCCTGGATTAGGGGCCAGTAATATCCATGACGAACAACTTTGTTGGTGAGAGATCGTGTGGCCGTGTGATTACTGCAGATCCCTTCATGTATCTCTCACATGATATAGTCTGCTTCTTCGCCGATTACACATCGGAGAAGGGGGCGCTAAACCCTCGCCTGTATAGCTGGTTTCTTATTAGCGTGTAACGAGCAGCTTTTATTTGAAGGATCCTTGCTTCGACCTTGTCGTTAGGCAAGATCCCATCTCGGAGATACTGAATGATAGGGGTCATCCAGAAAACTGATTCTATTGTATTCACGGTATGTTCGGTCGAGCTGACACTAGGAGCCTCTAAACCAAACAGGAATACTTTTCGGTGCATCTGAGTCTAGCGATGAGGCTATCTTTGCCAAGGCATCTGCCACAGAATTGTTATCTCTAGAAATCTGTGTGATCGTGAAGTGCTTGAACGGCTCGAGTGCGACCTTAGCTTTCTTCAGATAGCTGATCATATTTTCTTCCTTGGCTTGGTATTCCCCCAAAATCTGGTTGACAACCAGCATGGAGTCGCTGTGAATGCTGATTGTGGTTGATCCCATTTCTCTGGCCAACTACAATCCAGCGAGCAGAGCTTCATACTCAGTCTCATTATTGGTCGCTTTGAACCCAAAGCAGAGGATTCCATGAATATGAGTCCCCTTGTGATTTAAGAGGAGAAAACATGCCCCGGCCCCCTTCCTGTTCGATGATCCGTCGATGTATAGGCTCTAGGTCGACAGATTCTAGATAGTTTCCTGGCTGACTTCGCTGGCTTGTTGTTTGGATTCCTTGGTCGGATGATATGAGAATTTCGAAATGAAATCAGCAATAGCCTGCCCTTTGATAGTTGCTTTCGATCTATATTGCAGATCGAACTGACCTAGTTCTATGGCCCATTTGAGCAATTTACCCGATACCTCTAGTTTCTGAAGGACCTGCCTGAGCGGGTAACTTGTCATTACAAGGATCGTATGGGCGTGGAAGTAAGGTCGCAACTTTCGAGAAGCGATCAGTAGGATATAAGCTAATCGCTCCATTTCTAGATACCGCATCTCGGCATCTAACAAACGTTTGCTCGCGTAATACACTAGCCACTAAACCTTGCTCTCTTCCTGATCTAAGGCTGCACTAACTATGTATTGAGAGACGGACAAATACAAGAGGTGGATCTCTAGCGGGAGAGGCTTGAACCGAAGGGGTGGCCTCCCGAGGTGCTCTTTAATGCTCTGAAATGTCTGTTCGCACTTGAAAATCCACTCAAACTTCTTATTGGCCCTGAGAATGTTGAAGAATGGCAAGCAGCAATTTGTTGCTCTCGATATGAAGCGACTTAGTACCGCTATTCGCCCATTAAGGCTTTGGATCTACTTTTTTTTGGTCGAGCTGTTCATATAAAGGAAAGCTTGGATTTTCTCGGGGTTGATCTCTATTCCCCGCTGGCTAACCATGTACCCTAGGAATTTTTCTGAGGATACTCTGAATGAGCCTTTGAAAGGATAAAGCTTCATTTTGTATCTCTAGAGGATGTCAAACATCTTAGAGAGATGTGTTATGTGATCTGAAGCCACATGCGGCTTGACTAGCATGTCATCAACATAGACTTCCATTGACTTCCCGATCTGCTCGAAAAACATTCGGTTAACCAACTGCTGGTAAGTTGCACCAGCATTCTTTAGGTCGAAGGGCATAACCCTATAGCAATACAACCACTGATCTGTTACAAATGAGGTATGCTCTTCGTCCGGCATATACATCGGAATTTGATTTTATCCTGAGTATACATCCATAAAACTCAACAGCTCATGCCCGGAGGTGGCATCCACGAGCTGGTCAATCCTTGGTAAGGGAAAATTATCCTTGGGGCAGGCTTTGTTAAGGTTGGTGAAGTCTACACAGGTCCGCCACTTGTCATTAGATTTATTTATTAGAACTGGGTTGGCAACCCAGCTTGGGTAGAGCGCTTCTCGGATGGACCCATTCTGAAGGAGGTTATCTACCTCGATTTTCAAGGCAGCATAACGCTCTAGATCCATCGTCCTTCTTTTTTAGCGGACCAGTTTGGCTTCACTATCAATGTTCAAAGCATGACAAATGATGTCCGGGCTGATCTCGACCATATCGGCATGCATCCATACAAACACATCAATACTCTCTCTAAGGAAGTTGATCAGGTCGTTAGCGAGCTAGGGATTGAGATTACTTCCAATCCTAAACACTCTGCTTGGCTCACTCTAGTTGACTGACACTTCCGTTAGATCCCCAACTGGCCCACTGGCAGGATATTCCTGGATACGAGGATCCATATTATCCTCGGCTGGGCTAGGCTGTGGTTCGATCTGACTGATCGTCATTGCCTATTTGGGAATGCCACGCGAGATGCCTTTCCCTTTGCACGCCATCTGCACTGCCTTCACATAGCAGTCGCGAGATGCGCGCTGAGATCAGCTCACTTCTCCTATCCCCGTCGGGTGGGAAACTTCATCTTGAGATGGTAGATCGAAATGACCGCTTTGAAGTTTCTCAGTAGAGGTCGCCCTAGAATGCCATTAAAAGCGGATAGGCAATCCACTACTAAGAATTCAGTTATTTTGGTCACCTTGTTAGAGTCACCCAGCGTGACTGGAAGCGAGACATTCCTTTGGGGATTAGATGATCCCCTATAAAACTATATAGAGGGATTGAGGCGGGCTTTAGGTCGGCCTCATCCAATTTCATTCTCTAGAAAGCTGGCTAGAACAGGATGTTCACAGCGCTCCCATTGTCCACCAACATTCTGTGGACATCAAAGTGCCCTATTTGGGGCGTGATGACTAGAGAATCATCATGGGGATGATGCAATCGGATTGCGTCTTTTTCGGAGAAGGTGATTTCCTCCTCCTTGCGAACCTTTGGTGGTCGCTGCATCATGTTCATCACACTGATGAGGTCGTGATGGGCTGCGTGAGCATAACTTTTTTGGGCACCTCACAAGTTTCCTCCGAGGTGCGACCCTCCAAATATTATCCCCATGCTACAAACACCCTTGCGATCACGACGCTTCTTACTCGGTTTCTCTTGATTTTTCTCCCTTATGGGAGCAGAGTCATCAACATACTCTTTGAAATGCCCCTGCTTGATAAGATTTTCGATTGCCTGCTTGAGAGCTCAGCACTCATCGGTGTGATACCCATTGTCCCTATGATAACGACAGTATTTTTTTACTGTTTCTGGATGAGGAGAGACCTTTCATGAGCTTAAGCTCTCCGAGCAGACTGGCCTCTTCTGATTTATCAAGAATGGCCGAAACATATGCATTCAAAGGGGTATATTGAGTCCTGTCATGATCGCAACGAGGAACTAGAGCATACAACTTCTTAGGCTCGAACCGAGGTTTCTTTCCTTTTCGTTGATCGCAGATGGGCATCATTAGCCCATCTGCGATCAACTCTCCTATTTTCCCCCCCACCTGGTGCATTGCTAGAAGTGTCAGGGTCGTGGAGATAGAGTGCTGCCACAGAGCTCTCAATATAGAGGTATTTCTCCGTAAGGTTGTAAAAGCAAGTGAGGGAAACATCGTCCTCTGATTGCAACTCCTTCCACAGATTTGTCTGTGGTCGAACTCCCGCTATGATGAGAGTCCGAACAGACTCTTTGGGAGTGTGAGCTACTTTATGGAGCTCTTTGCGGAACCTATCGATGTAAGATTGAAGGGATTCATTCCTCTCTTACCTTATGTTGTTGAGCTAGCTCAAAGGAACTGAGAACTTCCTGTTCGTTTAGAAGTGCCTCAAGAATGTGGCGCTCATCTGATTTCACGAGCTGATTGATCCCGCCGGGAGCAACCTGAACCACCGCTTGGCATGAGATGTAAGAGTCACTGCCAAACATCGGCATTTTACTAAATCAGAAACTTGATGAAGTTCCATTAGGTCGTTGAATTCATATAAATGATCCTGCAGATCTGAATTTCCATCAAACGCCCGCATATCGAGCATTCTGAATCTGGACAGGAGAGAGGCGACTAACACAGTCAAAGAAAAGGGAGACGCTTCTACGACTGGCCCTTCCTCATTTTGTTGAGCTTTTAGCTGATCCAGAGCTCGCTGTAGTTCCTCAATCTGAGGCAGCGGAGCCATCTGGGGATTGCTTTCCCCCATGTGGTTTCGAGCCTTACGATTGCGATTGAGATTGAGAAAAGTCTGGAGGTCAGATTCCTCCTTGCCTCGGTTGGCAGCTTCGGCCGCTCTCGACACACCCTGGCTAGAGCCATGTGATGGTGATGAATGGTCCGAGGAGCCTTCCCGACCTCCGCAGTGGTACGAACCAACCTACGGATGATAGGAACTTCCTGCGCGATGACAATCAGGGTCACATTCTGGTGGTGATGAGAATCGCCACGCCTTGCACTTTTGTAGGAGTGCTTGCGCGATGTGGCATGGGACAGCTCGGGATGTGAACTGTCACCGAGACTTTGTGTCACGGGTATTATACCCGGGGTGCGGTCGATGTTCGCTGGTCCCTTGGGTCCTTTAGGCCCGCTGTTTGCCACTTGCTTTCCCTTCCTTTGATGCGCTGCAGTGCACGTGGCACGGGCTATCACCCATTTCTGTGCGTTCATGTGACCTACAGTCGTTTCAGGCGGTGGTATCGCCTCATTTGATTCGGATGGTATAACCCGATCCAAACGGTCCAACCTTTTTGGTTGGACCGTTTGGAGAGTATTGTTGAACCTCTCTAGGTAACTCATGACGGTTGGGTCAAGCCATGAGCTTGAAGGAATATCGCCCATGAGATCTTGCAGGATTGGGGGCACTTCAGAAGAAGTGTCTTCTTGTACTTGGGGGATCTCCTCATTACCATGATTGGTTCACTCATATTTGAGTATGCGAGCCATTTGCTGTTGTAGGACCGATTAGTTAGAGATTCTCCTAATGAAAGACGAATACTAAATTAGGCCCTCCTTCTAGCATCAAACTGTTGATGCGTGATTTTGACACCAACTAAACGCACGTGTGAAATGCTGAGCTAGCCCAGAGAGCACACGCGAATGGAGGTATGAGATTGGATAATAGATGGAGAACTATGTTTAAAGTGGTTCGGATGCTTAAACAAGCGACTCCTACGTCCACTGATATTGTATTAATATATTGAGGTCATGTCGCATTCAGCGAGCTTACTTACAAGTGATTACAAAGAGAAAATAAGTAAACTATTACAGAGAGAAATTAACTAATCCCACAAATGAGAGAGGAGCCCTTTATTTATAGTGGGATGGATCGAGGTAATGATTACTAAATCAGGAAGTGGGTCAGATTTCCGTCGAAATCCTTCCTTGCGCCCTGTTATTCACCTGCCCCAGTGATTTACTCGATTCTCGTAGGGATTGGACATGTGGATCGCCTCCAACCTTTCACCAGTCTGACGCGCACTTACTACACTGGCAGGAACACGCCTGTTGCGTCAGTGCGTGACGTGGCTACACCTGAACGGCACCTGGACTTACCTAAGCTCTGACCACTTGCGCTGACAGGGTTCTGCTTCAGCCCTACTTTTTCAGGCATAACACCAAGCATCAATTTTGAGCTTTAATATTCATTCTCCTGTTGTATTCTTGTTTTTTTTTTTTTTTTTATAATCGAGTTGTCTAGACTAATTTGCACGCACTTCAACTAATCCTTCAGAAGCCTGAAACCATCGGTAAAATAAAAAACTTTATTGGTCACTCCTATCAGTGTCTGAGAGGAGTCGAACTTAGGAGTTTATGAAACCTTCTTTTACTCTTTTATCATTAGACTACTTAGAGCTGTGTGGTGGTTTGTATTCTTGTTTTTAATTCAGTAAAAGTGAATTTTCTTTCTTCTTAATGGTTCACTTCTTGTCTCAATTTTGATCATCTACAATTTAATTAAAGCTACACCAATATAATTTTCTTGTGGGACTTGCTAATCTTTCATCAATACATCTAACCTCTTTGACTGACTGCGTCTGGTTGTACTTGAAGCAGATTTTGTATAAATTAAAACGAAGTGCAAAATGTTGAACCCACGACTTTTTCTCACAAATTTTTACTCACAATTCTGATATGATAATTTGTAATTGGTTAGTTCAGAATGGATCTCACTTGAGTCTCACTTGATAAATTACTGCTAACCAATTACGAATTAATAGTTTGTGAGAAGAGATTATGAGTATAACATTAGTCTTCTATTAATGGGTAAGAATCATGTATATTTTAATAAAATAATAAATATGTGTTTGATTTATTATAGAAAAATATTAGATTATTTATGAATCAAATTAAATATTTTAAAATTGTCCACTTGAAGTAATAAAAAGAAAGTTCTTGTCTAAAAGAAAATCGTTGACCACCATCTGATTAATCAAGTTGCTAGGAAATCTAATTAATTATTTTCTATATTTAATTGAGCAACGATATGTTTCCACCCAAGGTTTAGCCAAATCTCAAGTTCATACCTTTAGTTCTATTTATTTCATATTCTCGCTCTTAAACTAACATTGTAAGTTAATTTTGAATTTTGACTTGTGCAATTACCATATTGCCCTTCACTTTTTATTTCACCCCACCCAACCACCATCACCATCACCATCACCATCACCATCATCATCCATATAACATCCACATCAAGGTACGTAATTTTATTTATGCCCTAGTACCCTTAGTTGGATGTCTTTGATGTTACCGTAGATAAATGTGAAGAAAATTCCTTAAAACTTCGTTAGGGGTAAAATGGTCTTTTCATTCATAATTATATGAAAAAGTGGGAGGTGAAAGGAAGCAAAATAATGTGAAGAAGATAATAAAAATGAGGGTATTTTAGTAATTGAGTCAAGGACATAGATGAAATTTCATAGAAAGTGTAAGGGCAAAATGGGAATACATGCTTATATTATTTGATATAAGGCTTCATTTCAAGAAACCCTAACATACCTTCAGCCCTTGTTCACGCCACCTTTACCCTATTTTCTCTCAATTTTCTTCACTAAATTTCAAAGGGAAATCATAGGATTTGGCTTGGATTTTTGGAGATTTTCAATCCTAAAGCATCCTAAGGTAAGATTCTAGCAGAAGGAGTGTGATTAAACTTTAAAATTTTAAATTCTTATGGTTTTTATATGATCTAGGTCCAAGAAGAAGAGATTTTTAGCAAAATGAAGTGATCTCACACATTCAAGGTAAGTAAACCTAATTTTAACCTGGATTTGTGCAAGACTTATGTTGAATGAATTTTTGCATGTTTGTATGTGATGGTATGAGAGAATTATTGGCTGTTTTTTTTATGTTTAATGATGCATAAATTCCAGCCATGAGAAGTAAAGTATGGTTATGTGATGATTTGGTGAAGTTGTGGAAGAATTTGCATTGAAATTTTTGGAGTGTAGAGAAGTGATGAATTCGGCCAGGTTTGATACTAAAGTTAGTGAGTTTTTGGCTCACAATTTAGTGGAATTAGAGAGTTGTGGAAGTGTAGCCAACATGGTAGTTGCATGTGCATATGAAGTGTTTGATGAAAACCCAAAGAGAAAATGCATGCATGAGTTGGCTAAACCCTAATAAAGAAAGGGTTAGAGAAAGGCAAGAATTAAAGTAGGAAGATTATGTTTGGGCTTAACCAAGTGTAAATGTTAATATTCAAGAGTGCATATTGTTATGTCAAAATTTAATATATCACTTGGTCATGTTGTTCCATGAGAGAAATGGCCCTTAGTGCTTGATTCTAGCTACTTGAACCTTTACTACTTTTTGAATAGTACGTGAAAGTGTTAGAGAAGAATTTGCAAGTTAAAATGTTATTTTGATATGACAATTGTGATAGTAGAGAATGGTAGAATAAGTCATGACATACCATTATGCCATAATGAATTTGCAAGTTTGTATATGTGAATTTGGAAAGCATATTAAAGAATGGGCTTGATCATGTATTGTGCACATGATATATATGTATAGCCTTGATTTAGTAAATAAGAATATGAAAGATTATGTTAGCAAAGAATGAGAAAGAAAGAAAAGAAAATGACTAGTAATTTTCTTTTAAGCTAACATGCAAGTATGTATATTTTCTCATTTACTAAAGAATGCAAGTGTAGAATTTCCATAGCTTGGAAATTCATGTTGAAATGTGTATAGTATCTCTTTCTATTCTCTTTCTACAGCATGCTATGTTATAAGGTTTTTGCGATGAGGAACCCATGAGTGACAGAGAAGCCCATATACATGCCTCCATGAGCGAACGACATCAGCAGAGAGATACAGTATTTCTACAGTCCGTCAGTAGTGTATGTGGATGAGGACTGTACCCAGCAGAGCATACCTACATGCATGCTGCCATGAGCGAGTACAGTCTGTCAGCAGTGCATTTAGATGAGGACTGCACCCACTCACAAGGCCAGGGTTCCAAATCCATGCATTAACCTGGTCCGATCGACAAATCAAAAAGAAGAAAGAAAAGAAAGAGAAACAGAGAAGAAAAGAAACAGATACAGATACAGCATAAGAGACATAAAACATAAAAGAAAATAAAGTTCTTCTCTTGGGAAAGTTTATTATTCTGCATATGTATTATGCTACTTACGTGATTCAGTATTTCTTATATGCTCGACGATGTACAGTTTTATTCATTGCCTTTGCACATTGATAAGTAGCAAATCGGAGTATCAGAAAAGAATGCAGAATATCAGAAAAGAATGAAGAATATTATCAAAGAATAAAGTGAGAAAAGGAAAATCAGAACATGAGTAACGGAGGAAACACAGTAGTGCAGTTTGGTTTACTTACTGAGCAATTAGTGCTCACTCCATTATTTTACTGTTTTGCAGGTACTACATGATTTACGACCAGGTGGGACATCAAAAAGCGGAGGAGTTTGGCAGCACTGTTCAAGATTACCTTGTGCTTACTAAAGTATATCAGTATCTTGTATATATATTTATATGAATTAAAATTAGAATTTTCGGATTTTACGTTATGTATATATGTTCATAAAAGTTATTTAATGGATTTTATCATATATTTCTCAAAGAATTACTAGCTATACAGTATATTACAATTTAGCCACCACCACCACCACCTCCAAACCCACTCGACTGTTGTTTAGGCCCAATCTGGTCTGACTATAGTGCTGATTGACCAATCCAACACCACAATCAAGATCCTCTCATCTCCCTTCCTGTAACCCCTCTCATCTCTGACCGTTTGCTGCCGCTGTTCGTTGACCACAGAGATTTTTTTGTTTGCGCGCTTCAAGCAAAATTATGGTCTCTCATGGCACCAGAAATCAACCCCATTATCACTAATAACTTCACCGACATCCCACCTTAAAAACCCCCCAACAACCCTAATCCTAGTGGCCCCCAACACCATACATTCTAATTTTCTCAATCAAGTCAACTAAAACCTTATGTAATAACACATAAGTGAATGGGAAACAGTCAGATCTACAGCCAAAGATAACGACCATATCTTTGGCCATCGCCATCATCAACGGCAATATTGTTCGCCTTCATCAACGGCCAGATCTTTGACCGTAGATTTGACCATTTCTGGTCAGATCCAACCGGTCGTGCGCCATTCTGATGGCTTCCGGCCACCATTCAACGATGGTGGCTGACTACCGATAATAATTGGGTGGGTGGGGGTGTTTTTGTTAATTTATAAAGTTTTATTGAGACAAATTATTGTTAAATATTTTGAGTTGAATAGAATATGATTGAATTTTGAATTGAATAATCAACATTAAAACAAATATGTATTTCACTAGATTGGATAAGATAATAGGATATGATAGGGTTTGAAAAGTTAAAAGTGTTGTGAGCTCACATATCGCATGAAGGTATAAGAGAGATGTGGGTTTCGTTTGAGATAAACAGTGTAGAAAACAAATAAATAAGTACAAAACTAGTTAGAAACAGGGGAAGGTAAGTTACATTAAGGTTGAAAAATCCCACAAATGATCTGAAATTTATTCAATAAGAATTAAAAGTATATATTATTTTATAATTAAGATCATATTACCTTTTACCTCCAACTAATCTTACTGGTCAAGGGCTACCAAACCCTAATAAGGTTACTAAGTTGTTAGGTAAGAAACACTTGGCTGTATTAATATGAAATAAAATAGAAAGCTACGCCACAGCTTATGCTGATTCACATTATGATGTTTTGCATGTCGGTTCGGTTAGGTTTGATGTTCGACAATACCGAATCGATGTTCAATCACCTTGAAATTTAGGAATTGCATCTTTATAGAACTTTTGAAATGTCGGTTCAGTTTACATTTCGATTGTGAGAAAAGTTGAAATTGATTCGGTGGTTATTTTAATTGAATAAAAACCGGAAGACCTATTTGTGATCTCATATAGTGAAGGGTGAATCAGCCGTTCTTCCTCCAGAGTTTTTTATAGAAACCAAAGAAGGGGTTTCTTGGCAAGTTGGTGTCACCAAGAAGAAGTTCTAACTCACCCAGCGATTGGAGGGTTTCTAACGCACTGTGATTGGAATTCTACGTTGGAAAGTTTGTGTGGTCGTGTGCCTATGATATGTTGGCCATTCTTTTCTGAATAGTAGACTAATTTTTGGTTCTCCAAGACTAAGTGGGGTGTCGGCATAGAACTAGAATCTAACGCTGGGAGAGATGAAATTCAAAGATTTGTAAGAGAATTGATGGATGGACAGATGAATTGTTCATGGTTATCGAGGTTATGCTATATATGTAAGTCCCGTGTGTGATACTTCAAGTTCATACGTGATCTTTCTTATTTATAAGTTTTTATGCAACATTTCAAAAAATTTATTCTACAAATAATAAATTCCGTTTGAAAATTGTTTACTAGAGAGTGTCACACTTTATGATGGTGAGATTATATGTATCCAAGAGTTTCACTTATTGTTCCTTTAATTGAATTGGTCAATGTTGCGTATAATCAAGGGAACTCGTTTATTGTCTTCTTCTGCAAGAATATCTGCAGCCACTTGTTTGCAATAATGTTGAAATTTCGTTTACAATGTTATTTCAAAATTAAATTGTACAATAAAAATGTTTAAAATACAAATTTTCGTTAATTTTTTATTAGAATTTTATCCTTAAATAAAATTACCAAAAAGAGCTAAGACAATTTAAAGCATTTAACAGTTTAAGAGAAATCTCTTTACAAATTAACTCTAGTAACTTTATACATTATAATTCCACTATTTTATATAAAAATGATTTGAATTAATTGTTTGCAATGTTGAAGCGACTAAATCCATCAAATATGTTTAATAATGCACAGCCCATATGTTGCAAGATGTCAAGATTTATAAGGGAAGAACCTCAAATATTTTCACTTAACTTTACACCCTAGAAGATTTTGTTGATAAACTAGAAGAATTCAACAATTTATGATAACTAGAACTCATAAAAAAAATTTAGAAAACAATTTAACAGTAACGCTATTCCTCTCCTCATTACTTTTGGTTTGTTATTTTCTTTTTGGTTGGACTCGTAATTAATTTTCTGGCATGATTTAGTTGTGACTTGTGAACAGGCAGGGGAGAAAGAGAGTGAAATAAAGAAAAAAGAAATACACGTGGGGTGTAAAAATAAAAATAAAAAACTGAAGGATAAACTGATAATATAGAAATTAATTGGGCTACCACTAGAATCTATAGAATTGTTTAAATTTTTAATAGGGTTAAACGTCACTCTTTTATCAAAATTTCATAATTACTTATAAAATAATTAAATAATGTTATATGTACAAACTAAATATATAATTTTTTATATGATGTAACTCTTTTATTGTAATCAGGGAAGTAACCACCTATAACATATGGGTTGATAATTTTTTTAAATTGGTATTACAAAGAATCATTTAGCCTATATTTCCAAACAAATGCTCAATAAGCTTCGTCCAACAAAGGTTGGAGAGAAGGGTGGATTTGCATTTCAGATACATCAATTAAATAAGTAAATGAAATACTATTTACATCAAGGTAGAAAAAAGTCTAAGAGTCAACTGCACGTCTGTACGTATGTTTGTATGGAGTAATATTTACTTCACAGTAATTATACTTGTCCAAAACTGCCCAACCCTAATAAAGTGACTGGACAATTCCTTGGCGATGTAACTACTGTAACACCAAAGAGCACGGAACGCTACACGACCTATTATACTGTACTATAACTATGTCATATTAATTTAATATTTGTTCTCATCTTCTCTCCATCAGGCATGATGCATGGATATGTAAATGTAATCTAATTAATTTAATATTGTACTACTATTAATTTGGTCAATGAACTCAACCTGGACATATTGAATGAATCCAGAAAACTCCAATATTCTAATAGAAAAATAATATTGTTAATAGCCTAACGTGGCAACTGGGCAAGCGTCATGACAAGGATAGCTGGTTCTAATTAATACATTTAATTTCAATATTCGGAAACTGGACCCAAGACACCTCAAATTCAGACTTCTGCTCGGCTTGCTTTCCGTATAATTAATTGTATTTATTTCATATTACGCTATCCATCTTCAGGATTTCATTATAAATTTTATTATTTAATGGTGGTATGGTTGGAGTATGGAGGGTTTCGTTTACACTTTAGATAGGCATGGATTGCAATAAATAAATAAATCATAAAAGAAATATTAATTACTAAATCCAAACATACAGAGATCAGAGTTACAAGAAGGAAGAAATTTAAAGTTGGCAATCCATGACGCATTTAATAAGTCTAACATCTTGGAGTCAGAAGCACGTTGTCGATAACCTCCTCCAGATTCCTGTAAGATGATCCTGAAGGAGCAGTAATGGCATGTTTCGCCATCTTCTTCCAGTCAATAGCTTTCGTTTTCATCTCTTTCCCCTTCTCTCCCTCCATCAACTCTCGAACAAGGATTTCAACTTCATCTCTTTTCACGTCGTTATCTATCTCCATGCCTATGCCCCACTCCTTCCAACTGTATCGGCAATTTGTTTGTTGTTCAGCAAAAAAGGGCCAGCAAACCATGGGAACTCCACCACCGATACTTTCAAGCGTAGAATTCCACCCGCTATGGGTTAAGAATCCACCAACTGATGGGTGGCTTAAAACTTGTTCCTGAGGACACCAATTAGCTAAAATACTCATTTCTTTGATCTCTATCAAAAACTCTGGTGGTAGAATTGCTGTGTCACCAGCAACAAGGTCGGGCCTAATGACCCACAAAAATGTTTGCTTGCTATTCGCAAGTCCCCACGCAAACTCAATTAGTTGATGGGCCGTCATGACTGCAACACTACCAAAGTTCACGTAAACAACTGAATTGGGTTCTTTTGAGTATAGCCACTCGACACATACAGTTTCTTCTTTCCATAAATTTGATCCAATCTGCTTCGTGTCGTTATCTAGGATCTGATTGATCTGAAGATGCAGGGGACCGATGAAGTATACAGGTGGCAATATTGAAGCAAACGCATCTAAAACATCCTTCTCCAAGTCATGAAACGTGTTCAAAATAATCGCAGACGCCCTTTTAGCTCTTGCAGTCTCCGACAGAAGAAAATTTATCATAATAGCATTACGATCAGTAGTTCTGATAAAGGTGGGGATATCTCTCAACCGGATATCTTTCATGCCTGGTATCCAATCTATAACTGTTTCCAAGTACCCATTTGTCAAGTAACTCTCATCTGCGAATCAAAGAAAATATATAATTTATGTTTGACATTTGAAAAATAAACAAACACGATCAAACTCATTCATTAATGCTTTAGAATTATTACCAGGAATTTATGCTTTATCTTATTTCATTATTCTTAACTACGTAATATTCTTAACTATGTATACCAAGTTGAAAAGTATTTACTGTACTATAATTAATATACCTTTGAGAGGTGTGTAACCTTTCTCAATGAGTTGGCGATAGTGAACATACGCCATGAAACCACATGCACTAGAAGTCCAGAAATTTCTGGACTTCAGGGATGCCTAACTCTTCAGCTGCATCAAGAGTGAAACTCATAGCTCCATCAGAAACTATGCAACTCACCGGTGGAACATCGGAGGAGGGATCGTTTAGCCTACCAAGAAGGTTTTTAAAATGAGGTAAGCAATATTTGCTAGTGGGGTCACATAGAGATGGGACGTCTTGAGTGGCGTTGACATCTGTGGGAGGGAGGCCATCGGGAATGGTTTCGAATCGAAAAGATGGGAGACCAGTGAGAGAGTTGGGGCCTCTAGATTTAAGAAGGCGTTGATGGTTGAACTCACTGTTTACAAAGGTGATATGAAAGCCTTTATGATGAAGAATTTTGGCCAGTTTTAGCATGGGATTTATGTGGCCTTGAGCCGGGTAAGGTATGCAAACTGCATGAGGCTTTTCAATTGCTGCGAAGGAACCCATTTGCTCTCAAATGCTCACTAGTAAGTGAGAATATGTTTATGTTGTGAGAGAGATTTAGCTTGAGGCAGTTTTATATATAGCCACGTCAAAGGGAGGTAAAACAGTGTCTCATCTATGCCGACTCCCGAGGGAAAAAGAAAAGTCTAATAAATACCATAGTTAAAAATCAATGGACTTTGCCAGTTAAAACATAAGTCTTTCAATCATTAATATTTACACGTAAGTATTGATAGAAAGAATTGTTTCAAACTTAGTAAGCAAACCACCGCCGGCCTAATGGTAAAAAAACTGAAGGAGATTTCATGGGGGTATTACTGAAATTCTTATTCGATCGATAATTCTAAGATTATATGGAATTAATTGAGATATGCATAAACTAATTCAAACATTCTCAGTAATTTAAAAAAAGAAAAAAACTTACAATTTAGCCCAAACAATCCATCACTCCTAGTTATTATAATTAATAAAACTTAATAAGCCGCAAACAATCAACTTTCATATATATGGATTGTCTGCTTTCAGATGTTGTACATTCTTGCCATATTGAATGTAATTCAAATTGACGAGTCTAGTCTGAGGTTGAGTTGGGGTTATTGCTACGATAAAAACTTGTACAAAGATATTTTTTAATACTTTAATTGTTTAAATTTATTGCACGACTCTATATTAAATTAATGAGATTAGACTTTGAAGGTGAAATCGCAATTTTCAACTGATATAGTACAAATTTCAATAATCTCATACAAGACTTGAATGGTTATTTCTTTTACGGATTAATCAAACATTGAAAATGCAATGATAAAAGCTGAACAAAATCAAATTTGCACATTTCATTTACCCACCAGTCAAACATGTTGAATTAGAAGATTGACATATTAGATATTTAGAGGATGAGAAAGATACTTCATCCGGTACCACATATGAGACTTATTGCCAAAATTAAAACCAATTAATCGCAAAAGAAATAAAAAACAAGCAAACAAACATAAGAGTTTATCGTGGTTCACTTGCTCAAGATTTGAGCAAGCTATATATGTCTACGTTGAGTTCCAAAACACCGAGACTCGCTATACTAAGAAGATTAATATCGTTTATAGAATACAAGTTTAGATTCTCAAACACTACCCAACTCACTTTGCTAATCTATCACTCAACTCTTTTCCTGTAACATTTAAACCCAAGAGAAAGACTCCTTAAGCTTCTCTACCCGTGAAGGAAACACCACTTTCACTCAATAACCCAATTGATTGCACCAAGATTACAAGAATTAAAGTAAACTAAAGAACCCAGCAAAGTAGAATTTTACAGAGTCGAGGAAGATGAGAAAAACTGTTTTGTTCACTGTAGCTTTAATTGAGAGCTGCCCTCTTTTATACCTTTGAATTTTCAAGGAAATTTCAATCATTAGATGAACCTTGAATCAACCATCAGGATTGTATGAAGCTTGGACCAAAACGGCAGCATTAGACTTAATGTTTTTAGCTTCACACTTTTACATTATATACCTTTTAAAATCTCTTTTTCTTTAATGAATTAAATAACTAAATATCCATAAGTAACAGTATCACTACACCACTCATCCTTTTCCAACTTGTTATATGTAGTCGGCTATTTTGTACTGATTATATGATTTCTCTTGACTTTTTGGCTCCTGCAATATTATACTCACAAACCCTTTTTATTAACTTTCTCTAAAAAACGTGACGCGTCAGTTTGCAATAGGTCTCACTTGCCCAATAATAGGTCCCGTTTGACCAAATGTAAGCTATTACGTTAACGTTTGTGAGAAAAAATTATAAAAAATATTTGTCAACCTATCTTTATTCTTTTGGCTCATAGTGGCACGTGAGATTAATACGTTTCTGACATTTGGGTGATGGTTTTGGTCCAATTTAGCATTATATGGTGGAGGCAATGGCATTAGTCCGATTAAGATTACAACCCCACCGCTTAATATCATTGGACCTTTCAGAATTTTTAATTATTTTTTATGTATGTGATAGATTGCGTGTACGCTAGGGAATTAGGGATAAGGGGAGGACCAAATTCAAATGCTCAATTATTAGCCTCCTTTAAATTAGCGATGTAACTAGCAATTTCAAACCTAATCAATATTTTATGTGTGTATGATTTTTTTGAATTTTTAAGATATTCACCCTTCAAATGCTAAAGAGTCAAATATTAGATAGCCATCCTCTTAAAATAATAGTTTCCAACCATAGAAATTATGGTGAAAGAGCCGAAAATAGCATCATAAACTCAAACTTCAAAATTATAAACATGGGCCCATATTCTACGGTGTGGAGGTAATCACGGACCATCTCGGTGACAACTTTCTTTAAACATTCTGCCTTAATTCTAATTCATTGTGGGAAGAAAAGTTCCTTACTCATTCTTTATAACATGCCTAAAATATAGGTGGTACGTAAACGTATCTACCAAAATAGCACATGTATTATAAACCTTCCATACAAAGTATTAGCTTATAACCATGTCATTATTGAAATTGTAAAATAAAAGTTGAGAGTTAGGTTTTCTCTTGTGAGAGATATCATAAAGTTGGATTAACACAAACAAAACTAGCAGTAGAATGCCCCTCGCAAAGGATTACACATTAACACTCAATAATCTTTTCTTTTTATCTAGTATCAACTCACCCTAATATTTTTGCTTAATCACCAAAAATGGGCCCTCTACGTGGGCCAAGGATTATAACCCTTTTTAAATTTTATGTTAAACTCCGAACCCATTGTTTTGTTGGGCTGGGTTTCGTAAGAAGTCGGCCTAACATGAGTTTACTGCCGTATGAAATTAGCCCAACATACTCTGACGTCGTATTTAAAAATACTGAATGACAATTTGTAAATCGGTTTCGTATAACCAACAATGGACTCGTCGAGTGATAAACGCTTAGGCCAAGGGATTTGCTCCCCTTGTTGTCTAAGGTTCGAATCATAAGAATAATTGTTGTCCACAGATTATAGAGCTTGTCCTGTTTCAAAAGTCTTATTCAGAATCGAAAGATTAGTCGAAATACACATAAGTTACCCGAACACATGAGTGTTCTGTCAAAATTATACCAGAAAAACTATAAAACTAAAATTACTTGAAAGTTATGAAGATAGTTTATTAATGCATTAATCTTTTCAGAGTGTCATGATGACCACATAAATTATGATCATTGAGCTGACCTTGATTCAGTTCATATTTATAACTAATAAGTTTACCTAACTAGAAATGAAGTCGAAGAAAATTAGATTCAAAAAAATTTACACATCCACTAAAATCACAAGTTTGTACAGAAACAGCGGCAGCACCATATAGGTGCAATGAATTGCATCAAACGCAACACTCGCACTTAAACCACCGTTGAACACTTAGAAGTAGAAAGGTCGAACAAAGCAGGCAACAGATACTTCCTCCCATTAACACCGTGCGCATTATAGCTAGCACCAGTGGTAGGATCCGCTAATACTTCCCCGGCGTAACCGGGGTACGCCCCTTCACCGTACACCCCAGGGCAAGCGGAAGCAGCCTCGAGCGGCGCGTCAGCTGACCCCAGAAAATAGCCGTTCCCGAATGGGTTGGTCACGGTTCCAGCCAAAAGACTCGCTATATTTATAATCATGCCGTCCACGCCGAAGTCTCCGTTAGGAGCACCCAGTGGTTCTGTTTGTGGTCCGTAGATTGGTTGGTGGAATGGCCAGGCGCATTGGCCTGGACACTGACTCACTGAGTTGCCAACCCAGATGAAAGCCGAGTTCTTTTTCGGGTTTGAGTCATGAAAGCCACAGCTACTCATGCAAAATCCCTCAACAGCCACGTCTTTTGCAGTTAAAACTAGAGTTAACCCACCTGGGTTCGAGTTAACTTTCTGAGCGAGGTCAAACACCTGATGTTTCTTTAAGATTTTGCCTAAAGAGCAATTTTTATCAGAGAATTGGGTTGACAGGGTAATATGAGTCTCCTTTTTGCCAGCATTTTTCATGTAGGTTTGGATGGTAAGCCACCATTTGGACACAGATGGAGTTGCGGACTGTTGATGCTTTTGTGGGTTGAGAGAGAGAAGAAAGTCAACGATAACGGATTTTTGAGCTGGAGAAAATCCACCGTACCAGAGAATGGATACGGGAAGGGTTCCTTCAAGTAAAGTACCTTTATGATAAGTTAAGGCCATGGGAGGTGGTTGACACAAAGAAGTTAGCTTTCTTGCTCCTAGACATAAGCTGAATAAGTTGAAGTGGAAAAGAAAAAGCAAAAGAGACAGTTTGCAGGAAATTTGAAAAAAAGCCATTCGAGAGAGAGAGTTTGAAATTGTTATGATTTGGGTTGTGAAAGAGAGAGGGTTCAGTGAGGTAGTATATATAGGTGTGAAGATGCATGAACTGAGTTGGTGGAAGCAGTTCAGTAGCTTTCATTAGCAACTATCCCAATTATTTATTGTTCGTAACTTCTCACTTTAATAAAGAAAGGGATCAGAACTTAAATAAGATAGGATAACTGGAAGAAATGAGCCAAGAAAGAATCTGTCTTTCTTTAAAGGGCTTTTTTTAATTTTTCTTATGTTTTACATGGAAGTAGTTGAAGATTTTATGAATCTCTTAGGCCTTAGCTACTCAATTTGTAAAGAGTAAATGTAAATGGATAATGGCAGTGTTGCAGTTGCCTACTATTTTAGTATTAATGGGTTATGCAGATGCATTTAAGGGTTTCGTTGCCTGGTGAGCGGCTGGGGTCGCGGGGGTAGCGTCCCTGGGCCCGTAGGTGGTTTGGGCCTTTTCCATGTATAATTGTTGTAAGATTTCTTTGAGTTATTAATTCTTTAGTGGATTGGGCTTAAGAATAGAAATCATTGTAAAACTAGGTTTTATCACTTAAACCTAGTATATAAACATATTTTTCTCTTGTTATGAGTATGATAGCAAATCATAGGGTAATTCATTCATTGTAAACGAGAGAGGGGTGAGAAAATATTGCAGTAATATTAACTCAACTGGATGTAACCCATATTAGGTGAACCAAGATAAATCGCACGTGTTATTTTCTCTGTATTTATTATCTGTGATTTGCTTTATTGTTGTTTTGTTGTCGCTGCTGTCTCTATTTCGTTTAGGCAGGAGTTATATGGGTTACATGTGTTCAATGCTTTTCTCAATGCATCAATTTTAGAGTTTTTCTTGGATCGATATTTACATATCTTATGCTAGTAATGCAATAAAGGGCTCGAAACTTTATGATATATTTACTGATAATGCAATATCTTAGTATCAAATGGAGCATGTTGGGTTCGATTATTCTTCAAATGCAGGCATTGATGACCTCACTGTTATATTTTTGTATTGTTCTAGGTGTTAGGAGGCTCTAAAAAGAATCTATATGGCCTTCTGGTGGGTAGGTTCATCCCTTCATGTTTTATTATACAGGTTTTAGCCAAAAAGTCCAGTGCACTTACACATCATCATCATCATGGGATTCCTTCCAAGACTTGATGATCAGCTGAAAATAAGCTCTGCAGTCTGCACTCAAAGCCTCCCCATACTTGTGGGGTCACTATAGCCATGACTGATTGCCTGTATCAGGAGTCGCTCACCTACTATTTTTATGCTTCTTTATAATGGATGGTCTTCTTACATAACTCAACTCAAAACTTTCAATCTATCCATAAACTATGAAATTACTTGAAGAGACGTGTATTTATGTATGTATCTTCCATAATAAATTCCAATGGACATGGGCGCTCTTCTTCAAAAATCAAATAGATATATTAAGCTGACACAAAAGTATTATTGCTACTTGAATGTTTATAAAACTATTCCTTTTTTCCTTTTAGATTAATTTCAAATAATACAAAGGAGTATGATTATTTCATTTGAGATTTTTTTTTTTTTTTTTTGGTTAAATTTCTGGAGTTGAATCTATGATTATGCGGTTAATTGTGGTACACTCAAATTAATAAGGACGTGAGAGTAAATAATGTCGAATTAAAATACACGTAAGGTAAGGAAGCAATTCCAAAGCACCCCTCGTGCAAATTTGAAGTAATCAAGTTGTGGCCATGTTTGCAAGTATGGGAACAGCCCTTAACTATTCAGCCTTGAGACAAGCTGGATGGAGAGACGAGACAACCATGCTCCACTTCATTGGAAGCAGGTGGCATCCAAAGTGACTAAATGAGTTGCCAACGGAATCATATACCCCATCTTTTTTTTTTAATAAATGTTTCCAACCATAACAATACAAAACTCTGACTTGGGAAATTGGCTAATTCAATTGAAATATAACGTAACCTGTTTGAAGAAATGACGAAGTGGAGAAGTTGAGGGTTGACAATGTGTCTCTGGGTAATTAATGACTCCTCGTTGTGTGCTTCCAGGAAGATGGGCTACAGCCCAAGCGTTATTGACTTTGTGACATGTATCATTATCAACAAGGATGGTTTCCAGCAAGTTCCGATTAAATAGTTGCTTGAAGAGGCAGGTGGTTAGGTTGAATAGAAGCATGGCAGAGAAGACCAATTACGATCTCTACGGGTCGGGGTTGCCCTGTTATATATTGTTTGTAGATATATATGAATCCTGACATTTAGTTTAATACGAGATATGGTTGCTTTCAACATCTATATTCAAATTTAACCATGGCTGTCAAAGAGGCTCACAGTCAAATAGTCGTCATTTATAGCTGTAGGAATCAAATTAAGAACACATAATAAGATCTTGTGACCATGTGAATAAATAAGTAATCTATTCTTACTTAAAGCTTCAAATTGCATCATTATTTGATTTCTAAAGAAGCCATTAATAGTCAATCATACATGTAGCAGACAGTAGCTAGATTCTGTAAATCTAATTTCTTCTCTTGAGTTGTGTTGCTGGAATTAAATAATTTGTAGACGATATTGCCAAGTTGGAATGGCATCTCAGAGTCAAGGAGGCAGCCAAAACATATCATTTTTCGTGCTGGTTTAAATGGCAACAAAAGGGCATCCAATGAATTGTGCCCTGTATGTGCAGCCAAATGCATTTATATATTCTTCTATAATCTAATTGTTTTGCTCAAGAATCCCTCCTTTAGTATCTACAAATATATTTAAATAAATTTGAGCTGCACCCGATTACAAAATGCCCAAGTAACCCTTAACTATCCTCAATTCACTGTTTCTGCAGTTTCACATTCTTCAAAGAAAAAGAATATATATATACAAAACGCAAGACCGATTGAATGAATCAAGCAGATAATTACATATCCACAATTAAACAACGATAAATCTCGTCATACTTCCAAATATATAGTAAAAAAGAAAAAAAAAAAATTTCGATAAACACAGAGACAATAACAGTTGTTCCCATGGACTAAAACGTTATATCATTTGCTAGACTAAGACATATAATTAGAGTTGAATTAGGTAGACAAAACTTGGATTCTCTGATGGTGCAGAAAGAAACAGAAGAATATAATAATATTGAAAATAAAAAATAATAAGGCATGAGAACGTGCGTGCAGCTTAGGTTACATCCAATCCAGTGATGAAACAGAAGAACCCATCAGACACGCTGGATTTCTCCAAAAAAGCTTTTGCGTCTATCGGGAATGTAGGGCATTGTAAGTGGACGCCATTGCAAATACTTAGAGGATTAATTAATTATGTTTCATTAAGAATCTTATAATTAAAATAAATCAGTCACGCGTGCCTCGTGAATACTGTAGGGGTTCGGATAATGTTTGTGATTTAGAATAATATATTGTAAGCTCGTGAATTGAGGCTTTTACATAGGATGACGATAGCCATTTGAATTTGATCTAGGTTATTTGTTTAATTCGTTGAATAATACATAATTCTATGCGCTAATTGCAAATTAAATAATGCAGGGATCTTTCTCAAACCACTAAATACATCATACATGTAATTAATTAATTACTTGTTCCCTTAAGGCTGTTAAATCTCACATGTTAATGTTAATACAGTACCTGTAAAGTTGATCAACTTTTGGGCATGTCCATGCCAAGAAGGTGATACAAAGTGTGATCCAGCTGTTATAAAGCAAGAGTTTTCAAAATTTAAACATCCAATAATTTAACCATACTTATATTTAAATGAGCAAGAATTATATCTGATAAAGTGTTTTTTTATTTATTTTTTTATTTTTTATGATGTGATTTTTCAAACAATTTATATATACTTAAATTAATCTTTTAAGACATTAAAAATATTGATTAAATAAAAACCTTAATGATTATCCTTATTAGTCTTTGGTGAAGAACTTAAACTGATGATCTCTTAAGTAATACACTCAAGAGTCTCTATTAAACCACTCGATTTAGAATTATCGGTTAAGTAAAAACTTTAATGATTATCCTTATTAGTGTTTGGTGAGAAACTTGAACTGATAATCTTTTAAGTAATATACTCAAGAGTCTCTATTAAATCACTCGATCATCTACCCAGAAATAGTTTCTAATAAAGAATTTAACCCAATAATTTTGTTTTTAATGTTGTTTTTGATAGATTCTTTCCAATGTTTGAGAAATAATTAAATTACAGAATGCCTATATCTCAGTTAACCTCAAACAAATAGTTTAGTTAATCCAAGTAGAACAATCAACAAACCATTAAATTAGCTGGCAGCTGCCACTCTTAAGGTTGACGAAATAATACAATATGGCAATGGCTGTCTTTTTTTAATACAACAAGACGAATAAATTTTAAAAGTTAGAATTTGTCTTTATTATTTCAGGGAAAAAAAAAAAACTATTTATCTCCTGTTTTTTGTATTTGAATTTTGAAGTTGAAAGAAATTTAAACGTATACTTGATTTGAGTTCTGCTTCTGGGACCAGAACCATAGCCTGACGTGGCATAACAGCTGTCTTTGTCAAAGTGGAATAGCTTGATCCAGCTGGGTATTGTGTTTGTTAAGAAAGAAATCACCTTCGTCAAATCACGAGCTTTGAGTGTGTACCATTTATAGAATTAGAAGGGGCGCGTCGTCTCACGTACAAACCTCACCTAGGATACCCCCCATCCTCTTATGCCCATTTGCTTACTGCCAGCTATCTCAATTCACACTTCCCAATACCTCTTTTTTATCCAGCCTGTCCTAAAACTCCACTTATTTCTTTTTTCTTCACTTGCCCTTCCTAACTTCATCTAAAGTTGGATATTTCTGTCATTAAGCAAACATAGCAAACTGTGACTAAGCTGTAATGCTTTTTGTTTTTTCGTGAGAAAAGGGGTTATGACTTGAATGGACTATCTGAGGCTTGGCGTTCACGCTCCGTGACCGTATCTGATAAGATTATGAGTTACGTTAAATGAGACGCGCGTGGGATTTGTTTGTTCATTTAGGATTAAAGAACGCGTTTGGATGTACCGTTGGGTCTTCTTTACCTTATTGGCTAAGTCGAGACTCGTAAATGGCAAAGCCATCTCACAGACACTCACTTTATTGTCTCTTTCCTGGCAGGTTCCTTAAATTCACTTAAACCCCACTTTCTTTTATAAAAAACACGTTAAACAATAAATTAAACTCACTTCTTCCATCTATATATATACTGCTTATTTCTCTTCACTTCAACACACAAAACACAAATCTTTCTCAGCTTCTTCTGCTATTAAGCTTTTTTAAATCTTTAGCCTTTTTCTCTTCAAAAAAATGGCTTCTTTTGTTTTCAAACTAGTCCTTCTGATCTCTCTATTTCAAATCTGTTTTGCTGCAAGAACTCTTAATGAGCTTGTAAAAGATCAAGGGTCTCAACTCTTGCAATACCACAATGGCCCTCTTCTGTCTGGAAAAATTTCCATTAATCTTATTTGGTATGGCGAATTCAAGCCTTCCCAGAAAGCCATCATCTCAGATTTCATCACCTCACTGTCTTCTTCTTCACCAGCAAAAACCAATCAGCCTTCAGTGACCTCGTGGTGGAAAACCACTGAGAAATACTACCACCTAAGCTCCAAAAAAAACAGTCTTTCCCTCTCTCTCGGAAAACAAATCGTTGATGACAAGTACTCGCTTGGAAAATCGCTCTCAAACAAACATATCGTAGCTTTGGCCTCAAAGGGTGAGCAAAAAGATGCCATAAATGTTGTATTAACATCTTCTGATGTAACCGTTGATGGGTTTTGCATGAGTCGATGTGGGACTCATGGGTCTGCTCCGGGATCCAAGAGTGGCCAAGTTAAGGGCAAGAACTACAAGTTCGCTTATATCTGGGTTGGTAACTCCGAGACTCAGTGCCCAGGTCAATGCGCATGGCCATTCCACCAACCCATTTACGGACCACAGAGCCCACCTTTGGTTGCACCAAACAATGACGTGGGTCTTGATGGAATGGTGATCAACTTGGCTGGTCTTTTAGCCGGAACCGCCACGAACCCATTTGGAAATGGCTATTTTCAGGGTCCAAAAGAGGCACCACTAGAAGCTGCATCAGCTTGTCCTGGTGTTTATGGCAAAGGGGCTTATCCTGGTTATGCAGGTAACTTGTTGGTGGACCCTACAACTGGTGCTAGCTACAATGCAAATGGTGCTAATGGAAGGAAGTACTTGGTTCCTGCTCTGTATGATCCTTCTACATCGTCTTGCTCAACTTTGGTCTAAGAAGGGAATAGTCTAGTAGATTATTAGTAGAATGTATACTTAATTATATAGCTGGAGATAGTGTAATTCTTTGATTTGTTATTTATTTGTTATGCTTTTGCGGATTAATAATAGAAGAGCAAATTGCTTTGGTTTGCTTCTTTCAAACGAGAATTCGTGTCAATGATTTGCAATTTCATTCCTCAATTGATTTAGTGCTACAACTAATGGGCCATTAATTGATAGACAGTTCTTAAGCTAGGGCCGGCTTACAATGAGATATGACCATGCTTCGGACAGACCGATCTAGCAGAAGAAACCATCATCCCCAACAAGATGGACCCAATTGGAATAATTGTCACTTGTCTAATGATGACTGTAAACAACAATTCTCGTAAGGTTAATCTGAAAAAATCAATTATCAAAATTTTATCACACAGATAACTCGTGCAAAATTTATCAGTCTTTGAGCACATCATCTAGATACAAGGATAACTAATAAGATGTATACTTCTAGTTGTCGATCGATATTAATCAAATTTCCGTAGAACATAAAAAAGAGATGAAATCCCGTACTTCTGAGTTACGATGACAAATTATATATGGCTAAAATATTTTTATTAATGGATAATACCAAACTGGATTCTTTAAGTTGCTCCTGGACTAGAAATAATAGTGGCAGAGATGAAAAGAAGTAGGAGACACAACCCACTTAAAAGCAATCAAGTGGGTGGTAAATTATAGATGAGCCAGCTAACATAACCCACTTAAGCAATCAAGTTGGTGGAGCTTCATTAACATTCAATCATATGTCTTGTCTATTGGGCAAACATTCAGCTCCAGCAGCTTCATCCCATCTGTTGCGGTTATGTAGATGTAAAAATCTACCTGTACGGAAAGGGGGTTTGATCCCGTGAGGTTGAGGCCACTAGCGATCTGCTGCACCTGTACACGTAGAGAAACAAAAGCATGAAGCGAACGGGAAACACCAGGGTAGTGTTTGCTGTAGGCACTCCAACGCTCAAGTCAGCAAGACTGAAAGAGGCAAGTATAGTGAGGGCTAGGGAATAGAGAGGTTATCGAAAGTCTGGTCGGAGATTGTGACTACGACAGTGATGTGAAGCTCTCAAGTAGGAGCTTCAGGTGTGAAGGTGTAATGTCAATGTCCTTTGTGAGAGGGCTGGCCTTTATTTATACAACGACTGTCTGGTCTCCTAATCCTGATGGGAGTAGGAGTCCTAGTGTGACTCTGATGCAAACCCTAGAAAAGTTAGGACGGTGGTGAGCTGTCTTACCTGCATCCGAATAGGAAGGTGATCCGAACAGGGAAACCAATCCAAATAGGAGATTGATCAGGAACAGGAAAGTGATCAGTGGGGGCTGTGGGCTCTGAACTCGCCTATAGGCCCAGGAAATGAACTGGAACTGGGAGGCTCGTGCCCAGATGGTTAGGGCAGGCCGTATCTCGTATCGAAAGGGACTAATCTGGCTTGGGCCTCTTTGGGATTAGGCTTGGTCTCTTCTTCGCTGGTGGTCCTGTTTTCCTATTTGGGCCAAGGACGATTTTTGGCCCTAACAGCTTGTCCCCCACTCTCTGAGTTAAAAGTTTCTTAAGTAAGAGAGTAGGTAGTGATCGAGGCGCGCTTAGTCTTCCTTCCTGGACGAACGATTGTCGGCATGGATGATCCGATTGTTGCAGGTGACTCTTGGTCGGGTGTCGTTCGGTATCCATTCATGATCCGGAGTATGCCATCATTGTAAGGTGGTGTGCCTGATCGGTGTGAGGGGCTGAAGGGAAAGAGACAACAAAGCTTCGGGGGCTCACATGCTCGCTCGGTACGTCCGACCGACTAGAGGGGTGAACTGGAGTACTATAGCCGGGGTGTTCGCTCAGCATGCCGGGTCGACTAAGTTAAGGACCATATCGAATTTAAGGTTCGCTCGGTCGGAGTACATGGGCAATCGAATGGATGTAAAATGCGGGTCTAGACCAGGGGTTGACTATTCGTCCGCTACGGAAGAACGAATGAGCGGGGCATCCTGGCTTGGTCATCTAGAGAAAGAGAGCGGGCCGAGCCGTTCGAAGCTGATCGGCCAGTCTGGAGGATCTCTTAGGGGTGTGAAGATTGGATGCACGTCGGGCCTATTTCGGAAGACATGAGCTGAGTCGGCCGGGAGGACAGGGCAGCTGAGCCACAGCTTTCGTATTGGGCTGCGGTTTCCTAGGTGCTCTAGATCGTTGCCACGTGTACAGTGGCGATCGATCCATCGTTTTGAAAGCGGGAAATCGAAGAGACTCCTAACCACTGACCAATCAAAAACTGCCACGTGTCTGCTTTTTTCTTATAAAACTAAGGAACAGACTGTTCATCTTCCATTTGCGTTTTTCTTCTGTTTTCCTAAAAAAAAGTTCTTTCCTTTTTCTTCCTTCTTTTTCGTCCTAGTTTCTTAAGCGACAGTGGTCTCTCTTTCTGCAATCTTTCAAGGTAAACATTCTTCTCTTTAGGCTGATTTTCTACTTTGTTTTGGTTGGAAGGGTCGACCAGGGTTTAGGAGTGAACTTGTTGCCAGGTAGGTCGATTGGTGCTGAGGGACTAGTGATAGCTGGGTGTTTGTGGCCTTATTCGGTCGGGTGGTCAGGGCAAGCGGTCACTTGGCACTTAGCTTTCTTGGAGTTTCGAAGTTTGGATCGGGCCGGTCAGTCGGTTCCGAGGGTCGACCGAGGTTTAGCAGTTGACGTGTTGCCATGTAGGTCGATTGGTGCTGAAGGGCGAGCGACAACTAGGGATAGTATCTTCATTCGGTCGGTGTCTTAGGGCGAGTGGTTCTTTGACACTTAGTTTTTTGGGAATTCCGAAGCTAGGACCGAGTCGGTCGGTCGGTCGGGCTGGGCGATTGGGCCATTATGTTAGATACTGAATCAGCAAGCTCGAGTGAAATTATGGTGGACGCTGGGGATGCGTATGAGCATGCCCCCACCATAGTGATGATGCCCGAAGGGGGCGTTCCGATTGGGGTACCGATTGGAGTTAGTGTAGTTGCCCCAAGGACGAGTACTCCTGGCCCGAGTGGATCGGGCAGGCATGGGAGAAGTAGGGAAGACTCTGAAGGAGTTGGCAGCCCGTCTTCTTCCAATAGCAGCTCTGAGGAAGAGCCGAGTCAATAGGGCAACAGGATCTTGACCAGGGATTATCCGCTCGCGCTCAAGGAAAGCGATTTGTGGCGCATCCGGACTTTGTACCATATTCCGAGTTCGGTTGATATTCGGATGCCACGGTCATACGAACGGGTTGACTGGGAGGCACCAAGTTGGGTTAGCGTCTATGAGAAGTGGTTTCACGATGGATTGAGGTTGCCTATTCCTCGCCTTGTCTGGGAGGTGTTGAACCACTTCATGATTGCTCCTTCTCAGCTCATGCCGAACGGTTGGAGGTTACTTATGGCTCTTGAGGACCTCTGTACCCGGAACCAGGTGATGTTCGGGCTGCATGAGTTGCTGTTCTCGTACTTTCTGAAGGAGAATGATAAAGAGAAGGGTCGCTATCTAATTAACTTGAGGCATGACCGGTCTCACCTGGTGACCGACCTGCGGTCCAGCGACAAGAACTGGAAGGACCGATACTTTTTTGTGAGGGGACATGCTGTCTTCGGAGAGAGAGGACAGGGAGACATCCTGAGCAGTTGGCGAGCTACTGGTGAGATCTTGTTGTTTTCTTTGTGCTGTGATTATTAAATCTTGATTCTGTTTTTTGCTTGCAGAGCTTGAGTACAATCGGGCCGGGCAGAGTGGAGGCGGCTTAGACGTACCGACCCAGAGGGTTCTAGCCATTTCGAAGGATTAGAGGGATTGGTGGGTAGTGGTGGCAGAGTCTAACCTCAAGACCAGCCATATTTGGGCCGGAGTAGAGGCGATTCAGCGAGGTATTCCCTTTCCTTCTTTGAAGCAGACCTAGGACGTGCTTCTAACTCGGTACTGTAATCATATCATTTTTGGTGAGTCAAGGCTGAACCCACTAACTGTTGAAGAGACTCTAATGAAGAAGTTGACCATCCCTAGTGCGAGCGAGTCCATTACTCGACGTCGGGAGAAGAGAAGGAGGAAGTCCTCGGCCAGGGAGGATAGGAGAGTGGAGGACGTGTTGGCAATGCCGCCGAGTCAGCAGTCGGCAGCCAGGGTTGGAGCGTCCCAGACTGTGGTCATGGATAAGGAGACCGAGATGATTACTTTCAAGATTCCAGCTACCGCGTCGACCTATTCTGAAGCGACTTCCATGAGCAAGCTGGCCGACTCATTCTTATTCCCGACGGACGAGTTGCATCTGAACCAGATGGGCGCAGTTGCTGCGGCTGACTAGGGAGTCTCCTGCGTTTTGCAGGTTTGGCCGGAGTTTTTGTTTTATTTAGCTCCTTGATTTCGTACTGATGACAATACTTTGTTGTGCAGGCACTTACGAGCAGTCTTCATCTGAGGAAGTATGTGGTGGCGCAGGAGAAGAGGATACAAGATGTGTCCAAGGCGAACAGTAGCTTGCGCCAGAGAGAGGCAGTAGCCCGGAAGGCCAAGCAAGAGTTTCAGCAGCGTCTGAGGGATAGCGAGCATGAGTTGGAAAAGTTGAGGCGTGAGTTGGCTGAGAAGACCGCAGAGATCGAGTCTCTTAGGAAGCAGTGTATTTTCATCGCTGATGACGCTATCATCAAGGCCCGTGGTGAACTCATGCTTGAGTTCAAGGAAGGGAAGACCTCTCACTGGGATCCAGACGAAGACATCCAGCTCATGCGAGAGTTGCTGGAAGAGGGTAATGGTCATCCGGGGGGGCAGGATGAGGAGCAGATGCCAGACCTTGCTAGTCAGCCGGGGCTGTTGGATGCTAGGGATGCGAGTGATCGGGCTACTAGGACGGGTGCTGGCGGTGCGGACATGATGACCGAGTCAGAGATGGAGGAGAAGACTCGAACTGAGGATACTTAGCTTAGTTTTCTTTTTGTTTATGTATTTTGGGGCCTGCGATGCCCTCTTCCTTGGCGCGTGTGCCTTTTTGTACTCTGGACTGAGCCATTTGAGGCCTTTTTTGTACTTTAAATCGAGCCATGTGAGGTTGTATGTATTATATTTGGTTGTTTTAACTTTTGATGCTTTCTTCATGGATGAGTAAGCTGTTCATTCCCTCTTTACTTGTAGATGCACTATTTTGTGTTTGTTACTTTAGTGTGACCCAATGGCAAAGGCATATAGGCCTTATGTTGGTCTAGGTTGATGCCTTGCTTATTGAAGGTGTAAGAACCATTCACTCGGTCTAGCCGACCGAGTACATTGTCTCCTGGATTGAATGAAGTCAATCCAAAAGTGTGAATTCTTGGGTAGGACAGGTCCGACTTGAAGGTGTGAATCGTAGATCGGGCTGAGCTGATTTGATGGCGTCACTACGTGGATCAGGCAGGGTCGACTGAAGATGATTCTGTGAACCGAGTGGGGTCGATTCGAAGGTGTTTTCGTGAATCGAGCGAGGTGGATTCGAAGGTGTTTCCGTGAATCGAGCGGTGTCTATTTGAAAGTGTTATTGGCAAATCGGGCAAGGCCGATTCGAAGATGCAAAATCGTGGATTGGACAGGGCCGATTTGACATTGCAAAATCGTGGATCGGACAGGGCCGATATGACGTTGCGAAATCATGGATCGAACAGGGCCGATCTGACAGTACGAAATCGTGAATCGAGCAGAGCCGATTTGAAGGTGTAATCGTGAATCAAGCAGGGTCGATTCGAAGGTGCGATTTCGTGGATCGGGCATGGCCTGATCTAAAGGTGTTACCAATAATTGATCGACCAGAATCAATTTGGAGATGAAACATTTCTGAATAATACATCATTAATATTTGGCCATGAGGCCGACTGTCTAAGAGAAGGTGGATAGGCCCACTCATCCCCTTTAAAATAAACAAGGAAAATAGAAAAAAGATAAGTTCACCTAGAAGTAGTAGCGTTTGAGGTGAACGACATTCCAACTGTTACTGATGTCTTTGCTCTCGGGGGTCTGGAGTTTGTAGGCACCCTTCCCTGCTTCTTTGGTTATCTTGTAGGGGCCTTCCCAGGTGGGGCCGAGTTTGACAGAGTTGATCTCCTTGGTATTTTGGAAGACCCTGCGGAAGACTCAGTCACCTATCTTGAAAGTCCGGATCCTCACATTGTAGTTGTAATGTCGAGCGGCCTGTTGCTGATAGACTGCGTTACGGATGCTCACCCGTTCGCGTAGCTCATCGATGGTGTCCAGGTTCTGACAAAGGTTCTGGTCATTTGATTCCTCGTCCGCCCGTTGGAGCCTGGTGGACAGGACTGATACTTCGGCTGGGATGATTGCTTCAGAACCGTATGTGAGGGAGAAGGGGTCTCGCCCGTTGACGATCGAGTCGTGGTTCGGTATGACCAGAGGACTCCAAATAGCTCATCTACCCATGCACCCTTAGCTTTCTGTAACCGCTTCTTTATTGTCTGAATGATGGTCTTGTTTGACGATTTGGCCTGGCCGTTAGGCTGGGGGTTGCGGGGGGTTGAGAAGCTAAATTTTATTCCCCACATGTCACAGAAATTCTTGAAGCCTGAACTGATGAACTGGGATCCATTGTCGGTGACGATCTCCTTCGGTATCCTGAACCTGCAGGTGACATTCTTCCAGATGAAGGCTTTTACCTCTCGGTCTCTGACTTGTGCGAAGGCTTTGGCTTCAATCCACTTGGTAAAGTAGTCTGTCACAACTAACATGAAGACTCGCTGTCCAGGTGCAGTCGGTAGTTTTCCCACGATGTCCATTCCCCACTTCATAAAGGGCCAGGGTGTGAGGATGGAATGGAGTCGCTCTGGTGGGAGGTGTGAGACATGAGCAAACCTTTGACAACTGTCGCACTTCTTCACATAGGCGATCGAATCAGTGCGTATGGTTGGCCAGTAATATCCAACAGTGATCACCCGGTGTGCAAGGCTGCGTCCCCCAGCCTGGTTTCTACATTCGCCTTCATGTAGCTCAGCAAGGACACGTTGGGCCTCCTCTGGGCTTGTACACTTGAGATAGGGGCTCGAGAATGATTTTCTAAGGAGTTGGCTCTCATGTATGGTGAATCTGGCGGCTCTTTCTTTTAGTCGTCGTGCCTCGTTCTTGTCAGCTAGGAGTTCGTCGTGTTCCAAGTATCTCACTATCGGAGTCATCCAGCAGTTGGCTAGTTCAACACCCATGGCTTCCTCGGGCGGCTTGTTTGGTTGTTGTCCTTTCCAGTTGGCAGGCCACTGCATGAATAATAGAGGGATGGATGACTGGGAAGGGCATTTGAGGGCTGAGTCGAGATTGGCGAGGGCATCAGCGTGGGAGTTCTCCGCTCTGGGGATTTGGACGATGGAGAACTCATCGAATTGGGCCTGCAGCTCCTTGAACATGCTCAAGTAGGATGCCATCTTCGAGTCGCGTGCTTGATACGTGCCTTGTAGTTGATTGACCACGAGCTAGGAATCAGACTTCACCTCTAGTTTCTTTGCTCCAATTTCTTTGGCTAACGAAAGTCCAGCTATGAGGGCCTCGTATTCGGCTTAATTGTTCGTGCACTTGAACCCACATCGTATTGCCTGCTGGATGATTTCTCGTTCTGGCGCAACCAGTACCACTCCAAGTCCGCTTCTGTTTACATTACTCGAGCCGTCCACTAAAAGAGTCCACTTGGAGGATGATCCTCCGTTCATGCATAACAATTCAGTTTCTGCTTGGGTGGTGGTATTCGAGGTGAAATCAGCAATGAAGTCAGCTAAGGCCTGGGACTTGACGGCGGTGCGAGGCTGGTATGATATGTCGAACTCAATAAGCTCTACTGTCCACTGAAGGAGTCGTCCTGATAGCTCTGGTTTGTGCAGTATCTTTTTGAGTGAGAAGGAGATGAGTACAACTATTGAGTGGCATTGAAAGTACGGCCTGAGCTTCCTGGATGCATGGATGAGGGCGAGGGCTAATTTTTCCAGCTGACTATACCATGTTTCCACGTCAAGGAGTGACTTGCTTACATAATAGACCGGCAACTGCTTTGTTTCTTCTTCCCAAACTAGTACTGCTGAGATGGCTGTCTCTGAGACTGCTAGGTAAGAGTAGAGCTTCTCCCCATCCACAGGTTTGGAAAGGAGCGGAGGGGAGGTCAGGTGCCTCTTTAGTTGTTGCAAGGCTTCTTCGCCGGAGGCGGTCCACTCGAACTTCTTGGACTTCTTGAGAGCATGGAAGAAGAGATGGCACTTGTCGACTGACCTGGAAATGAAGCGGCTCAAGGCGGCTACCCGTCCTGCAAGGTGCTGGACGTCTTTGAGGCAAGTTGGAGACGGTATACTAAGGATTGCTCTGATTTGGTCAGGGTTGGCTTCTATCCCTCGCTGAGTCACCATATAGCCCAAGAACTTACCTGACAAGACCCCGAATGAGCCCTTGGCTGGATTTAGCTTCATGTTGTACTTCCTAAGGATGGTGAATGCCTGGTTGAGGTGTTCGAGGTGCTGTTCGGCCATCAGTGACTTGATAAGCATGTCGTCGATGTATACCTCCATGGTGTCTCCGAGGTACTTGACGAACATCTTGTTGACCAGCCGCTGGTAGGTGGCCCCGGCGTTCTTCAGGCCGAATGGCATCACGTTATAGCAATAGGTTTCCCTTTTCGTGATGAAGGTTGTCTTCTCTTGGTCGTCCGGGTGTATTAAGATCTGGTTGTACCCCGAGAAAGCGTCCATGAAACTAAGGAGCTCGTGACCTACGGTCGCATCGACCATCATGTCGATATGTGGGAGCGGGAAGGAATCCTTTGGGCAGGCTTTGTTTAAGTCCGTGAAGTTGATGCACACTCTCTATTTCCCATTCTTTTTCTTTACGACCACGACGTTCGCTAGCCATTTGGGGTAGTGGACCTCTTTGATCATACCATTGCTCAAGAGCTTCTCGACCTCTTCGTTGACAATTCGGTTACGCTCTAGTGCGAATTTCCTTCTCTTTTGTTTCACTGGTGGGTGATCTGGGTTTATCCTGAGCTGGTGGACCATTGCTTTCGGACTGACTTCGGTCATGTTGGCGTGGGACTAGGTGAAACAGTCTTGGTTCTGTTCGAGGAATTCTATCAGCTTCTCTCTTGTCTCGGGCTTAAGGCAGGACCCTATGTGTGTCTTTCTCTCGAGGTCATCCGGATGTATCTGTACTTCATCCAACTCTTCCATAGATGGTTGATCCGACTCGGTCGGTGGGGTTGGATGAGACTGTAATTGCTATGAAGAGTTACCCTTGCCTTTGAAGGCATTCTTGTAGCAATCTTTGGAAGTCTTCGGGTCGCCCTTGATCTCTCGTACCCTTCACTTGGTTGGAAACCTGATCGTCTGGTGAAAGGTAGATGAGACTGCCTGCATGTCGTGGATCCAAGGTCGGCCCAAGATGACGTTGTACGGTGAGGGGTAGTTGATTACCAGAAAAATGCTCTGTTTGTTCATTTCGTCGACGAAGATAGGGAGGATGATCTCCCCGATAGTATACTTCTGCTCTAAGCTAAAACCAACTAGCAGCGTCGGCCGCCTGTTGATGTTTGCCTCTTCCAGTCCCATAGCCTTCACTGCTTCGAGGAATAGGACGTTTGCTGAAGAGCCTCCGTCTACGAATACTCTTTTCACTAGGATGTTGGCGATCTGTAGGGAGACGACTAATGCATCGTGATGAGGAGCGGCCAAGGTAACCGGCTCGTCATCTTCAAATTGAATTACCTGATGGGTGTGTGACCATGAGATCGGATGGATGGACTGGACTTCATGGTGGTGGTTGGCTCTGGCATATCGCTTGGCTGATGAGTAACTTACTGCACTGATCTCTGATCCTCTAGAGATGAGCGAACAGAATCCTTTTGGCGTAGGTTCTCGCGGAGGTGGTGATGGTTCTTTTGAACTTTTATGGCTAATGGTGTTTTTCCCCTTATCGGTTAGCAGATCCCAAAGATGTCCCCTCTTTAGAAGTGCAGCGACCTCTAGCCGCAAGGCGATGCAGTCTGTGGTGTTGTGCCCATGATCGCTGTGGAACTCGCACCATTTGGTCTTGTCTCTCCTTGCCTCGAGATTGAGCTTGCCTGGCCACTTAACAGTGGATCCCATTTCCTTCATAATCGCGACGACCTGGGTTGGTTCGACATTAAGGCTGTATTCTAGTATTTTGTACCGGTTCGATCTGAATTGTCTGCTCTCGGTTCTCGTTAGCTGGCGATCGTACGGTTTCCTGACTTTGCTCAAATTATGTGCTAGGGGTTGGTAGCGGTGCTCCGCTGGCCTGTGCTCGGGCTTCCTGTCATTCCGCCTTGAATCGTAGCTGGAGTGAATCGTCCGGTTTATCTCATCCTCCTCCCATCTTATCTGGATCACTGCCCGAGCCAGGGTGTCTTCCATTATGGTGCAACCCAGCTTTGTAAGCTCTTTGTATAGTTCTCCGTCCGGGAGGAGACCCTTTCTGAAGGCATCCACGACTGTCTCAAGATTACATGCAGGGATGGAGATCTTCTCTTTGTTGAACCTGCTGACATACTCTCTCAGTGGCTCGCCCCTTCTCTGGTATACTCTATATAGGTCAGCCGACAGCTTCTCAAGTTTCTTGCTGCTGGCGAACTGTTCCACAAAGGTGTCGGTGAGTTGGGCGAATGAGTCGATGGATCCATTCGGGAGATTCGTGTACCATTAGAGTGCCGAGCCAGATAAGCTCGAACCAAAACTTTTGCACATGCCGGCTTCCCTCAGTAGTCGGGGTATTGAGACGGTGAACATCTGCTGCTTGTACGAGGCATGTCGGCTAGGGCGATCTCATCTACAAAGGGTGAATCCGCGTAACAATGGGGCCTGCTCTTCTTGGTTGGGACCGACATTCCTGGGATGTGTCTCATCACTGCTTCCACATCGGCCAATCTCTTGGCTAGTACCTGTTCCATAGGAGAAGGGGATGCCACTAGGTCATCCCGCTTGACCGCATCGGCCTTTGCAATTGTCTTCGGCACATTCCGTTGGACCGTCTCGCGCGGTGTGATTTGGTGATTCATTGCTTCGTGCACACCTTGATCTTCATTCATTCCTTCTGATTGGATGACTCCCATGGTAACAGTTCTGGTGTTTCGCCCTACATGAATGGTCAGTGGAGTCGTCTGGTATGTCACTCGGTCCATCAGGATGGATGGGCTCGAGTGTTGTGGTTTGTTGGGTTTGGCCGTTCAACCCGTGGGGGTGAGCTGAGTCGAATGGGGAATGTGTTGGGAAGGTTGACTGGAGGTAAGGTGGGACGGTAAGAATGGGTTGGTCTTGCGGGTTAGGGCTTTCTGTCACTGGACTATCTTGATCTTAAGGCTTGGATGGGTCGGCTGAATAGTGTTCTGTTGGCGTATCTTTACCTTCATGTGTCAGGACAGAATCATCGACCGTTGATGAGTTTAACGGATGCGGCCTTTTGCCAGAGACCGAGGGTCGGTGCTCTGGTGTATGGAGAGGTTGCATGGATGGAACAGGGGCGCAAAACCGATTGAGGGGTGCCTGGCCAGGTAGGAACTCTAGATCATAGAATTGACTCACCTTCTGCTTAAGAGACTGGTTTTCTGCCTTGTTGGATGTGTTTTCGGTCCGGATTGCATTGTTCTTGGCTTCCAGTGTGGCTACCTTGTCCGAGTTCTGTTGCATAAGAGTGGTCAGAGCCTCCAGTTTGGCCTCGAGGCCGGGATTAGTGTTGTCGGAGTTGTCAGCCATGGAAAGTTCCTCTACATAGCAAGGTTCGTCGAGCCGAATGATTGCTAGAGGCCCCACGGTGGGTGCCAAACTATAGACGTAAAAATCTACCTGTACGGAAGGGGGGTCTGATCCCGTGAGGTTGAGGCCACTAGCGATCCGCTGCACCTGCACACGTAGAGAAACAAACGTGTGAAGCGAACGGGAAACACCGGGGTGGTGTTTGCCGTAGGCACACCGACGCTCAAGTCAGCAAGACCGAAAGAGGCTAGTATAGTGAGGGCTAGGGAATAGAGAGGTTACCAGAAGTCTGGTTGGAGACTGTGACTACGGCAGTGATGTGAAGCTCTCAAGTAGGAGCTTCGGGTGTGAAGGTGTAATGTCAATGTCTTTTGTGAGAGGGCTGGCCTCTGTTTATATAGCGACTGTCTGGTCTCCTAATCTTGGTGGGAGTAGGAGTCCTAGTGTGACTCTGATGCAAACCCTAGAAAAGTTAGGACGGTGGTGAGCTGTCTTACCTGCATCCGAATAGGAAGGTGATCTGAACAGGAAAACCAATCCGAATAGGAGATTGATCAGGAACAGGAACGTGATTAGTAGGGGTCGTGGGCTCTAAACTCGCCTATAGGCCCAGGAAGTGAACTGGAACTAGGAGGCCCGTGCCCAGATGGTTTGGGCAGGCTGTATCTCGTATCAAAAGGGACTAATCTGGCTTGGGCCTCTTTGGGATTGGGCCTGGTCTCTTCTTCGCTAGTGGTCATGTTTTCCTATTTGAGACAAGGACGATTTTTGGCCCTAACAGGTTAATAATCCAAAAATTGTTGAGGTAATTCAAGACCTTGTACTTTAAGTATTTAAGCTTCATTATATATATATGTTATGAGGTTGTGGCAACCTTTAAACAAAAATGTGATTAATCTCCACAAAAGTTGAAGCCATTATCAAAAAGTTTGTTTCCTTTTACTGTTTAATATAAATTCAACCGATTTATCTTGCATTTCATTCACAGATAGCCTTCCTTATCCATATGCAATTGTATTCTCAACCAAAGGTTCATTGCCAGTAGTATCAACTTTGATTTATGGGGACCCAATGACCATAATGAGAATATGGAGCAACGTTACTTTTTCAATATTCATAAATAAAATTAAAACTCCTCATTTTGATATAGCCAATAAGTTACGAAAATTTGTGTGGTAAAGTAGAGAATCTATGCCAATTTATGTATGCTAACTGTAAGAAGAATAGTGTCTCCCTATACCTTATTAGTTATAACACATTAGAATGTCCATTAATATTAACTTGAATATGCCCTTTTTTTTTTCTTTTTTAAAATAAGAAAGAAAGAAAAAAGAGAGATAGAATACATAATTATAGATACTTGAAAAATGGTTGGCCTACTTTAATTGATTGTATTTTTGTTTAAATGAAATGCAATTATTTATTATAACCACCAGAGAAAAAGAGTTTTTATGAGTTTGAGTCCTCTCAGACACTAGTGATTATTGGAGCTTTTATAGGCAATTTCACTGCTTGAGGGATTAATTGAGATGCACGCAAGTTAGTTCGAATACCCTGATGATTAAAAAAAAAAATTTCCAATCATCAAATTCAAATATAGCCCATGTTATGTACATACAACCTGCTTCACAATATGCATTATCGTTAACATGTCATGTCTTCCATGTTCTCTTTCATTGTTCATATTCACATTATATATATTTGAAAAAAGAAAAAGAAAATTGAAATCTTTTGCATCCTCAATACATTCATAGTCATAGACGCGTTTTTGCAACATCGAATGTGCTCCAATTTGATGGCACTAACAATGGTCTCTTTCTTTTACCATATTTGGCTTCTCGTTGTCCTATTCTCCCCTTGGTTGGCAATACACGATGATGTTTAATTGTTTATGACATATATTCGTTTGAAAGCGAGAGTAGCGGCGCACCATCAATTAACAAAACCAACGCGTGGTCTTGCAGGCACTTGTTTCCTAGGAACTTTGTCTTTGACAACTATTTATATCACCCCCGTATTCATCTTCGATTTTAGGGTCATACAACTTCACTTTGTTTGAATCATGGCATCTTTTCATTCCTCTCACGGTCTTCTTCTAATTGTTGTATTAATTTCTTCACTTCAGTTTAACTTGAAAGCGGAACCAGTAAAAGAATTGTTTCCGTACCATGGTGGTCCTCTACTTTCCGGGAATATCCCCATTAATCTGATTTGGTATGGACAGTTCAGTCTCGCTCAGCGTGCAATTGTCTCAGACTTCATTGCCTCTCTTTCAAAACCCACAGCGGAGCAGCCCTCTGTTGCGTCATGGATGAATTTGACGGCTAAATTCTACCAGGTTACCACAATTCCTGATTCACTTGTTCTTTCACTAGGTAAAGAAGTCCTTGATGAGAATTACTCTCAAGGAAAATCGCTCACTAGCGCCCAGCTTTACGAGTTGGCCAAAAAGGGTGGGGAAGACAATCTGATCAATGTGCTTTTGACATCAGCAGATGTAACGGTTGAAGGGTTTTGCCAGGGTCGATGTGGTACTCATGCCTTGGGTACAGGACCCATGCATGGTAACACCAACAGTAAATTTAATTACATTTGGGTTGGAAATTCAGAGATTCAGTGTCCAGGTCTATGCGCATGGCCATTCCACGAGTCAATAAATGGACCAAAGACTCCCCCCTTAAAGGCACCCAACAGTGATATTGGTCTTGATGGTATGGTGATCAACGTGGCTAGCCTTTTGGCTGGGACTGTTACCAACCCTTTTGGAAACGGCTTCTTCCAGGGGCCCCAAGAAGCACCCCTGGAGGCATCCACCGCTTGTCCTGGAGTTTTCGGAAAAGGGGCTTACCCTGGATTTGCAGGAACCTTGCTCGTTGACTCTAAAACTGGTGCGAGCTACAATGCCAATGGTATCAATGGAAAAAAGTATTTGCTTCCTGCTATGATGGACCCTGAAACTTCAACTTGTACCACCCTAGTTTGAGAGATCAGATGACATGCACCTGTATATAACTAACTATACACCATACTCTTTCATTAGTCATTACTGTATTCATTTATTCATTTGTATTACATCACACTTTCAAATAATGAATATGGAGATCATTCTTCCTTTCTAATGATTCATTAGTTTTGCTTTTTTTTTTGTGATCAAAATATTATGGGGTTTTCACAGAGATTATTAGTCTGTTTGTTGACATGATATGCAAGGGAGTTGAAGAAACAAAACAAAGCATCAAAACTTTGCGTTCAAAGAATACGAACCCTGGTTCAAATTGTCAATCGGTTTAACAAATATAAATTAATTTGACAGAAAATAAATAAAATAATGAAATTATATTAACCTAATAATCGTAATAAATAATTTGATAATAAAATAAATCCCATTTCCTTAACTGATTGCTTTTGACAGGAATTGATAACTTTCTTCATAGTTCAGAGCAACTAAGAACAAGTTGTCACAGATTTTTACGGTTGATAACAAAAGGTTATGCTTCTTGAGAGTTGATCTCCTGTTGAGGAACGGTATTTTTCAAGTACTGTATGTAACCAAGTATTACCCTTGTCGATCTTTAAAGGAAGAACTAAGATAATGTAGTTGACATTTACAAATGCTTAAAAGCAAGCTATTGGAAGAACTACCAATGCAGCAGAACTAAGTCACTAACAACTAAAAAAATTAGAATAAATACTATATATAAAATTAATCATTCAAACTTATGTAATAACATTATATCTTGATAAATTCATTCACTTTAATTTATTTCATTATCTTTAATTTTAAATCATCCAATCTAATTGTAGCACATTAATCTGTATAAGCAAGTTTGTAAAATGAATCTGTACACGTATTATTCCTAAAAAAAACAATAAAAAATATTCATTTTCATTATCATGTCAAATTTTATCAAAATTTTGGACAAGAAATTCCTATAACTTCAGTGTCCGTGAATTGAGAGATCGGGAAATATGGAAATTATTGCTCTAAGAACTTTAGTAAAGAAACAACCTCGTGGAGGAAAAACCAATCACAGTGAGTATTATATATGTTTTCCGACCTTTTAATGCATTTGTAACATACAGTTAACTTATTTTCTTACTGTTGATATGAAAACTCTTACCAACCAGTGAGATCTAATTAATCTAGATGGAATCAAAACCGATGTGTGTGTGATTTAATGAAAATCAGCAATGCAATATGAAAGTGCGTCAAAGTAAAGAACACAAACGAATTTTTAAGTGGTTCGGCAAGTAAGAACTTAAACATACATCCACTGTTCTCTTGTTACTATGAGAACTTACAAGAGATTATATGAAAGTGTCTATACTTGTTGATGCTTGATTTTGACACCAACTACTCGCACGTGTAAAATGCTAAAAAGACTTAGAAATCACACGTGATATGAGGGGATTGAATTAAATAAATGGTGAAGAGCAATATTTAAAGTGGTTCGGATGCTCAAAAGCGAATCCTACGTCCACTGCTATTGTATTAATAAGAGAGAGAGGTCAGTCGCGTTTAGTGACCTGAGTTACAGTTTAGAGAGAGAGAGAGAGCTATTTCAGCGTAAAATTAGTAATCCCCCCAAATGAGAGGGAAGTCCTCTATTTATAGTGGGAGAGTTCAAGGTAATGATTATAAAAGCTGCAAGTGGGTAGGTGCCGTGCAAATCTTTTCTTTGCATCCCATTGGTCACCTGCCCGAGGGATTTCCTCGACTAAAGCAGGGCTTTGACACATGGGCGATCTCCAATTGCTTGCTGGCCTGGCATCCACCTGTTGCACTGACAGGAGCCATTCCACTTGCGTTAGGCGCGACGTGGCCGCACCTAGACGGCATAGAACCCTTCTGAGCTCTGACCATCCTTTACTGACAAGGCTCCATGTCAACCCTACTCTTTCAGGCATAACAGAAGTCCCCGAGTTTTTAAGGTTTAAGGATCGAACCTTGAGAACTTCATAATTATGTCATGATTTGACATATCCCAAATGACACCTGGTCAAGCCGACCTAGCTACAAAGAGGTCGCAGAATAGTTTTCTATGAGCAACTTAAGATAGTCTTCTTTCGCAAAGTCGACGACCTGGATTAGACCCTACTCAGTGCCGTATCGATGTGCCTCTTATCTTAACCGAGGTCCGCAACCTGATTACACTTAGCATATTTTTGCTGGAGGCAAGGAATCACATCACTCTGCAACTGACATCCGACGAAGAGTGTTCTATTCCAACGACTTCTTCAGATGTTATCCATTGCGCTTGACAGCTAATCCATTAATGAAGTATCCTTTATTTTGACAAATGTGTCATGTGCACAATAAGTGCCAGCCATGCGCATTAAATGCAAGTTATGCTGAAACGACATTCTTTATCAGGGCATTAATTACGGATGAGAGTGCATTTAATGTGTAGGAGAGAATCGAGTCGTCGCTCGATTATTTCAACGAAGAGAAGCGACAATTGAATTTCTCGAAGTGTGGCGGTTACTCCTTCTCGGCGATTGATGACACGTGGTCTCGACAACGACGATAGACGCATTACGCCCAAACGTCGCTTGGCTTCGGGAAGAGCAATCGCCATTTCTTCCATTATAAAACCCCAGGCTCACCTTAAGTAATGTTACAACACTCATACTTTCAGAAAAAGCAAAAAGCTCTTGCGAGACCAGATTTTCAATCCTTCAAGTTGGTGCGCACTTTCCGTTCATAGTAAGAAGTTCACCCTCCATGGCCAAAAAGTAAGGGAGATCCTTCTATTACTTATCCTTTTTCTGCTTTGAATATAGCTTATTCAGGCGATAATGGTGGGTGTTTATGGCTAGTCTTCTGTAAGGAATAGGTTTTTATGGTACAAATCATTGCGGGCGGTCCCCAAGGACTTTTTAGGGTTTTTGGAAGATACATTAGGGCTTTGTTCTTCCACTTCGTCGTACAAAATTTTGTACGGACACTGAGTAATCTTTGCGTGTCCCCCTTTTTAAAATCGTAAAAGAGATGGACCCTACAACGACTAGAACAAATGAGGGAACGAGCTCGCAGGCGTAGGATGCCCTAACGGGTTCTTCATAAGAGATTCTGTCAGTGGCCACCCCAGAGGAGATATAAAGGGTGCTAGACCAGTACGCACTTAGCGTAGACGTATTTTGGTACAGGTTGTACACAGCTCGAAATCCCCCAAAGGGAATGGTCGCGGTCTCCGAGTCCATTTTCAAATGCAGGGCATTAATTCCTTTCCACCCCTTTATCAGATCGATCCTCGATTACTTCAAGGTCGCACCTCTGTAGCTGATGCCAAACACATATATGATAGCCGTGGCTATGTATATCACGTGCGTCGAGAACGGCCTCGGCCAGCTGACTGCGCTGGAGCTCGCTTGCTCGTATTACTTGAAGAAGGGCAAGGATAAGGATTCTTATTACCTCTCGAAGCGATCTTCGATCGAGGGAGGCATCTTTAATTACCCTAGTAATGTCGGGGCGTATGAGACTAAGTTTTTATTTTTCGTTACAACGGCGTCTGCCAATTCAAGGAACCGAGTAGGTCTTCCCTTTTTGTACTTAGTGAATTTTTTCTTTTCTTTTTGGCTTTGCTTTCTAACGATCTTTCTTGTCTTTTCGTAGGAAACAAGTCAACCAGGTTGACAGATCTCACTGACTTCAACCAAATAGTATCATTCGGTAACCTATCAGATTATTGTCGCGACGCGAAACTGCTCGTAACAACTATAAATTTGAGGAAGTACGGCTTCTTCAATTCAGAAGCGAGCTTGGAAACCTTAACTCGTAAGTGTCCGCAGTCTTAGAAATTTTTTTGCTTTTGCATGTAGCAAATTTTTTACTAACAGTATCTGCATGCAACGAATATGCCACCCAAAGTGCTAAGGTCGTTGAGAGAGAGGGGGTTCATTTTTCCCTAGGTCGATGTGGTGCAACCACGTATCGAACAACCAGCAGAACCTTTTCAGCCTGTGGCTACCCGCCCAAAGTAGAAGACCATGGGCCAAAAGTCCAAGAAAAGAAAGGTGTTGTAGCCTGAGGAGTCAAAGTCCGAACTGGAGGGCTTAGGGATACAGCCTGGGAGGTCACAACCTTATCAGGCTTTTCGCTTGGGAGGGAGCTCGAGGTGCACAACCAGGGTTGCACTAGTCTTGAGCCGTCCACGCAGGGGATAAGGGGAGACCGCGGCTCTCGGGAGGAAAGAAGGCAAAAGGTCGACTAGCGAGGTGCCCTCTGCTTTAAGAGCTGGCACACCGGTGTTGGACTCTATGGGTCAACTTCCGAAACACCTGCAACCGGTGTTCACCCTTTTGGAGTGCCAACTTGCCAAAGTCTTTGAAGAGCTCATGGCCTCCCACCCTGCGGACCTGATGATCAGGGCGATTCAAATGCAAAGCCAGGTAAGACGGTTTGTCCTCGTCGAGGACTTTCCAATACTTACTTTACTCTTTTCAAGGAGATAGAATCTAACGCTTTCTTATTTCACTATGCAGTCTTTGCTCGTCATGCACCTGACCCAACAAAAGATCCAACTGGAAGCTACCGGGGGACTCTTTAAGCTGAAGGAAGAGAACATGCAGATGAAGCACGACTTAGCAACTGTTGTAAAAGAGCTGAGCCTGTCCACCGTTCAGATGAACCAGTACATGTTGGAGAGGAACTTTGCTCTTCGGACGGTGGACTTCCAGAAGACTGAGCAGGAGAAAAGGGGACATGAGCTTAAAGAGCTTTAGAGGACAGTGGCCAGGCTCACTAAAGAGTGTAGCAAGAAAGAACTGGAGCTCTGAGCTAACTCTGAACAGGCCTTACGAGCAGAGGATGAGAGAGCTCAGTTATGGGAGACGACCGAGAAGGCACTTGAAGCGGATCTGGAAATGTCCTAGGGGTGGGCTGCTTCTTTAACTAAAGAGATGAAGCGACAAGAGTGGGATATCGAAAGGAAAGCCGCTGACTGGTCGATTCAGACCATTTATGCCCTTCGACCAAAGAACCTGACCATGGACCTTACTGACCTTACGGATGATTACCAGATGATTACTAGATGGTCTTTGCCTCCATGGCGAGAGTTGATGATGATGAGGAAGGTCTAAGGCCTTATCCGGAAGAGGATCAACCGGAGGAGTATGTTTCAAAGGACCTAACAGCTGACCAGGAGGTCGGCGACCAACCTAGAATGGTCGAGGTCGCAGTCGAAGGGCCTGGGGATGAAAACCAGTGATCGCTTCTGCTTTAACTTTTCCCACAACCTTGCTTTTGACGTCCTCGTACATTCCTGCCTATGTACTCAGAATTTTATTAATGAAAAGATTATTCTTAAACTGTTTGCAGTAATATTTATAATTTTTCGCACTCCACAAACATTACATATGCGAACAGAAACATGTTCTCCAGCTATTTGTGATAGCACTTCTAAATTTTCGTACTTCATAAATATTACATATCCAACAGAAAGAAAAAAATAATGCGAGGAACAAGATCATATTTATATAAGATGAATTTGGCTTAAAAGCGATCTTAATTACAAAGCTTACAAGGGAATTTTTACAAGAAAATTAAAAGAGCGAGTTCGGAATTACTGATAATAGGGGCGAAGATACTTAGCATTCCAAGCTTGTGGTACTCCGGAATCATTGAGCCTTTTGAAGTAATAAGCCCTGGTATATTACCTTGGCGATGCGGTAAGGGCCTTCCCAGTTTGGTCCCAATACTCCCGCGTTTGGTTCCCTTGTACCGAGAAAGACTTCTTTCAGAACCAAGTCGTCGACCTGAAAGTCTCTTCTCCTGACTTTAGAGTCGAAGAATCTTTTCATATGCTGCTGGTAGGCTGCTATCCTTAACCGAGCTTCACCGCGGGTGTTCTTCAACTAAGTCCAGACTTGCACGCACAAGTGCTTTATTGTCTGTTTCATTGAACAGGTCTCTTCGAAGTGAACTAGTCCCCACTTCCAGTGGAATCATAACCTCGCAGCCATATGCTAGCGAGAAAGGTGTTTCCGAAGTAAAGGTTCTCGGAGTTGTCCTATATGCCCATAGGACTTCTGGGAGGTTGTCGACCCTATTACCCTTGGCAGTGCCAAACTTAGCTTTCAAAGTATGCTTGATGGTCTTGTTGACAACTTCAACTTGGCTATTTGCTTGTGGTCTTGCGACTGAGGCGAACTTTTTATGGATCCCAAGCTCATCGCAAAACTGCTTGAATTCCTCGTTATCGAATTGCTTCCCATTATCAGAGATGAGTGCATGAGGAATTCCATAGCGGCGCACTATATTTTTGAAAACGAAGTCCTTGAGCTTCTTGGTAGTGATTGCGGCTAAGGGTTCAACTTTGGCCCACTTGGTGAAATAATCCACCGCGACCACAACATACTTGACTCCTCCCTTTCCAGCTGGCATGGGTCCAATAAGATCAATTCCCCATATGGAGAATGACCAGGGGCTGGTCATTGTTATTAACTAGTGGGAAGGAGCTCGTAGTATGTTAGCGAATCGTTGACACCTGTCACACTTTTTTACAAAGTTAAATGTATCCTCTTGAAGTAGGGGCCAATAGTACCCTTGACGAACAACTTTGTTAGCGAGGGATCGTGCGGCAATGTGATTACCGCAAATCTCTTCATGTATCTCCCTCATGATATAATCTGCTTCTTCATCGATTACACATCGGAGGATAAATGTGCTAAACCCTCGCTTGTACAACTGATCTCCTATGAGTGTGTAACGAGTAGCTCTGGTTCGCAAGGTTCTTGCCTCAATCTTGTCATTGGGCAAGGTCCCATCTTGGAGATATTGAATAACTGGGGTCATCCAGGAAACTGATTCTGTCGTAACCATGACCTATTCGGATGAGCTGATATTAGGGATCTCTATGTACCAAACAAGAATTCTTTCTAGGGCATCTGAGCCTAGCGACGAGGCTTTTCTTGCCAAGGTATCCACGACAGAATTACTATCTCTAAGAATCTGCGTGATCGCGAAGTGCTTGAAAGACTCGAGTACGACCTTCGCTTTCTTTAGATAACTGATCATGTTTTCTTCCTTGGCTTGATACTCTCCCAAAATCTGATTAACAACCAACATGGAGTCGTTGTGAATACTGATCGCGGTTGACCCCATTTCTTTTGCAAACTGCAGACTAGCGAGTAGTGCTTCACACTCGGCCTCGTTGTTGATAGCTTTGAACCCAAACCGAAGAATACCGTGGATGTAAGTCCCTTCGGGACTAAGGAGGAGAAGGCCTACCCCGACCCTTTTCCTGTTCAAGGATCCATCGACATAGAGGTTTCAGGTTGATAGATTCTGAATAGTTTTCTGGGTGACTTCGTTGGACTGTTGCTCAGATTCCTAAATCGGTTGGTGTGAAAACTCCAAAATGAAATCGGCAATAGCCTACTCTTTAATGGTTGCTTTCGGTCTGTATTGCAGATCGAACTAACTTAGTTCCATCGCCCACTTGAGCAACTTACCTAAAGCTTCTGGCTTCTAGAGGACTTGCCTGAGTGGGTAGTTGGCCAATACATGGATAATGTGGGCATAGAAATAAGGTCGCAACTTTCTGGAGGCAACTAGTAGGGTATAAGCTAATCGCTTCATTTCTGGATACTGCATTTCAGCATCCACCAGATGCCTGCTCGTGTAATATACCGGCCATTGAACTCTATCTTCTTCCTGAATTAGAGTTGCACTAACCGCATGCTGAGAGACGGACAGATACAGAAAAAGAATTTCTTGAGGGAGAGGCTCTTTAATGCTTTGAAAAGCTTGTTCGCAATCCGGAGTCCATTCAAACTTTTTGTTAGCCCTAAGTATATTAAAAAATGGCAAGCAATGATTTGTTGCTCTTGATATGAAGCGACTAAGAGCTGCTATTCGCCCATTAAGACTCTAAACCTGTTTTCGATTGGTCGGGTTTCTCATATCAAGGAGAGCTTGGATCTTTTTGGGGTTGATTTGTATTCCCCTCTGGTTAACCATATACCCAGGAGTTTTCCTGAGGATACCCCGAATGAATACTTAAGAGGATTGAGCTTCATTTTGTATCTTCAGAGTATGTTGAACATCTTAGCGAAATGCGCTATGTGATCCGAAGCGACATGCGATTTGACCAACATGTTATCAACATAGACTTCCATCGATCCTCCGATCTGCTTGGAAAATATTTGATTAACCAACCGCTGGTAAGTCGCCCCAGGTTTTTTAGGCCGAAAGGCATAACCTTATAGCAATACAACCCCTGATCTGTAACAAATGAGGTATGTTTTTTGTTTAATGCGTACATCAAAATCTAATTGTATCCCGAGTAGGAGTCCATAGAACTCAATAGCTTGTGCCCGGAGATGGTATCGATGAGCTTAGCGATTCTCGGTAAGTGAAAGTTATCATTCGGACAGGCTTTGTTGAGGTCGGTGAAGTCAACGCAGGTCCATCATTTGCTGTTAGGCTTCTTTACTAAGACCAGGTTGGTAACCCAGCTCGGGTAAAGTGCCTCCCGAATGGACCCATTCAAGAGGAGGTTATCTACCTCAACTTTTAAAGTAGCATACTACTCGGGGACCATTGCTCTCCTCTTTTGGTGAACCGACCTGATCTCATTATCAATATTCAAGGCATGACATATAACATTCTGGCTAATCCCAACCATGTCAACATGAGTCCATGCGAATATGTCGATATTTTTTTATTCAACGTATTCGCATGGACTTATGTCAGATCGTTGGCGAGGTGAGGGTTGAGATTACTCCCGATTCTTAACACTCGGGTCGGCTCGCTTTGATCTACCAATACCTCAGATAGGTCTTCGACTGACCTACTATGAGGGCATTCTTGGATGCGAGGATCCATGTTATTCTCGACCGGGTCAGGTTGTGGCTCGATCCTGCTGATCGCCATTGCCTGCTTAGGGATGCCAACTGGTGTTCCCTTTCCCTTGCACGTCATCTGCACTGCCCTTACATAACAGTCGCGAGATGCGCGTTGGGATCCACTTACTTCCCCTATCCCTGTCGGGGTGGGAAACTTCATCTTCAAATGGTAGATTGAAGTGGCTACCTTAAAGCTTTGTAGTAGAGGTTGTCCCAAAAGGCCATTGAAAACGGAAAGACAATCTACTACTAAAAACTCTATCATCTTGGTCATCTCGTTGGTTTCCCCCAATGTGACTTGGAGCGAGATTGTCCCCTTGGGAATCAAATGATCTCCGGTGAAACCGTACAGAGGGATAGAGGCTGGCTTCAGATCTGCCTTGTCCAGTTTCATCTTCTCAAAGGCTCGCTGAAATAAGATATTCATGGCGCGTCCATTGTCTACCAGTATCCTATAGACTTTGCACCGACCTATTTCAAGCGTGATGACGAAAACATCCTCATAGGGATGATACAATCGCACCGCGTCTTTCTCAGAGAAGGTGATTTCTTCCTCTCTACGAACCTTGGCGGGTCGCGGCGTCATGTTCATGACACTTATGGGGTCATGATGGGCTTCTTGAGCATACATTTCCTGGGCACCTCGAGAGTTCCTGCGAGGTGTGGTCTATTAGAGTAGATGCCCTAGAGCCAATCAATTATTGTAGAATTCACTTTTTGTAATAATGTTCATTAATCAATAAAAGGCATTTTATTCTATATCGCGTAAATCATTATTATTACAATATGTATTGATATATGTCCTTAGAATGGTAAAACCATGACGAGGGTATCAAGTGTTTCAAATCTTGATAGTGAGAACCCTATGAGCACATATGGTAGCCATTCTAGAAACGTCCATAGCCCCAGTATTATTATGAAGTAAGGGCACAGATAATACGGTAAGGCTATCATAGTGTTGAACAACCCTGTCGAAAGGCAGTGACTGATCTCACTTGTCAAGGTTGTTTGGTGACAACCTGGTGTAACACATGGGTGCTTGCTGTAGGCGAATATACCGTAGCAAGTTCACTGGATTGACCCACCAAAGGATTCCATATAGATGGTAACCTCAATGTCTATGGAATAAATCCTCTAACGAATGGTGGTGCATGTGATCTTTAGACTTAAGATCACCGGAGCGCCTTGTGCACCGATTGGTGTAGTTTGACACTAGCCTAACGCAGTTCTTTTCAGAGCTGTCAATACGGTGGTGATTGGCTACATCAAGGAGTGTATCAAGACTATGGTGGATTGACAGAGGATTCATCACTCCCGGGTACGGGAGAAGTTATCTCACGGCGCAATTCAGTATATGGCAATGACACTAAAACTGTGGCCACAGTGGGATTGAGTTGTTGCTCTATCCAGATTATAATACGGGTCATTGGTCCAGAAACTGAATATATAATATCGAGAGTAACCGAAGGTTGACACTATTTCTATGCCTTCGTCTCGTCGAGATAACGTATGATGAAAGGATCGTATTGTACGGTAACCATATCGTTGACAGGTAGCTACTTTGCTGAATCCGAATCTATCGGGTGGCCATGATGCCTTGCTAGGGGCCAATCTTGGTCTGTGTATTAGTGAGACGATTAATTGGTGTTAATCGCGATACTATACACTACCGGTATGATGAGGAGCCTATGGGTCACACACATAGAAGATAATTTAAGAGCCAAGAAGAAATATGGCGTTTTCGTCTTTTAAGGCGAAAGGTATATTTTGGTAATTTCATAGTGCAATTAAATTTGCTGAAGTCGTAGCCTTTATTTAATTTGTTAGAAAAATTAAATAAGTGAAATTAAGTTTAAATGTGTGTTCGCACATATTTAAATATATTATCATCATTGTTAAATGTTAATATATATTTAAATATATGTTAATTGATTTTAATTGAGATAATGATGGAAAATAAAATAAAAATATCAAATTGGGAGTGTTTGGCAACATGGGGCGTTTGGGTTGGAGCTCAAGCCTATTCCATATGGGATTAGGGCAACTTGATTAACTATAAAAGGAAAAGTGTGTGTTAATTGTTTTAGATGAATTGATTTCTTTTTGAAATTAAAACACACACAGCCCCTTTCTTTCTCTCCCACGGCAGCAACACCTTTTGACCTAAAATCAATTCAATTGATTTGCTTTCTTCTTAATCTTGAAGCCAAAGAGGATCTAGCAAATCTCTCTTTTGCTCTTTTGAGATTGTCTTTGTGTGGACTACGTGGGTTTGAACCTACACTTGGATCGGTAGCAAAACATTCGTTGACAAATTTGGAGGAGCCTCCAACGTGCGTTTGTTTTCTTTAAACTCAGATTTATTTTTCTACAGATTTTATTTTAATATGAATTGTAAAATTATACCCTTGATCTTGGCTCATGTAAACGATCTCTATATTATATTTGTTTTTGTTTTCGCTGTGTATATGGGACCGTTTACTAACATGGTCCTCTAAAGATGATCCCCACATAGTAGAGACCTTTGCGACCACAACGCCTCTTCCCTGGTTCCTCTTGATTTTTCCCATGCATGGGAGCTGAGTCATCAACATACTCTTTGAAATGCCCCTGTTTAATGAGGTTCTCAATTGCCTGGTTGAGGGCCTGACACTCATCGGTGTGATGCCCATAATCCCAATGATAGCAGCAGTATTTTTTATTGTTTTTGGCTGAAGGGAGATTTTTCATGGGCTCGGGCTCTCCGAGCAAACCGGCCTCCTTTGATTTATCCAGAATAGCTGATACCGAGGCATTGAGAGGAGTGTATTGACTCTTGTCGCAATCGCGACGAAGAACTAAGGCATAAGATTTCTTGGGTTCGTACCACTGCTTCTTTCCTTTTTGCTAATCATCATTAACCTATCTGCGATCAGTTCTCCTATTCTCCCCCTAGTTGGGAGCACTACTTGAAGGATCAGGGTCGTGGCGACTAAGAGCTTCCACGGAACTTTCAATCCAAAGGTACTTTTCAGTAAAGTTGTAGAAGCGAGAGAAACATCATCCTCAGATTGCAATTCCTTCCATAAGTCTATCTGCGGGCGAACTCCCGTAATGATGAGAGTCCGAACAGACTCTTTGGGAGTATGAGCCACTTTGTGGAGCTTCCTATGGAACCTTTCTATATAAGATTAGAGGGGTTCATCCCTTTCCAGCCGTATATTGCTCAGGTAGCTTAGCGGCATTGAGAACTTCCTGTTCGCTTAGAAGTGCCTCAGAAATGTCAAGCTCATTTAAGGCCATGAGGCGACCGATCTTACTAGAAGTGACCTGAACCAGCGCTTGGCATGGGCAGTAAGGGTTACTGCCAAGCAACGACATTTGCCAAGTCAGAGATTTGGTGGAGTTCCATGAGGTCGTTGAACTCATATAAATGATCCTGCGGATCAAAATTCTCATCGAATGCTCGCACGTCAGGCATTCTGAATCTCGATAGGAGAGGGGCAGCTAACATTGTCGAAGAAAAGGAAGACGCCTCTGTGACCTGCCCTTGCTTATTCTGCTAAGCCTTAAGCTGATCTAGAGCTTGCTGTAGTTCCTCCATCTGAGGTAGTAGAGCTACCTGGGGATCACTTTCCGCAACGTGGGTTCGACTTTCATGGTTGCGGTTGAGGAAAGACCGCAAATCAGACTTTTCCTCACCTTGGCCAGAAGCTCTGGCCAATCTCGACACACGTTGGTTGGAGCCGTGTGATGGCATTGAGCGATTCGGGGAGTCTTCCCGACCTTTGCGGTGGTACGAATCGACCCACGGAAGACGGGAATCCTCTGCACAACGACGATCAAAGTTGTCATTCTGGCGATATTGGGAATCTCCCCGCCTTTCACTTTTATAAGAGTGCCTGTGCGACGTGGCGCAGGACAGCTCATGCTGCGACATATCGCCGAGTCACAATGCTACGAGTATTCTACCCGGGGCGTGATCGGTGTTCGTTAATCCCGCGAAGGCTTTGGGTCCATTGTGTTCCACTTGTTTTCCTTTTCTTTGACATGCTGCAACGCACACGGTATGGGCTTTCGTGCTTTCACGTTACCTGCAAGCATTTTTGGCGGTGGCACTGCCTCATTGGATTCAGGTGGCACGACCCGATCCAATCGATCTAGCCTTTGACTGACCTTTTGAAGAGTATTATTGAACCTCTCCAGGTAACTCGTGACAGTTAGATCGAGCCGCGAGCTTGAAGGAATATCCCTCATGATATTCTGCTGGACTGGCAGCATTTCGGGAGAAGTATACTCCTGTACCTGGGGGATTTCTTCATTGCCATAATTGATTCGCTCATATTTGAAACCGCAAGCCATTTGCTGTGTGGGACCGATTAGTCTGAGATTTTTCTGATGAAGAGTAGGTACTAAATCAGGTCCTCCTTCTAGCGCCAAACTATTGATGCTTATTTTAACACCAACTACTCGCACGTGTAAAATGCTAAAAAGACTTAGAAGTCACATGTGATATGAGGGGATTGAATTAAATAAAAGGTGAAGAGCAATATTTAAAATGGTTCGGATGCTCAAAAGCGAATCCTATGTCCACTGCTATTGTATTAATAAGAGAGAGAGGTCAGGTCGTGTTCAGTGAGCTGAGTTACAGTTTAGAGAGAGAATACAAGAGAGAGAGAGAGAGAGCTATTTTAGCGTAAAATTAGCTAATCCCCCCAAATGAAAGGGAAGTCATCTATTTATAGTAGGAGAGTTCAAGGTAATGATTATAAAAGCTGCAAGTGGGTAGGTGTCGTGCAAATCCTTTCTTTGCGTCCCATTGGTCACTTGCTCGAGGGATTTCCTCGACTAAAGTAGGGCTTTGACACGTGGGCGATCTCCAGCAACTTGCTGGCCTGGCACCACCTACTGCACTAACAAGAGCCATACCACATTGATAGGCGCAACGTGGCCGCACCTAGATGGCACATAACTCTTCTGAGCTCTGACCATCCTTTACTGACGAGGCTCCATGATAAGAGCCTGAATGTTCATATTTTGTTAGTGATTTAATTGGTTTATTTATGGAAAAATGTGCTTAAAGTGTGAAATTTGGATTATTTCTTTCATAAATACCATTTATGGGATCACGGGTGCATTTTGAGTGTTTTCAGGCTCAAACAGGTTGTTTAAGGGAAAAGAATGATGTCGATAGGATTCACGACGCGTAGGAACAAACGGCACAAGAATTAGGGTCGAAATGATGAAGTTGTGACACTTCGAAGATGTTACGGAAAATCTGGAAATCTTTCATCATGAGTATGCCTCGATGTTTCTGTCATAACTTGAGCTGTGGAAATCAAAATTTGACGATTCTAGTGGCGTTGGAAAGCTTATTTAGAGAGCTACAATGTTTATGTTGATGACTTGTTCAAATTATGAATATTACGGATTCCTTGGACATAAAGAACGATCATCGCGATGACCATTCTTACCGCTGCGGCGATGGGTCACAGGTTTGTGTTAATTCATTACCCTAATCCGAATCTGAATGGGTTAAGTTTTTTTAATCTTTTTCCTAAGCACGACCAAGAACCCCAGGGATATAAGAGAGAGTTTTTAAGAAATTAAAGAGGACTTTTGGAAGGAGAAGATGACGGCTACCAAGTTGGAGATCGGGATCCTGAAAGCTCTCGTTCACCGATTAGAGAAGTTTATCTTTTTCTTGAATTGATGTCATTGATTAGAATGATGGATTTTGTTATTTTCATTATGAACTAACTTTCTTTTCTAGGGCTAAAGATGTAGCCCAATTTATGAACATGTGTTGACATTATTATTTTGATTCTATATTGAGCATGATTTCTAAGTTTTATTATCGTGTATAATGCTTTCAATTCTCAGGGCCCGAGAGTTGAATGATATCATAGATTAGGTTGAGATCGAGAGATGAAACCTGATTTGTCTTAGGTAATAAAACCATAGATTGAGCGAACGCTAGAGATAGGTTACCGCGATCTGTGAGGCTCCGGTAAATTCCATAGAGCTTAATGATCTCTTAGCTCCTAAATCCAACTTAGAGATATCTTGGGTTGTTGCTTAAGAGTTAATTTGCTAATTGCTCGAGAGAGAGTTTGTGGAAGACTAGGGGATTTGGCCTTTAGAATAAACTTAATTAGGTTAACAACAGATGTCAATGCATAGGATTAAATTGGTGTGAAATCTATGCCCTAGGTTTAGTCATATTGATCTTTACTTCAAAGTGTTTACAAAGTCTGCCTTTATTTAGTACTTAGCTTTTAGTTTATTTACTTTTTCATTAAATTCATTCTTAAACTTCAGTTTAATCAAATAGCAATAGAATATAATAGTTTGGTACTTGATAGGTAGTTCCCTTGGGATTCGACACTCGTGTACTTGAGTTTTACTACTTGCATGATTTCGTGCACTTGCGAATAGCCTGTCAAGTTTTTGACGCCGTTGCCGGGGATTGCCTTTTGAACTCATGTGTGATGCGAGTGATTATGCTTTAGGGGCTGTTTTAGGATAGCGAAAAGGTAAGGTCTTGCATGTAATTTATTATGCTAGTAAGACTTTAGTGGGACCACAGCTGAATTATGCCACTACTGAGAAAGAGTTTTTAGCAGTAGAATTTTCTATTGATAAGTTTCATTCTTATTTGCTAGGTACCAAGGTCATCGTGTATACAGACCATGTTGCATTGAAGTACCTCATAGCAAAACGGGACTCCAAGCCAAGATTATTGCGATGGGTATTGCTCCTACAGGAATTCGACTTAGAGATCAAAGACAAGAAAGGAACAAAAAATCAAGTGGCTGACCATTTATCCCGATTGGAGTCCAATGAAGAAGTTCGAGAGGAAGAAAAGCCAATCAACGAATACTTCCCTGATGAGCAATTGTTTGCTATTCAAGAAAGACCATGGTTTGCGGACATTGCTAACTACTTGACGAGAAAGGTTAAGCCACCTGGAATGAACTCCCAGAGACGAAAGAAATTTTTTGCAGATTTAAAATATTACTTCTGGGAAGATCCATTTTTGTACAAGCATTGCGTTGATCAGATGATAAGACGATGTGTGCCAGAGGGAGAGATGACGAATATAATTTGTCACTGTCATTCAGAGGAAGTTGGTGGTCATTTCGGTTCGACAAAGACCGCTGCAAAAGTTCTTCAATCAGGATTTTTCTGGCCTTCTCTTTTTAAAGATGCTTTTCATTTTGTGATGAGTTGTGATGAGTGTCAACGGGTTGGGACTATGTAAAGATGTTTTTCGTTTTGTGATGAGTTGTGATGAGTGTCAATGGGTTGGGACTATGTCTAGGAGAAATGCCATGCCTTTAAATAATATCCTAGAAGTAGAATTGTTTGATGTTTGGGGGATAGATTTTATGGGACCTTTTCCTTCTTCGTTCTCTAACCGTTTCATTTTGGTTGCTGTAGATTATGTGTCAAAGTGGGTGGAAGCTGTCGCATTGCCAACAAACAACGCTCGTGTTGTTATCAAGTTCGTGAAGAAGAATATCTTTTCAAGGTTTGGCACGCCAAGAGCCATTATCAGTGATGGTGGTTCTCACTTTTGTAATCATCAATTCACAGCACTGTTAAGCAAGTATGGAGTTACACATCAAGTTGCAACCCCATATCACCCGCAAACTAGTGGCCAAGTCGAAGTTTCAAATAGGGAGCTGAAACGAATCCTGGAGAAGACAGTGAACACATCTCGAAAGGATTGGGCGACTAAGCTTGATGATGCACTATGGGAATATAGGACGGCATTCAAAACACCAATAAGAATGTCGCCCTATAGGATGGTTTACGGAAAAGCTTGTCACTTGCCAGTGGAGTTAGAGCACAGTTCGTATTGGGCAGTAAAGTTTCTGAATTTTGATCTACAAGCTGCTGGAGCTAAACGTTTAATGCAACTCAATGAGATGGAAGAGTTTCGCAATGATGCATACGAGAATGCCTGGATTTACAAAGAAAAGACTAAGCAGTGGCATGACAAACACATTGTGAACAAGGAATTCAAGGAGGGCGACAAGGTGCTGTTGTTCAACTCGAGACTGTGACTTTTTCCCAGAAAATTGTGCTCAAGATGGTCTAGCCCGTTCATCATTCATCGCGTGTTTCCGCATGGGGCGATAGAGCTTCACCACCCGACGAAAGGAACATTCAAAGTCAACGGGCAAAGATTGAAACCTTATATTGAGAATGGAAATGCCGACGAGAGGGTTTCAATTCTTCTTCAGAATCCGAATTGACGACAGAAAAGGAGTCGAGCTTAAGACTTTAAACAAGCGCTTTTTGGGAGGCAACCCAAATTTTCGACTCCGTTTGTGTTTTATTTTATGTTCTTTCATTTTATTTTATTTAGTGCATTTTTAGTTAGTAATTTTTATTTTTATTTTTGTGTGTTGTCATATTGCATTTTTAGTTTGTTGATTCAGGATTTCGGACCGTTTTTCAGGTGTTTGGCAAAACACATTCAAGGATCAATCAAAAGACTGATCACGCTCGCTGCGGCGGTACAGTTAATTGCTGCAACGAGCATGACTTACTCGCACGACGGAACACCTATGAAATTTATCACACTCGCCGCGGCGATGAGTCTCATCGCTGCAACGAGCGTGAATCCAGTGACGCCGCGACGATAACAGTGATCGCCGCGGCAACGCATACTATCGCCGCAGCGATCGCAACAGGCCACGCAATTTTTTTTTTGCGTTTAAATCAGTTTCTTCTTCTATTTTACAACACTTTCCTTTACCTGACTTTCTCTTCCACAATTGCCTTTCACCAAACTTTCTCCTTTCCTCAAAATTTCTTCAACCCAATTTCAATTTTCTACTCCATTGCTTGCTAACACATTCAAATCACCATCTCATCATGCAGATTTAGAAGGCAAGAGGGATTTTCGCGAAAGCACATCAAGGTTAGGGTTTCAAAAGCAAAATTGGGGATTTTCGAAATTTCATCTAATCCATTTCAATTCAAGGCGTATTTGGACAGAACAGGATTCAAGTAAGTGTTTCTCAACCATTTTGCATTGAAATTTTGAGTGTGGAAGGGTGGAATCCATTGATCTGAGTTGTGTGGAAGTGTGGATGGTTGTGACTATTGATAGAGATTGGGTGATTTTCGTGGGAGTGTTTATGGTTGAGATTGTGTTTGATTGAAGAAGGGCAGTTGTTGTTTGTGGGAGTGAGTTGATTTTCGTTGAGCAATGTTAGTATTTTGACTGAGTATTTGGGTTGAGTTCGAAATAGTGATAAATGGCACCCAAAATAAAGCTCAGAATTGATAGGAGAGAAAAAGGTAAAGGGCAAGCTTCTAGTGATTCCCGGTTTGTTAGCCTGGCTGCCTAGGAAAGGTATGAAAATTTTGCAAAACAACCGAGGCGATTTATTGAAGAACGAGGGCTGGTGTTTACAGAAGCTTTTGAGGGAATAACTGATGTGATTCAAGCTCTGGGTTGGGAGAAAATTTGCAAAGAGCCCCTGGCACCTGCTGTTACCTCTGTAGTAAAAGAGTTTTATGCCAACACTCCTGATAGCATTGACGGGAGAACCATAGTCAGAGGTAAAGAGATAGTGTTTACTGCAGCAGCAATTAATGAATTTTATGGGCTGTCGCAAGTTGAGTTCGATGACGATGCCTATGCCGCATTCAAGCAACAAGTGGATTTTGACGCAGTAATAAACACTTTGACTGATGGGAGAGCTACATGGTTTGTTGCGGCTGGAGAACACATCCGTTTTGAAAGTAAGGTCTTGGACTCAATTTCGCGCATGTGGTTATATTTTGTATGCTCTCGATTGATGCCATCCAAGCACATGAGTACTGTGAGTAAAGCTAGGGCAATCTTAATGTATGCTATCTGCCAAAAGATACGGATGAATATGGGTGAAATTATTTGTCAAGAGATTACTCATTCGGCAAAGCGTACCAAGACGGGCTTTTATTTTCCCCACCTAATTACTGCATTGTGTACACAAGCGGAAGTGCCATTGAATGCTGAAAAAGTTTTTATTCCGCAAGGAGTGAGCTTTACTGTGCAGTTTTTGCAAAATTTAACCAGTGGGGGCAGAGTAGAGGTACCCAGGACCAAATCATCTTCATCGTCGAAGCTTTCCTAAAAAGATCAATTGCTGAAGCTGAATGAAGACATCGAAAAAGTGAAATAGCAACAGAATCATCAAGAGGCTTGGATGACATGGATGAGTGGGCAAATGAGGGTACAACATGAGATGTAAAGATTGCAACTTGCACATGCTGGGATAGCAGCACCGCGGTGTGAATGGACTGATTTTGTGTACCCGGCAGATGAGGAGCACGGTGATGTTCCTGATGAGGATTCTGAGGAGAGTATGGAGAAGTAGAATTTAGTTAATGTTGTTAGTGCAGTTTATGTTGGTCGCTGTTTATTTTTCTGTTTTCATGTACTTTCATTTTGTCTACCGTGTGTCCTTTGACTCTTTGTGAACTGTTAGTCTGTTTGTTTTATTGTTTTGTTTTTCTTTGTTCATGCTCTTTTTATCCATTCTTTTATTTTGCATAACTCTGATGGCCGACAAGGTCTGTTTAGTGGTTTTTCTGTTTTGATAGAATGACTGGTGTATAAGATTGGACGGCTTTATTTTTTTTTTTGAGGAATGCGGTAACGTTTTCTTTCTTTTACTCTTACGCTTAACATTGGGGACAAGGTTGATTTTATTGGTTGGGGGTAGGAATTTAAGAAACTTAAATTGAGCAGAATTTGTTTTTGTATGGATTTAGAGAACATTTTTATTTATTCTTTCATTTTATGTTGTGAGTCTTATTTTTGTCTCTTGGATGAAGTCATATGTCTATGATAGGAATGTGATTACAATAACATGAAACTAATGGAGGACATTAATTTTTACCTTTGCTTACGGATGTGTGTGAATATTAATGACATGAAGTTGAGACCCTAGTGAACTGTGGATTGAAAGTGGTTCAGTCACCTACTTAGAGACGTGTTATGTATGAAGTTTTCATGAACTTTATTGTGATTTCAACAAACTCTAGAACTCATTTGATAATCACTCAAGGCGAAATCCTAGAATTCACATCACTTAGGAAATGATTTAGGCTATTTTTGGACCGTTTGAGCCTTTCAAGCCAACCCTTGTTATTGTAGTCGCTAGTTAGCCCTTTGAGCCTTTTAAACACAATTTAGCCTTGTTTTTCTTTCTGTGAGCTTAATTTTTACCCTATCCTGATTATGAGCCTAAAACACAATCCTACCCATTTTATCCTTAAGAGACTTGATTGTTGTTCAAGCTTAATATGAGTATTGGAGAGGAAATGTAGTTTTGCCACAACCTCGGTTTATGCGAAGAAATTGGTTGGGGGTTATGGAGTGCTTGTACGATCAGTGGGGATGTGTGTGTTTTCTACTTTCTTATTACCAAAAAAAAAAAAAAAAACCTTCTGCCTAGTTTAAAGGTATTTTGGCTGGAAACCAGAACCCACCTTAAAAACTGCCTAGCAGTATTTGGCAACCTCTGGTATAACAAAGCCACGTACACCTTAGACACATCTCTCTCGCAGAATGGAAGTGTTAAAAAAAAAAAAAAAAAAAAAAAAAAAAAAAAGAGATACAAGTTGAGGGTTGTAAATTAGTGGACATGTTGGATGGTGGTTGAGAAGAAGTGGAGTTTGAATTGATTTTAGAGTTGCATAAGGAAAAGTGAGTCTTTACTTTGTCATTCATATATTTCTTGGAAAACCATACCCTGGCCTAAAGTTATACCTTTACAAAGACCTATTGATCCAAGGTAATGTGAAATCTACATTAGTGGAGAATGTGTGAAAAGTGAGCCTATGGAGTTTGATTCCATGATTCACATATAAGTTAGAACCCGAATACTGAGATCAAAATTTTGTTCATGAATGTTGTGCATAACACCATCCGAGTTTGTAGACTAATGGTTTGTGGTTGTATGGATGTTCTAGGGTCGATAACGAAAATGAAATTGATGTTTGCATTGTCTGTGAGTTTTAGGTGATTTTTAATTAATCTATTTATTTTGTGTATATGCAATTTTTGAGACGTCTTTATGAATTGATCCAAGACTCTGTGTTAGTGTGTTCTTTTTTATGTTTATGTTTTATATTACTTTTGGAGTTTAGGATACGTTGAGTGTGGATGTTTGTGAGTATCATTGCTGGAAACCCTCACGAGACTACAACTCGTCCAACTAGGGCCACCTAGGGGTTTAAAGGCTTGTTGCATAGGCTAAATGCAATCATGTCAATCTACGAAAATGATTTAGGATAATTTAGATTTAGGTTTTTAATCAGTTGCTTTCTTTTCAAGCTTAGAGGCTTGTTTTATCACCTATTTTGCTAGGGACTAGCAAAAAGCTGGTTGGGGGTTGTGATAAGAGCCTGAATGTTCATATTTTGTTAGTGATTTAATTGGTTTATTTATGGAAAAATGTGCGTAAAGGTGAAATTTGGATTATTTCTTTCATAAATACCATTTATGGGATCATGGGTGCATTTTGAGTGTTTTCAGGCTCAAACAGGTTGTTGAAGGGAAAAAATGATTTCGATAGGATTCACGACGCGTAGGAACAAACGGCACAAGAATCAGGGTTGAAATGATGAAGTTGTGGCACTTCGAAGATGTTACGGAAAATCTGGAAATCTTTCATCATGAGTATGCCTCGATGTTTCCATCATAACTTGAGCTGTGGAAATTGGAATTCGACGATTCTAGTGGCGTTGGAAAGCTTATTCAGAGAGCTACAATGTTTGTGTTGATGACTTGTTCAAATTATGAAGATTACGGATGCCTTGGACATAAAGAACGATCATCGCGGCGACCATTCTTACCGCCGCGGCGATGGGTCACGGGTTGTGTTAATTCATTACCCTAATCCGAATCTAAATGGAAAAAGTTTTCTAATATTTTCCCTAAGCACGACCAGAACCCTGGGGGGGATATAAAAGAGAGTCTTTAAGAAGTTAAGAGGACTTTTTGGGAGGAGGAGAAGAAGACGGCTACGAAGTTGGAGATCGGGATCCTGAAAGCTCTCGTTCACCGATTAGAGAAGTTTATCTTTTTCTTGAATTGATGTCATTGATTAGAATGATGAATTTTGTTATTTTCATTATGAACTAACTTTGTTTTCTAGGGCTAAAGATGTAGCCCAATTTATGAACATGTGTTGACATTATTATTTTGATTCTATATTGAGCATGATTTCTAAGTTTTATTATCGTGTATAATGCTTTCAATTCTCAGGGCCCGAGAGTTGAATGATATCATAGATTAGGTTGAGATCGAGAGATGAAACCTGATTTGTCTTAGGTAATAAAACCATAGATTGAGCGAACGCTAGAGATAGGTTACCGCGATCTGTGAGGCTCCGGTAAATTCCATAGAGCTTAATGATCTCTTAGCTCCTAAATCCAACTTAGAGATATCTTGGGTTGTTGCTTAAGAGTTAATTTGCTAATTGCTCGAGAGAGAGTTTGTGGAAGACTAGGGGATTTGGCCTTTAGAATAAACTTAATTAGGTTAACAACAGATGTCAATGCATAGGATTAAATTGGTGCGAAATCTATGCCCTAGGTTTAGTCATATTGATCTTTACTTCAAAGTGTTTACAAATTCTGCCTTTATTTAGTACTTAGCTTTTAATTTATTTACTTTTTCATTAAATTCATTCTTAAACTTCAGTTTAATCAAATAGCAATAGAATATAATAGTTTGGTACTTGGTAGCTAGTTCCCTTGGAATTCGACACTCGTTTACTCGAGTTTTACTACTTGCACGATTTCGTACACTTGCGAATAGTCTGTCACTCCACGTCAGCCCTACTTTTTCAGGCATAACAATACTAATTTGCTAACCTCTCTCCTATAGTTTGAGGAGATATTTATACAAGTTTTTAATAAAGGAAAGAGAGATAAGTTCGGGATTGCGATTAGATTTTATATGTAATCCCGTGATTTCCGCAATTGAGCGCTAAGATCGTGCTACCAGAGGTGTTGATCTTATCTCTTCCAAAATATCCGAGATTAAAACTTATCCTTGATCTGTCGAACAGCTGATAGGATTGGTCGCTCATGGTGACCTTTAGCTGGATCGAGCTTACTCTGGATCGTACTAATTCTAGGTCGAACTTGTCCTAGATTGAGCTGATTTTGAAGCGAACTATAGCTCTGTAAGCTTCTAAGATTTGCCAGCTTTCTGGCAAAATCACACACAACACTTGTTTGTTTGTTTAAAGTCATCATATATATTGAAAATAAGTTGTGACATGTAATTACTGTGGGCTCATCAAATCTTTTGGCGAATTTGCAAATTCAAGACCAGCAATCAAAGCGCATCTAGCAATATCCGTGACCCAAATTGCACACAAAATTAACGTATTCCAATGGTCGTGGTAGGCCGCCAGTGCTGACAATAAGACCTCAAGTGCCAATTTGTCTACGCACTCAACACATTGTATGGACCACCATACACTCATACGCAGGCAGCAGCTTGGCGCAAGAGCCATAACTTTCACGCAAAGCTCGCCCACGCGGCCATGCCACGATTTAACCGCTGGACTCCACATGTGAACACAGTTCATCACAATGTCTACAAACATTCACTCTGAAACGTCACCTATAAGCACCGACCATCCTGCCTCGTCTCACAAATTCCCCTTTTCAAAATTTTGTTTTGTGCTAGTGCCTCACCTCTCCGACCGACCTTTGACTTTAGAGGGAAGCTTCTCATTCCTTTTGTACGCTCCTAATCTAGAGTGTATTACGGTAAATTTATTATTATTATTATTATTATTTTAACGAATAAGATTATTTGTGTTTTTTCATGATAGCAATTTATATATATATTAGTTTCAAAACAAGTTAAAAACCCATGGCCGACCACCACCGAAAAGCTACCATTGCTTGGCTTACAACCTATAGATAAAAATAAAAATAATAAATATTGTTTTTCTCGTAAAAATAATGAATAGACAGTGTAGGATAATGTTTTTGAAATCGTGTACAAGTAGAATATTGATCCATCGTATTCTTTCTTACCAAAGTGAGCCCGAAAGTTGATCAATGATTAAATTTTGTTAATGAATAATAATGATCTTCCACTTGACACGATTTGAATTTAAGCTTATTGGAACTTTTAAGACGCGGCTGATTCGTTCAATTATGTTGGTGGGTTCAACTCCGCAAACCTAATCAAAGCATCTCTGCCGGACAATGCCCCTTTAAAATTTAGGATTTATCTAGAAGCATAATTCATGAAACAGGCTGGGATGCACAAATGGATTATAAATATAAAAGAATCATCGACGGTACTGATTTATTAATGACCTAAGTTCATTCAAATTAAATAGAAATCCATAAGATTCATTAAACATTATCTTTAAGATAAAAATCCATGGTTTCCATGCTAATACGCCCCACCATTATTATATTCTTCATATATAGTATTATTGTTAGTATCATGAGTCATGACTTGTTAGGAATTGAGTAATGACTTACAATTGAGTCATACAACTAGGCAAAAAACATAGGACATAGTAGTTATTTTATATGAATTTTATAAAATTTTTGTTTGGTTGTATGACTCAGTTATAAACATAGGATTATTCTATAATAATATTAAGGGTAATATTATACTCACAAACTTTTTCTCACAAACGCGACGTGTCAGCTCGCAATAGGTCATGTCTGTCCAATAATGGGTCTCGCTTGACCAATTGCAACTTGATTAATTTAAAGCTGTTACGTCGTGTTTATGAGAAAAAGTTAATAAGAAGGATTTGTCAACCTATTTTTATTATAATATTAGTTATAGAGAAATATTGTAAACTTAGAAGGTTGAAAGGGTAATGCATAAATTCTTTTCACTTGTTGAGTTCCATTTCCATTCATTTCAAAGTAAACTTTACCGGCAACTTAAATTATTCTCCATGTATAGCTTTCATTCTTAATAACTAATGAAGAGGCTGAAATATTAAAGACGACTCATTCAATTCAATTGAGTGGATTTTGCCAAATCCAGCTGAATAGATTTTCAGTTGAATTGATGACAATTCATTAAAGACTTTAACAATCTTTAAGCAAGTTGATAGTCGATACCCCTTGACTTGAGAAAAGCCACTATCTATCACCTGCAATCCGTCATATAGACAGTTGTAAAGGGTCAATGGGTGACAGAATGAATAATTTAATGGGATGGCTAAACCGCGTTTGTCTTGATGCATGCAAATCCTGATAAATTAACATCACTCTTTTGACTTTGTTTCCCCAACGCAAACTTTAATAAATTTTCATTTCACATATTTTGTCATTTGGTGCAGCCACAAACTGTTAACAAAGAAGTAGTATGCATGTCTTGGGGCCGCACAGAGTTTATTAGTATCAAACTTCTTTAATTCCTTCCCTTCACTGCATACGCCTTCCTTATTAAACACTCCTCATTACTGTATACACTCATAATTTTGTTAGCGTCTTCTGTAACCAACAAGTCAGCTCCTCGCCACGCGGCACTTTTCTCTTTATTAGCCAGCTGTCTTCACACGCACTATCCTCTTATCTTCCTTCCTTGTTATATAAATATCACAATCCACTACTCCACTTTCTCATCAAACACTTTCAAGTTAATCAAACAAAACAATTTCTTCACTCTCACTTAATGGCTTCTATTTCACGTCTCTCTGACATCCTCTCTTCACTTCTCTTACTATCTCTCTCTCTTTCTCTTTCTAACACTTGCCTTGCCACGTCGAGAACGCTGTCAGCTCTTGTTGAGCAGCAACCGCTTGTTCTACAGTATCATAACGGTCCACTTCTCAAAGGAAACGTCACCGTTAATCTTGTTTGGTATGGAAAGTTCTCTCCCGCTCAAAGGTCTATAATCGTTGACTTCCTCAATTCATTCAGCTCTGCTACAGCCCCTAGACCTTCTGTTTCTTCATGGTGGCAAACCACCGAGACATACAAAGGCGGTCGGCGATCTCTCGCTGTAGGGAATCAGGTTCTTGATGAAAAATACTCACTGGGAAAATTACTAAAAACCGAACAACTCATTGCTTTATCTTCGAAAGCAGGGATTAAGAATAATGCGGTCAACGTTCTTTTGACATCTGCTGACGTAGCAGTGGATGGTTTCTGCATGAGTCGTTGCGGGACCCACGGTTCTGGTCAAAACAAGAAGAGCAAATTTGCTTATGCCTGGGTTGGTAACTCGATGAGTCAGTGTCCGGGTCAGTGCGCGTGGCCCTTTCATCAACCTATTTACGGGCCACAGACTCCGCCTTTCGTTGCTCCTAACGGAGACGTCGGAGTTGACGGGATGATCATCAATCTGGCAACAGTTTTGGCAGGCACGGTGACGAACCCGTTCAATAACGGGTACTTTCAGGGGCCAGCAGACGCGCCTCTTGAGGCCGTTAGTGCGTGCACGGGTATATTTGGAAAAGGAGCGTATCCGGGGTATCCAGGGAAGGTATTGGTAGAGAAAACGAGCGGAGCTAGCTATAATGCGATTGGCATAAATGGCCGCAAGTATTTGTTGCCCGCGATGTGGGACCCGCGGACAAACACGTGCAAAACACTCGTGTGACCAAAATAAAATTAAGGCTGATACCAATACAAACACAAAATGATACATGTATGCCTACGTAATGGTAACTGCGTGTAGATACGTCTTTTTTTAATTAGAGATATTTAATGCTAGTATGTTGTAATTTTGTTGAGTACAAATAAAAAGTGTGTAAAGACGTTTTCATATATACCTGCAACTGATAAGTATATATTGTGAATGTTGAATGTTGCAATGGTTTGGTCAAGACGGAGAATGGAGATTCTGAATTTCTGATACATGATTTTTGTTTTGGGCAGCAGTTTATTTTAATTTCTACTCACTATTGACATTATCCATGCTTGGCATTAAATGGAAAACCTAATCCAGATTTTTGTAAGCTCCAAATGTTTAAATCACAAAATCACGTTTTATTGCAATTCCCAAGTTGAGATAAACATTTTAAGTGAACAACCGTGACCGAACCCCACGTTATGCATAATAAAAGAACAATAAGCTACAGACATCGAAATATTAGCCACAAATTTCCATATTATAGGACGGGCGTCCATATGGAGGGACGGCGTCCATATAATATGGACGCCCGTCCTATTAAAATAAATTAAAAAATTTGCAAAAGCTTAGGGACGGCATCCATCCATTAGGACGGTGTCATTAATTTGGACGGCCGTCCACAAATAATGGACGCCCGTCTTCACCCAAATATGAAAAAAAACAAAAAACATTCTTTGGGGACCCCGTCCACCAATTGTGGGCGGCCATCCAATTTTGGAGGGGCGTCCGTAATTTTTGGACGTCGTCCATGCATTTGGCTTTTACAAATCTTAAAAAAAACGATGGACGGGGTTGTAAGTAATGGACGCCCATCCCAAAGTAATTCGTAAAAAAAAAAAAAAAAAAAAAAATTGGACCGGTCCATTCATTATGGACGCCCGTCCACCATGAATGGGCGGTCGTCTTATGTAAAGGACGGCCATCCACCCCTTATGGACGGCCGTCCATAGGTATTAAAATTTTTAAAAATAAATTTTAATAAGTTTTAGTATTGTTATTTTTTTGTTACATTAGCTTCTCTAATACGCTTCTCCAACAACAAGCGCTAAAATTCTCCGAGCGAAAGAAAACCAGCGCCAAAATTCGTCTCCCTTCTGCTTATCGTTGCCGTCTGTTCTTCGTCTCAGTGTTGCGTCTGCATTCCTTAGCCATTTCTTCCGCAACAAACGTTTTCCCTCATTTCTAGCTACCGTGTGAAGAACGAAAGCTATCATCTTTTCATCAACCAAAGCCATTTTTTACAGTGGAAAGAGAGATCCATTTTTACAGGGAAAGAGAGATTAGAAGATTTGTGCAGGTTAATAAACGATTTTTATATATTTATACATTTATTTAGTTTTTACAGTGGGAAATTTTTATATAACTTATCCATTTATTTAGTTTTGTATTTATTTTGGATTGAATATATGGTACAATAGAAAAAATGATATAGAGAAAATTTGTTGGTGATTTTTATGAATCAGATTTCGTGAACGTGAACATAGTATTGGATTTGCATTAAATTACAGAATATGGAAGAGTCCAGTTTGGCTCAAAATATGGAAGAGTCCAGTTTGCCTCAGAATATGGAAGAGTCCAATTTGCCTCATTTCAATGATGTTGAGGTAAATTTATTGTATCGTATGTTTATTTATTTGATGTGTTGATTAGTACATTCTAATTTTATGTATTATAAAACTATTAAATCGGGAAAATGAACGTGATGAATTAGAAGATATGGGATGTGCAGAGGAAGAAGTAGAGCCTCATATTGGAATGGTGTTTGATTCAGTTGATAGTCTGGTGAGTATTACAAACGGTGTATGGTAACAAAATAGGATTTGAAGCAATGATATGACGTCAAAGAAAAGCGAAGATGGAGAGATGAGATATGTGACAGTGGCATGTTCTTGTTGGAAAGGAGAGATGTAAGTCCAGAAATACCTTGAAAAAACAACTTGTTGCCAAAACAGATTGTAAGAGTTAGATAGTACAGCTTTGAATGGTGAATGCAAATGGGAAATAAATCAGTTGTACTTGAACATAACCATGATCTTACAAGTCTGACAAAAAGAAGATATTTCAAGGTTAACGACGATACAACCTTATGTGAAAGGCGACTTGAAGTTAATGATGTGGCTGGGATTAGACCGTGTAAAAATTTTCAGTCATGTTCAGTTGAGGTAGGAGGTGTAGAGAATTTGACGTTTCTAGAAAAAGATTGTAGGAACTACATGAAAAAGTGAGAAAGTTATGACTTGGAGTTGGAGATGCTTCGCCAGTACTTGAGTATTTAGGAAAATGCAAAAGGGAATTCAAATTTGGTACATGATTGATGTAGATGAAGAGAGTCGATTACAGAATGTGTTATGGGTTGATGCTAGATGTAGGGCTGCATATAAAGAATTCGGTGATGTATCACCTTCGACACAACGTATTGATGAACAAGTATGACATGCCATTTGCTGCTTTTGTAGGGGTTGATCATCATGGACATTCGACATTGTTAGGTTGTGGGTTAATTCATGAGGACACTGAGACATTTGTATGGCTATTCGTTCTTGGTTGAATGCATGGATGTCGTCTATGGAATAATCACTGATCAAGATAAGGCCATGCAAAATGCAATGAGATTGTTTTCCCGGTAAAGACATAGGTGGTGTTTGGGCATATATGAAGAACTGCCTGAAAAGTTAAGGGGGTATAAGGAATATGAAACTATCAAGTTTAAGTTGCAAAATGTTGTGTATGGTTCCTTTACACATGAAGAGTTCGAAGGGGGGGAACCAATTTGTTGATGTGCACACTTCACGATAATGCATGGTTATGTGGATTGTACAAAGAAAGAGTACGATGGGTGGCTGCATTTCTTAAAGATACTTTCTGGGCAGGTATGTCTACTACCCAATGTAGTGAAAGTAGCATGCATTTTTGATGGGTATGTCAATTCCAAAACGACTTTGAAAAAATTGTGGAACAATATGATAATGCATAGCGAGCTAAAGTGGAAAAAGAAAGGGAGGCGATTTTAGATCTTCAAATCTTGGATACCATGCATAACTATTACCCCATTGAGAAACAATATTCAAAGTGCATACACAACTGCAAAGTTTAAAGAGCTTCATGATGATTGCCGGGAAGATTATTGTGAGTTATCTTTTCTGAAAAAATGGTCATGCGAGGAGTTTCAAGTTTGGGAAGATGTTTGGTTTGGAGATAATAGTCGCCGTTTCCTCATGTAGTATACTTTGATGAAAGTTCGTGTGATATTGTTGTATTGTCATTTGTTTGAGTTCAGGGAGATTTATGCAGACATGCCATTATGGTGTGATCATAAAAGGGTTTCACACGTTCGAAAAAGTACATTTTACGGCATTGGAGGAAGAATGTGAACAAATGTCATACGAAAATTAAGGTCAGTTATAATAGGTGGAGCACCAACATTGAAGGACAACGTTTTAATAAGTGTCTAATTTAATGCTGACAGTGCGGATCTGGCATCAAACAATGAGGAAGATTAATATGATGACAGAGTTTATGATTGACATGAGGAAACAGTTGGAGCAAAAGGAAAGTGAGGGAGGGCTTGGTACAATAGTGAACATCTCTTTTAGAACCGGTTTGACTAGTCAAGATGGGGACAGTCCTCCTAAAGAGGGGAATACCCTAATCATTAGTCCACAGGCCTCGTAGCAAAGGTCGTCCTCCATGTAGAAGAAAGCAGTCGAAGATTGAAGAAATTGGTACGTAGGGTTAAAAGAAAAAATTACAAAAACAAAAGAATTGGTATGACTTATACATTATTTCAGTATTTTTTTGAAACATTATTTACTTATCTGAAGTTTAGAATAATATCGACTGATTATAATGTGTTATGATACTTTTTAGGAAATGATCATCAGTACAGCGACAACAGGAACAGTTTCTTTCATGTACTTTTGTGGCCGATGCAGAAATCAAGTGTTGTCAAATGATGTTGTTACTACACAAGTATGTGTTATATATCTGTATATTGTAATAGCCTAAGTTTCTATACCGGTGCTAAATTGTGGTTGTTAAAACAATGACAGATGTCACTGGTCCGATTCCAAATCTCGCAGGACAAAGTAGTTCTATAATGGACAGGAGTTGTAAATGATGAACATGTCTCATGGGAGATGTTGATATTATTGCCAAGTGAAGCATATAGAATTGTATTGGTAGAAATTTTCATGCTTGGTTAATTTCTACCGAATGCAGTTGAGTTGTATGCTTTATAGTGTTTTATTTTTTGTATTTTCGTCATTGATGTGTATGGATAGTGAATCATGATAATGACGTTAACATGGCATTTGGATATACATTTCTTTTCAGATTTGAATTTTTTGTCTTGGGTATATCTAGTATTACATATACATAACATTGAAAAGAGTTGTTGACATATGTATAAACAAAAGACAAATATATTTAACAAAAGACAGATTTATTTATAAACAAACTACAATCTTTATTAACAACATCCGCTCAAATCAATATTTTAAACAAAAGGGAAAAATTCTTCATCATGGTCGGGGGGTGGAGGTTGACTAGAGGATGAGGAGGTTGTTGAGAAGTTTCACATGTTGAAAATCTCTGTCATGCGGTCTCCAATGATGTCAACTGTTTCTTCAATTCTGATGCAAACGGTGTTGAAATCACTTTGCAGTTCTTGCATTTGCCTCTACATGGAAAACGCTCTTCTTGAAACTTCCATCCGCTCAAATCTGCTTTCTATTTCCTGTAAAGTATGAGAAGCCATATCTTAATTCTCAGATGGTCCAGTGGTAGTACCCGTCTTCTTATTTGCGTACATGACTTGTCCTTCAGTAACCCCTTCTGGAATACTGACACCTTCTTGAAACGTGTGCATCTCCCTCCATTTCATCCCTAATCAGATACCATTGGCCCACACTTTTAATCAAAACCATTCTATTCAATGTCAACATCCCCAACACATTAGTTGTAGAAAAAGTAATTTATTTGTGCATCATCATGGGTGATCTCAATTCAATTCCACATATTAACGTAACCAGCTACCCCAATATATTTCTCCTTTTTCTGCGGTGATCTCTCCCAACTTCTTAATCAATAACTTGCTGAATTAACTTGCCTCCCGCTACTGCTGCTTCCATGAACAATAAATCCTAACCGTCACATTTCATTTGTCTATTTCCTACCATTAAATGTGAAAGTCAAGTATCTGTGAAATACTCTCATAACGGATTCTGTAACTTTGTAGATTTACACCTATGTGGATGGTAAGTCCTATTCCGGAAACATCAATCCAAGCTGTTTGGAATCCCAGTTTCAGGTACATTTTCCAAACTTTCACAATCAAATCCTATCCAGGTTGCTAAATCTTGGGGGTGTCACCTACAAAGTTCTGATTCTTTAATTTAAAGAACATTGTATACGCCTGAAAAATCATCACTGTCTGTCTCTAAACTTCCAAACTACCAAAAAACTCATATATCAAATGCTATGTCCATCATATCTCATACTGGCTAAACGGTCCCATTTCAAATGATTAATCCAACCATTGATTTCATCACCTAACTAAAACTGTTAGAAGTCTAAATCCAAACTTCTTCCAAGGCAAATATCTTTTTCAACACGTCTTCATATTGTTTTTTATGTCGCCAGTCTCGAAATTGAAATGAGATGAGGATGTGCCTTCTGAGGAATGGTTGTATTTTTTGCCCTCACCATTTTCTGCTTTCTTCTAAACCTGTAACATACATAAAAAAATCGTCATTATAATCTGCCAAAGACACAGAGCCAATTGCTCTAACATATACATTTTGAGCTCATCATCAATTTCTACATGGCACTCTAAAATCTAGTATGTTAACAAATGTCCAAAATTAAAACAGAAACTAATGAGCTAATCATCAAGCAAAAACAGAAAATTAAGTACCCATCTTTGATTTTGTTGTCATTGTTGTTGAGATTGAGGTGATTTGTTGCACGTCTGCTATGGGTGTGCTTGGTGATTCTCAGATAGATGGTGGTGTGGTGGTGGTGGTGGTGGGGTATGGTTTGTGTGGGGTGGTTGTTTAGGGGTTTGGTGAGAAGGAAACAGGTGGATTTATGCATACTAAGGCCGGAAGACATCGTCAATGGCTAAGGATTGAGTGTTCTTCACCTTATTGCGATTGGTAATTCAATTTAGTTTCGAGGCTTTTGGGGAAAAATCTACCTGGGTTTTGTGTTTTCTGGTGTTTGTTTTGATGGGTTTGAAATGGTCAACACTTTTCTGTTTGTGCAAAAATCTTTGTTTTTGTTAAATGATGGACTTGAAATTGGTGTTATTGCTTATTTTTAAGATTAAGATGTGATATATGCAGCATGCTCTGCTTCTCACATAACCTTTTGTTGTTTCAAACGACTTGTTTTTTTTTCCTTCTAAGTGATTTGCTTTTGTTAAATTTAGATGCGGCCTTGTGGATCCTCAGTTTTAGTGTTAGTTGCATTTGGTGCCCGTTCATTGTATATGTGATTTTGATTTTGAAATTATATCTTACTGCTGAAGTCTTTCTACAAAAATGTGTTCAGGTGTTGGCTCAACAATTGGAGCAGGGATGTATATTTTAGTTGGAACGGTGGCTAGAGAGCATTCAGGACCAGCTCACATGTGGGGGTGGGTGTGGGTGTGTAGGAGAAAAAAGAAAGGGAATCTCATCTGAACAGATCAACGAAGAACAAAACACAAATCCAGAATCAACAACCAATTTTCCTAAAATATGCCTAAAATAAATTTTTCTTTCACGGTAGTTCACACAAACCAGCATGTAAAATAAACTACATTTATCTTTATCAATGGCAGAACACTTCTATTCATCAATCACACAAACCAGTCCCACCAAATTGACTGGATTTTATTTCATCAACTCAACTCCATTCAACACATTCATCCAACCAAAAAAAAAAATTGAAAAAGGAAAGTGTTTAATTACCAAGACGAAAAACAAGCGCAGAACAGGAGTCCAGAAGAAAAACACCGCGAAGACGAAGAAGACGCAGTAACACAGATGGAAGACAAAGAAGATGGTAATGGCTGCCTGGGTGTTAAAAATTTTTGAAACTTCCCCAAATGTTTTAACCTAAAACGCGAAAAAATTTATTTTTAAAAATTTTAATAACATTATGGACGGTGGACGACCGTCCTTTACATAAGGGACGGCCGTCCATTCATTATGGACGGGCATCCATTCAGTATGGACGCCCGTCCACAGTGACTGGACAGCCGTCCACAAGTTAGGGACGGCCGTCCAATGTTAAATTTTTTTTTTTTTTTTACGAATTACTTTTGGACGGGCGTCCATTACTTACGGACGCCCATCTACAATAAAAGGACGGCCGTCCATCGTTTTTTTTAAGATTTGTAAGAGCCCAATGCATGGACAGGCGTCCAAAAATTACGGACGCCCGCCCAAAATTAAGGGACGGCCGTCCACAATTGGTGGACGAGCGTCCCCAAAGAATGTTTTTTTTTTTTTTCATATTTGGGTGAAGGACGGACGTCCATTATTTGTGGACGGCCGTCCATAATGGATGGACGGCCGTCCCTAAGCTTTTACAAATTTTTTAATTTTATTTTAATAGGGACGGCCATCCCTCGCATATGGACGCCCGTCCATATAATATGGACAGGCGTCCATGTGAGTGAACGGCTGTCCAAATTGGATGGACGGCCGTTCACTAGAAAAAAATTATAAAAAAATGGAGAGACGCATTACACGTAGACCGGTATAGAAATTTGGTGCTAATATTTCGGTGTCCATAATGTTATTGAATAAAAGAATAATATTACATTCACAACTTAATCTCATAATTTCTTTTAAAACTCCAACGTAACTATCACGTCAACTCATATCACATTCAAGGTATTAAATAATTTTGATTATACACAATGAATGATCTTTTTTTTTTGCCAAGGAACAATGTTCCTTCATAAAAAAAAAAAAAAAAAAAAAAAAAAAAGACTGACTGTTCCTTATAATTAAAACAATTATTTCTCCCTAAAGAAGGGCTGTTCGTCTCTAAGGGATCGGCGAGGGTTATAAACTTTTAAGTATTTTTGAAAAAAAAAAAAAAAAATCATGTCCTAGGCTATTCCAAATTCCAACCCAAGAAACTAATAAAAGATTGATAAACGGCATGTCAGTCTCACATCAAACTTTTGAACGACATGACCTCGATAAAATTACATAACCAACGACATCCCAATCCCCATCAATCCAGCCCATAACGATCCATTCTTGTCGACACATCCAGACCCAGTTTCCTTCAAGAACATTTTCATTTAATTCCCCTTCCACCTTTACTCCCTTTCTCCTTTCTCTAGACATGGAACCCGAATCTCATCAACATGATCACTCACCCAAAACGCCACCCTCCTCTACCACCACCACAACAATCACATCCTGCTGCGCCAGATGCGGCGGCCCCACCACTTTCGAACCACCACCACCGTACTCCGAAATCTCCCCACCTCCCACATACCGTCCCATCCGTGCTCCAGCCATTAACCTCCCTCCAAACAACTCTCAAGCCATAATTCTTGCTCCCGTTCCCCAATCCCAAAAGGTTCCCACAATTTCCCCTCCTTATAAATTCCAAACTCCTTCCAAACGAATCCAATCCCCCGATGACGTCCGCCACTTCATTGATTCCGATTCCGGAAAAAATTTCCTCGGCTTCGTCGTCGCTCTCTCCGAGTCCATTCGCGGGCACAAAATTTCAGATCAATGTCACGAGTCTCAAACAATCCGCACCCTTTCATCAATTATTGACGAATTAATTCAATGGATCGACGTAATTCCTCCGGCTCAGCAGGTGTCTCGTTACGGTAACGTCTCTTACCGAACCTGGAATAGCCGTTTAACTGAATACAGCGATACGGCAATGCTCCGTTTTTTGCCTGACGAACTTCAAGCTGCCACGGTGGAAATTGTTCCGTATTTTAATGATAGTTTTGGTAATCCGAGTCGTATTGATTACGGAACTGGTCATGAAACTAATTTCACTGCTTGGTTATATTGCTTAGCTAGATTAGGAGTAATTAAGGAAGAAGATTATCAAGCTGTTGTGTCTAGGGTTTTTGTTAAGTACTTAGAGTTGATGAGGAAATTGCAATTAGTATATTGTTTGGAGCCTGCTGGATCGCGTGGTGTTTGGGGGTTGGATGATTATCATTTCTTGCCATTTATATTTGGTTCCTCGCAGTTGATTGATCATAAGTATATGAAGCCGAAGTCAATTCATAATCAGGATATTTTGGAAAATTTTTCCAATGAGTATATGTATCTTTCCTGTGTTGCTTTTGTGAAGAAGGTGAAGAAGGGTTTATTTGCTGAGCACTCACCTTTGTTGGATGATATCAGTGGTGTGCCAAATTGGAATAAGGTTAACAGTGGGCTGCTGAAAATGTATAAGGCGGAGGTGCTCGAGAAGGTTCCCATCATGCAGCATTTTCTGTTCGGATGGCTCATTAGATGGTATGGTTCTTTTTCGTGTTTGTGAGTGATTTAATTATCTATTTCATAATTGATCGTTATGGATTGCTTGGTATTACATGTTACGTTGTTTGTTTCTTGAATTAAGCGATTGAATTGGGTTTGAGTGTAACAGATGATTTCTGGAATTACTTATATGTTTGTTATGTGGTACACCTGATTCTTGAATTGGTTGTTGGAAGGATAGGATGAAATTTATATGATGACTAGATATACACTATTGCACTATTATGAGTTGAAGTGCTGTATTTACAATTTCTTATTATTTAGGAATTACTTCAGCTCAGTTTGTAATAGCGTATTATAGATGCCTGCATTAGCCATGTTTCAGTTAGTACTTTTACTTTGGTTTCTGTGGATCATACAAACTGCTAATAGGCATAAATAAACCAAGTTAGCCAACAGCATGTACCATTTAGATATGATTTATTATGATTTTGAGTTGGGATGCGTGGCATAGATTTTTTTGGGCTGTTAATAAACCAAGTTGTTTAAGAATAGCTGGATCTCTGTTTGGAATTAGCGCTTTCATACAATCCATAAAGATTATGCAGAACACATTACTGCTTGGCTTAAAGCTAGGTTTCAGTTTAGGTGCTTGTTGCAGAAGACCACATTAAAAATATTGATCTCATATATTATTACTCATAGTAGATATAGTACTGCTCTCAATAAGGGGTCATTTTCCGTGATCATGGTAAATAGAAAGGGGAAGTGAGAAAATCTTCTTTTTTCTGAGTCATTTTTTGTTAAATCTTTTTCTGTTTGTCACCCGATTGGATAAAATGTTTGATTGCATCGCAGTCTACAAACCAAAATCGTTTTAAGGGAGGGTGCCGCCACTGCCTCGACCCTTCTGTCAACTTTAGAGATCTTGCATCATAATGCTGTTACCTGTCCTTGGCATGTGCAGATTAGATCTTCTTATATTTTCTCCTTTCTCGTTTGGTGTCCTTTTTTGCTTTCTATACAAGGTGATTCTTGCACTTTAGTATTTTTCCGGTTTGATCTGAGCACCATCAATCAAAATGAAAACCATGTGTTGGCTGATGGCATTCACTGCCTTTGCTAACAGAATTTTCTATCTTTAAGTTGACTGTTATCAACATGAAGATTATAAGGCTACCTCATTCATGCATAACATATCTGGTTGTGCAGTAATGAGGACTCCAAGTAACAATTATGACAGAATTATAATTGTTCTTGTCATTGAAGATGGCATTAAAAAAAATGGTCTGTCAAGATCTTTATCTCCATTTCCTTTACATAGTTCATCATGTCTTACACTGGAAGCTGATGCTTCCACACTGTCTGAAGGTGTCACCATAACCAGGTTCATTGTTTGCTTCATACTTGGCTATAGATCTAAACAATGCCTACTGTCTCTAGCCATAGTTTGTAGTGCCTTAAACCTAATCAACCAAACATCTCCTCTAGGTAATTCATTTACCAAATTTTAACAAAATATTTACCCATCATTATGTTATCCATATGCAGATGATTGAATTACAGAATCTAAATTAGGTTTGTGAGATAACAATGTAGGAATGACTCCAAAACAAGAGAGGTGGGTGGGTTTGTTTGTTGAAGGGTTTATAGTTGCATTGGACTAAGTTTGCACTCTTATAAAACTGTTATCTTTTTGTGCATATTTGATATGTCTTCCCTTATTATAATTTTTATGTAAGAATGTTTCTGATTACTACAATTTTCAATATAATTGATTTCTTTCATTGGACTTGTGGCTGTGATTTAGTACCAGTATTCCTGCAATCAGGATTCTGGGCTATCATAGAAATTGGTTGAAGCTTTGCTACATGTTTGCGTGGCCAATGGTTTTTATCTTTATATTTTGGGAAACTATCCATAAAATTCTGTTTTCTTAACTTGCCTTAGTTTTGACTAAAAATATTTAGGTGCATGCAAATGTGTAGCTTGTAGTAAGTGTTGCATGTTCTTCTGTCATAGAAAAGCTGAGTGTAATTTTGTTTTCCTTAAACTCTGATAATTCATTTCTGCTTTGTTTCTTATCAGGGAGTAGTTCGATATATCAACATCAGGAATGTATGCAGTGGAATCAAGAGATTTATTTTCCAGAAGGTTCTATGCACAGTTACCAGAGTAGAACTTATTCGGATTATAATACTTTTGGGAGTATGAATTTATCTAGTATTTCCTCTTTTTTGTTTGCCATGCTACTTGGCTTTAGCAGATGCAGCACACTGCCTTAATTTTTGTTGATCATATTTTGCATTTAATGGAAGCCCAGCAGTCTTCTGTTGAATGGATAATATAATGAAACCTTATGTCTACAAATATTTGGTATGTTAGAGCTCCTAGTATACAATTTTCTGTCCTAAGTTCTGCAGTGGGTTTTCTACTTTTTAATGACATGACAGATATAAACTATCCGTTTATACCCATGTTGCATTAATATGGTGACACAAGCTGAGTGCGCTGAAGTTTTCATGGGTGGATTGGTCTTTATGATTGTTTCATGTTTTTATACATTAACTTGGGTTAATTTCGGGGTCTGCTAAAATTCTCTTGTTATGATGCATTATAGCTGCCATAAAGCCACTATATCCGTGTTTGAAGCTTGGGGAAACAAACAGATGAACATTTGGATATTTGGAAGAATAGACATGTCAGCAGCTGATAGTTTTATCTTTGCATGGGTTATTTATTTTTCCGTTTCGGAAACTATTAAGAAATTCATTGTAGCTCCTATGCAATGACAGTGTAGGGTTGTCTCGAGGATGTTTTGCCGGCTTCTTTGGCCGCTGTGGTTATGACTTGTGAGATGAGAAATAGCTTATTTGAGTAGTGTTTAGAGGCAACTAGTTGTCATCTCGTCTTGAATCCTTGAGATGAGTTGGGAAAGGTGTTTAATCTGCAGAATTTCATTCGCATTGTTACAAGGGAGTACACACCAAGTAAATAAAAATGCCCCTCTTCTCCACTCATGGTAATCCATTCCTCCCAAAAGGAGATGGAATAAAAGGACAGCTACTTTCTGTCACCTATTACTCGGTCTATTAGGAATCACTGTATATAGTCTGCACTCACTGCCAAGCTTACAAGGAGCAACCTCTATTCCCCAATTACCCTCCTCCTTAGAACTCCCGCAATCACAATTTTCATAGTTCCTAAGTCCCTGATTAGAGCAGAACAGCCCACATGAGTCTTTGATTGAATATGGATTAGTGATTTTTGCAGTTGGTGTACTTTTTTCCCAAGTGATAGCTTTTTTATGTCACATAGTTGGCTTAAATTAGGAACAATCAAGGTGAAAATTGGGAAATAGAGAGTACTTTTTTCTTGAACCAATTCATTTTTCAAGTTAAACCCAATCCAGGGAACATATGGGATGGGAGACTTCTGCTTTGTCGTCAGCCAAAAAGCTCAACAATTAGTCCGTAAAATATGATGTTTGAACTTTGAAATTCACTTGTCCTTGAGAACTCTTTATTAGATAAATGTAACTCTAATCACTTTGCTATCCTAGGATGTGGATTGTGCGCAGATTTAACTGCCGTGGGAGATTGTACTTTGGATACATTAGCTTTAAGAAGAAAATGGTTCTGAGTCTTCCTAATACCGGATAATTTTACTTTTTTTCTTGCTGGACTGGCCTTGCTGTAATCATATCCCATCAACTGGACATGAATGGCTCGGACCCTGTGCAAGGACACGAACCAAATTTTGAAGCTTGGATCACATGTTGTCAGCTCTTTTCGTGACATGATGCTGACATAAGTGAGAGTGATTTTTGTTTTTTTGCCCCTCATAACTTGAGGAAAATTCTATGCGGGTGTAGACATGACACTACTTCCTGCTCTTGCACGTTATAATGCCAGTAAAGATGATTTATCATCACAAGTTCCTCCCTTACAATTGCATGAATGAGCTTGTTACTTGTGGGACTCAATTTCAATTAATCAACAACTGCATCCTGCAGAAAACTCTCTTGAAACCATAAATTTGACCCTTTGTATCTCTCATCAACCTGAGCCACCCATTTAATGGTGGTTCAAACCACTGCAAAGAAAACTCAGTATATTGGGTTTGTCAGATTTCAGAAAACCATAGTTCATATTTATTCATAGACGAATTCCATTGCAACCAGAAGGTTCAAACTTCAAACTTCAACTGTATTTGGTTAATAAATGTTAAAATTAACTCTTCAAGATTTTTCAAACAACCGCACTTCTGAGCTATATGCAGCCCACCCCACCCCGCATGGGCCTCCACAAAAATAGACATTGTTTCAACACATTACGCCACCGGCTCGTGTCGGTGACACCAATTTCAGCCAAACCGCAAATTCTTTTCATCTTTTTTACTGTCCACACAAGTGATCTATCACTCGCTGTGTGTTTTTTTTCAACCCTATCTTTCATCAAAACCATACAAATACTCAGCCGTATTCAATTGTCATTAACACCGATACATGACAACCAATTGTCACAGTATTAAAAAGTACATAATTTTGTCACTCACTCATTTCTTCTTACTTATTATTCTCTTGAAGAGTATGTGTGCCCATTTTTAGTTTTTTCTCTCTCTCCTTAATTTTTTTTTTTTCTCCTTTTTCTTATTAACCCGTGTAGCCTTGCTTGTTACTCTTGTTTCTACTCTTGTTCTTTGTTCTTCTTGTTGGTTGCATTTGATAGCTTTTGGTTAGGTGGATAGATAGGACTAGTTTTGTAGCTTTCTCTCTTTCTTTCTCTCTTTATTTTGCCTTTCTCTCACTTCTGAGTGTTTCTCTGAGTTTTTTTTTTTTTTTTTTTTTTTTTTTTTNAACGAAAAAGACTTTGTCTTTCATTTTATATGCATTGAATTTTTTGGTACAACCTGAATGATGCATGATAGTTGCTCTCACCAATTAATTATTGTTCATGTAAGACCACTAACTCTATGATGCATGACAAGGCAACCACTTCCATATACATTTATTGATTGACAAAGACGGTTCATCTTTTAGCTCCTTCACTTAAGGCCTGAACACTGGGTATAAGACTCTGCCCAAGTCTTCCTTTTTCATTCAATTTCTCTCTCTCTCTCTCTCTCTCTCTCTCTCTCTCTCTATATATATATATATATATATTTTTTTTATTTTTTTTTTTTTTTTGCTTCTCATGCGTGATAGTTTTCTGGCAATTTTGCTTTGTGGGTTTGGTTAGATCTGTAAAGCTGGTTTATTTGTGTCTTTTATGCGTTATTTTTTCTGTTCATTGTCTGTTTTCCTTGTCCAGATTATCAAACCCTGATTTTTCTTTCAAGTTCCCCAGAATTTGGTCCTTTCTTTGTTATTATCGGAAATTATTTCTTAGTTTTCCGTTCTTTTAAATTTCCCTGTTGATCTGAGACGTTTTCTTCTATAATTCATTTCCTTTCCATATCTACTGAATTACCCTTTTTAGAAAGTTCTAAATGCATCCATTTCTTGTTCTTCAATCAATTGTATTTTGCGTTACTGACAAGCAAAGAGTAGTTTTCATCTTTATTAATGGAATGTGACTGGTTATGTTTTTGAACGTGATAAAAGATTTCCTGCTAGTATCTCTTCTCTGATTCTTGGTTACTATGTATTCCTAGTTTTGAGCCTATCTTCCTTGTTAAAACAAAGCTGACTTTGAGATTGTTTTCAACTTTTTGTGTGTTTATTGTGTTGAGACGGTTAGGATGGAAGGCGAAAGTGCTTTTCGGAATTGGGATGAGCTAATACCAGATGCTCTTGGACTAATCTTTAAACATCTATCACTCCAGGAGGTACTAACAGTGATCCCTCGCGTTTGCAAATCATGGGGAAAAGCAGTAACAGGACCATATTGTTGGCAAGAGATCGATATCGAAGAATGGAGCAAATGTTGCCAACCTGAACACCTTGATCGGATGCTTCAAATGTTGATCGCAAGAAGTTCTGGATCTCTCCGCAAGCTCTGTGTTTCTGGCCTGCACAATGACATGATGTTCACCTTCATTGCAGAAAAGTAATAAAAATTGCGCCTTTTTGTTCCACCCTCATTCAGATTTTGATTTTATGATACATTGATGCTTTTTTTTTTATGCTTGGTGCCTTTGTCGTCAGTGTTTTAGACTGTTATGAGATGAACTTATCTACCTAGTTTGTTAACATACTTACAAATTTTCATAAGTAAATCAGCATCATGTCTCAATTAAATCTATTTGATCTTAGGGCCCTTTTAAAAGCTTTCAGTTTCCTGAATCGCGCAACCTTTTTCAAATGATTTAGTACTTCAAAGGACCTTTCATTTGAAACTCTGTTAGCACATTTTTGCTGATACGGGTCTTCTTTTCCTGTTTTGCAAGTGCTGGTTCCCTTCATACATTGCGCCTACCAAGAGGTGAGATGAGTGATTCTGTTACTGAGCAGATTGCTGGAAGGCTCTCAGCGATCACTTTTTTGGATTTGAGCTATTGCAATAAAATCGGTGCTCGTGCTTTAGAGGCCATAGGAAAGAACTGCAAAATGCTGGTAGGTTTGTGCCGGAACATGCACCCAGCTACAGGGAAGCTCACGCAAGATGATGAGGCTAATGCCATTTCTGCAACAATGCCTAAGCTCAGGCGTCTTGAGATGGCTTACCATGATCTTAGCACTGAAAGTGTTTTAACGATCCTTTGTAGCTGCTCTCAGCTAGAAATTTTAGATTTGAGAGGGTGCTGGGATGTCAAACTTGATGACAAGTTCATCAAGGGGAAGTTCCCAAACTTGAAGATTTTGGGACCCAATGTCAAGGATTGCTATAATGATTGGGACGATTGCTCAGATTACTCGGATGGTTCTGAGTACTTGGCCTGGGAATTCCTAGCTGGTGGAATGGGTGATTATGATGATGATGATGATGATGATGTACTCTATGACGGAATGTGGGATGATGAAGGCAGGCTGGAGGAGCTTGAGCTAAGGTTCTACGACGGAATTGTTGAGGATGCAGGAGTCCATGGTTGGCCTCCATCACCTTAGGTTCTGTGTTTCTTCCTTGTCAAGTTGTGTACTATTTCAAGCGTTTTCTATCTTGGAACTTCTACTATATGCTCTAAATGTAGTATATGTTTCAATAGGAATGAACTTGTGTGGTTTGTATCTCTCTTCTGTCATGCATAATCTAAAGTTCCAAGTGAAAGATTCCTTGTATAGTCCTGAGTGTATTTTGGTTGCTAATTAACAATCAGATTTGAATTCAAATGCCCTTGAGGTGGAAATAGAAAGATAAGATCCATATGAATATCTTTATTTTGTGACAAAGCAACTCGAATGGATCTAGCAATAGGAGAGTTCAGAGTTGGCCCACATACATTGATATTTCTACGGGACGTGTCAGATCATTGGTGACTCTGATGCCAGGCTGCCACCCACTTTGCAAGCAACTGAAACCTAGCCTTTCAATTCCAATGGCCCTCCATTTATATTCCAAAAGCATAAGGTTGAATTTGGCTTCACCTGCATGGAAAAGATAACAATGTTTATTGCATATTATATGATCCATACATGCCACTTTAAAATAGGCCTTGACTTTAAGCTTTTATGTTTAGGCATATCTGGTTCTTTCTTTGCCTAAAGGAAGGCGAATTCCTTCACTTCAGCATATTTTCTTTTGGCCCTTGCTGTTAAAAGGGGGAGTAGATGCTGCAAAACCCTTATTGCAGACTGGATTTTCGAGTAATCCCACCTGCTTAATTTGTTGCCCTCCGTTTTATTATTATTATTTTTTTTTTCTGGCAAATCTTAATTTCTTGCCCTCACAATCACTACTTGTCTTTTAGTAAGCTGAATGGTGAGTGGTGTGAGTCTTTAGAGGTGTTTTTTACAACCATTGCCTCCTCCCATGGAATAGAATCCATTGTTAAAATATTATTATTAGAAAGATTTGAACAGGAGTTTCACGTGAGACCAAATTGATTGGATGCATTGAAAAAAGTAAGAAATATAAATTTTTGAGTTGTTAAAGAAGTGCTCAGATCCACAGGTGAAATGAGTGACATTCAGTTCGTCTTATTCTTGAATGTCTTCAACATAAGTCCTCAAAGAATGTGAAGGCATTAAAGAATAAACATGTTATCAGTAAAGTCTTTCCCCACTGAAACAACCTGCTTGCACTTGAATCTGCTCCTCCAATCAATCAATGCCAATTCAAACTCAAGGGATCTGTAGTTAAATATTGTTTCCCACCGTTAATTTATTGGAGTTTTTTTATGTTAATGTTTCACTATCACATCAATAATGCTACTTTAATCTTCATTTACATTTTATTAATTAAACTAATTGCTATTTGTCGCCTACTTTCTTAGAGAATTTCTTCAAAAAAAAAGGGTGTTTGATTAAAGATTAAATACAAATTAATTAAACAAGTAGGTAGTAGTAGATGTAGATCACATGATCACATGTGATTGTTGTCTTTGGATCTTGTACTTTACTGTTCACATTCACATACTCTTGTTTGTCTGGAGATGTGTGAATTTTTTACCACTCAAAACGTATTTCCCCTCAAAATATGTGTTGCACGTGCTTTAATTTTATTTTTTTAAATAAATAACTTTAATTAACTCAATGGAAAGTACACTCATCATATCCATGTAATAATATTAAAAACTATTCATTACCCTTACCCATCATTCTGCTGTGCCCACACAATCCAATTTCCTTACTTCCATTTCTTCTCCTTAAATTTCATACCTTAATCATGAAACTAATTATTATTATTATTATTATTTTACTTTCTTGATATGTTTTCAGGTAAATAAATACTGCATTTTAATTATTTTTTCTACGCATTAATTAATTAATTGATTTATATAAGCTCCGAATTAATGAAAAGTATTGGTGCTTGATTTTGATACCAACGACTCATATATATATATATAAAGTGCTAAATTGTTTTATAAATTATATGTGATATGATTGATTTAAAAGTCAGGACAAGGTTAAACAATATTATGAAATGCAAAGACACAATAATAAATGAGACAACTGATTTTTATAGTGGTTCGGATGCTTAAAGTGATTCTTACGTCCACTGTTTCTTTTATATATGAGAGTTTTACAAGAGGTACAATAACTAAGTATTCAGAGAGAATATCAAGTCAATCTCTTTCTCGTAGCTTGTCTTTGCTATTGATTGTTATGAAAGTAAAGATCCCGAAAATGAGAGGGAGAGTCCTCTATTTATAGTAGCTGAATTCAAGGTAATGATTACAAATCTGCAAGTGGGTAGGTGTCGTGCAAGTCCTTCCTTACCTCCCATTGGCTGATAACTTAGAAAATATCCTCAAATTATCTGGGGCTTGGACAGGTGTGCAGTCCCCATTCACTCATAGACAAAACTTGAACCACCTGGATTGGTGACAACCGTATCCTTTCTGACTTGGGGCAATGTGGCAGCGTCTGGACGACGCAAAGCCTTCCTGAACTCTGATTGGTGTCTACTAGTGTAAGCTTACGTCAACCTTGATTTTTTAGGCATAACAAAAGTTCCCCAGTTCTTAAGGTTCAAGAATTGAATCTTGAGAACTTCATGATTATGCCACGACTTGACTTGTCTCAAAAAATGTTTGCTCAAGCTAACAGCTGAAAATAGTCACATCATTGCAAACGACACGAGGCTGACTGCTCGATCTAATCAATGAACTGAGTGTACGTCGTGACATGGATTTTGAGAGTTACACAAGCGACCAGACGTGATCGTGTACCGAGGTCCAACAACCTGAGCCTGATCTTGTCCAGTGCTATTAAAATGTGTTTTGGACTCTAGCTGCCATTCACAACCTGAAAACACTTAGAACATTTTGCTATCGAAAACTAAAAACCATCTTGTTCGGTGCTCAAGTCTGACATGTTGAACAAATGTTTTATTTGAATGGCCTATTCAGATGTTATCCATTGCGCTTGACAGCTGGCTTGATCAATAAAATAAGTTTTATCTAACAAACGTGTCTCTGCGCAATAAGTGTCGACCATGAGCATTAATTGCAAGTCATGCTGAAACGACATTCACTTTTGAAGCATTAAATACGGATGAGGGCGCATTTAATGTGGAGGAGATAATAACATGGGCGCTTGGCAATTTCGATAAAGAAATGCGTCAATTGATTTTCATAAAACGTAGGGGTTGCTCCTCACGTGGATTGGTGACACGTGGCACATTCCCGCCCAAACGTCATTTATAAAAGAAGTCAAACGTCATCTTCAACCCTATAAAACCCTAAACCCATCCTAAGTTTTTTCAAAGAACTTACAATCTCAAAGAGAGAACAGCGTTTTCAAACTCAAAAAAATCAGTTCACCCTCTTCCCAATTAGTGAGTACTCAACGTTACAACAAAATATCCATTCATAGTAATCGAGAGGAAAAGAAATTTCTTCCCTTTTCTGTTTTTCATTTCTGTCAAAAACTTAGTTTTTACAATAATGGTGGTCGTGGATGTTTGATAGATTTAGATGATGAACACTCATGGGTAGTGTTTGAAAGAAACACTTTTAAGAGTTAAAACTTAGGACATAGATCTTTTAAAAATTATTCTTAAGAGTTTTTAGGGTTTTTAGGGCTTTGATGACCATAGAGGAGAAACCGGGATTCTCTCTCTTCTGAGTCATCGTAAGAGGTAGATTATTTAGGGTTTAAGTCACCCCTACGTGTAATACCTTTACAGACTCAAAGGGCAATGGAAATCCTTGAGACGAGAACAGTTGGAGAGAGAAGCTCGTAACTGTCGGGCACCTCAATAGGTCCCAAAAAGGTGATACGATCTACTGTCACAAAGGAAAAAATTCAGAGCGCGATAGACCAGCATGCGATCGACATGGACGTGTATCGATATAGGTCGCACACTGCTCAGGATCCTCCCGAGGGAATGGCTGCGATCTGGGAAGCGATCTTCAAATGTGGAGTGAGGATACCCCTCCACCCCTACAGTAGGTCGATCCTCGACCACTTCCAGGTCGTCCTATTCCAGCTGACGCAAAATACGTATATGATAGCAGTCACTATGCATGTTGCATTTGGTGAGCACAACCTCGGCGAGCCAACATCGCAAGAGCTCGTTTGTGCCTATTATTTAAAGAAGAGCAAAGACAAAGATTCGTACTACCTCTCTAAGCGATCAACAATCAAATGAGGGATATTTGGTTACCCCAGCAACGTGGGGGCTTATGAAACCAAATATTTTTTCTCCCAGTACGATGAAGTCTGTAAATTTAAGGAACCGAGTAGGTTTTCCTTTTAATTTTCAGATTGCTCGTCCTTTAACTTTAACTTTTCCTTTAACATATACTAAGCTAACAAACTCTTTGCTTCCTTGCAAGAAACAAAATGACTAGGTTATCAGTGCTAGCTGATCATAGCCGTATCTAAGCAGTTGGTCGACTGATTGACTAGAGTCGCGACGCTCTAGAGATACAGGTTTTTCACTCTTGATGCATACTTGGATGACTCAACTCATAAGTATTTCTCATATAGAAAAACCCAAGTCTTTTTAACAAAAGTAGACTCTTTTTGCTAACGTGTTCGTATGCCATGTAGCAGTCATGCCACTGAAGATTAAAAAGATGTCAAAAAAGTCTGCGAGGTTCACATTCCCCAAACTGAATCTAACCGGAACAATTGGGACGACCTCCAGCGATGTCTTTGTTAGGAGGACACAAACTAGTGTCGAAAGGCAACCACTTGCTGAGCAACATGAAGAAGCTCCCCGGTCTACTGTTGCTCGCCCATCGAAGAGGAAAACCACAGCCTCGAAGTCAAAGAAGAGGAAAACACTACCAATCGAAAAAGAAACCAAATCAGAATCAGAAGGCTTCGAGATACTACTGGGCGAATTACAGCCCCACCGACCTCTTTCTTCGAAGGCCGTCCCACAGGGCGCTCTAGGAACTTTACGAGCGGGCGAGGGCACCTCGACAATAGGCGAAGGCACGACCACTCAAAGGGAACCCGGTGAAGAGCGAACCAAAGAGGTCCATGCCACAAAGAGGTATGACCAATCCGTGTTAGACCTTTTAAGGCAAATGCCAGACCACTTAAGGCCGGTGATCTTCACTCTTTTGGAATGACAATTGGCATTTACCTTTGAGAGGTACGTACCCTCCCGTCCCACTGACTTGGTGGCCACCACACTCCAAATGCAAAGTCAAGTAAGATGACTTGTTCTCTTCGAGAACTCTTTCATATAAGTCGATCCTTTAGTTTTTTTTTTTTTTTTTAATTTAAAAAAAAAACTGACTATTTATTCTTTTTTTTGTAGTCTTTGCTCATGCTGAACGTGGCTCATAATAAGATGAAGATCAACTCATCTGGCAAGCTCCATGAAATGAAGGAGGAGATTGCCAAGTTGAAACAAGATCTTGCGACTTCAAACGAAGTTGCAAATGTTGCCCACATTCAAGTGAATGTGTCTTGACAAAAAGGAACTCAGCTTTGCGAGCAGTAGATTTTCAGAAGGTCGAGCTCCAGAAAAAGGATGATGACAATAAAGAGCTTCAACTAACAATAGCGAGGCTCACTAAGGAGTTGGGTCAAAGAGAAAAAGAGCTTCAAGAGAGCTTAGAACGCGAAAAGGCAGTATAAAATATTCAAGCTAAGTTATGGGAAAACTCAGGGAAAGAGAAAAGAGCGAGACAAACAGATCTTGAGCTTGCTCACGGGCGAATCACTTCACTGACCGAGCAGATGAAGCAACTGAACCTCGAGGTGAAAAAGAATGCTACTCATTGGGCAATACAAGCTTTTCACAGCTTGCAGCTGAATAATCCTAACTTGGACATTTCCAACCTCCCCGATGAGTACCAAGTTACTCTTGCTTCAATGATGTTGTTCGAATAGCAAGAAGAAGAATCTGCCCCAGAGGACGACTAGCAAGAAACTGAAGTCCCTGAAGATCAAGCGAACGACTCAGAGGTTGGTGACCAATCGAACGACCCAGAGGTCGCAATAACCGAAATTAGGGATTCTGGTGCTCAAGACCAATGATCAATCTCGTCTCTACTCGCAAAGAGTCTTTTACATTTCTTTTTGATTTTTGTAGCTCTTGGTCGTCCTTTGTAAATATTTTGCAATATATAAAAAAGACTTTTGACCAATTTGCGATAGCACTTTTATAACTTAAGTACTTCACAAAACAAATATAGCATATCTGATCATAAAACTTGTAAAACATTGTGAACAACAAGATTATTTAAAACTTGAGATTACGATAAAAGTGATTCTTTGAGAAGAATTTGGATAATCTTATTCATAGCATTTACAACAGGGAAAAAATTACAAGTAAAAACTGTTCGAGTGAGCTATACATGAGTTCAGAATTGCTGATAATAAGGGCGAAGATGCTTAGCATTCCAAGCTTACGGTACTTCAGAACCATTGAGCCTTTTGAGGTGATATGTTTCAGGTTGTACCACCTTAACGACGCGATATGGGATTTCCTAGTTAGGTCCCAATAACCTCACACTTGGTTCTCTTGTACTGAGAATGACTTCTTTTAATTAGCACCAAGTCGCCAACCTGGAAGTTTGAAAGATGGATGCATGAAGAATCAAGCATATCATGCTATAACAAGTATAGTCATAGTTTAAAAAAAAATTCAATCAAATTGAAATAAGTAAGGTAGAACATGTTACCTTAAGTCCTTAGCAACCTTGGAGACTCTTAATTTCAAGAGAAATTAAGCAAAAGAGTATCCACACCAAGGGAAGAAGAGATTTGACCAAGAGGGAGATTTAGGGTTCTTAGAGATTTTTCTCTACACAAAAATTCATATATCATTTTCTTTATATAGGAATCCTTGTAAACAATTCAATAATTGTTTTGGACTTCCTTAAACAATTCCATAATTGTTATGAAGTTGTTAAACTTCTTTAAATTATAACATTGGATTAACATTTAATCACAATTAACAATTTAACTCTTAAATTGTTTACATAACAATTTAACCCTTAAATTGTTTACAATTACAACCCCTTGTAAAATCCAATTTAATATAAAGAAAATGATTAATATAAATAACTTTATTACCTTTGGTAGGTGCTAGCCAACCTTGGATAATCAACTCTCTTTGGCTATTTCTTCATTCTCCTTAGTTTTTATGTGTGACCTCTTAGGTTCACTGTGGCCTAGCCGTGGGCCCAATATCACAGACTATTTCGATATGTTTTGTCATAACTCTTTATGAACAAAACTCCCACTGATTATGGTAGGCATCTAGCAATGCTCCATAACCCCTAAGTCACAATGAAGATATACTCCAACGAACCTTTTACAATCATACATGTTGTATAATCAAATCCTTCCGTTGTCTAATCCCAATTAAGAATGGATTCATGGTATGTCAAAATTCTTATCTTAATTTTAATTCAATACATATGGAACGTGTCACCATGAAACAACCTTTCATGTAACATTTTATATACCCCGGCCGGAGATTTCCCTTTTCCAATGTATCTTGACATTTGTCTAGGAACTTGATATCAATCTATACCAAGTCAACGGATCCCATCTTGACTATCACTTGTCCTCACACATAAACAACACATGGCCAAATCGGCTTATTAACACATGGCATGATTAGCCTCATGTTTATACACCATATGAACCATATGCGTTTATGCAGAATCCAACCGTGATATCTCAGGTCTAAGGATTAAAAATACCCTAGTACGATCTTATGATAAATCATTGACTACATTTTAAATGTCCATGTGATTCATCATAAATGGCCATATTCGATAAACAGTTCACTAACCGCGTATCCATGCTAATGCCCTAGTGATATAACTTTTATAATCACCCACACCAATACCATCACATGATATTCTACGGAGGCATTCAGCATGCCTACTATGTAATATTATTGCCCAATTAATATTACCTATGTAGGGAATACTTTGATGATTTTGATCTTCTAAAGATTTGTATCATCCAGACATTTCACATGTAATACATATATATAAATGAAGCAATAAACCACATATATATAAATGAAGCAATAAACCACATGTAAAATAAGAACACTTTCTTCTATTGATAAGATAAAATGTATATACAAACTATACACATTCACATATATATACAAAACATAATGCCTCGGAACCGATGACACGATTGGTTCCTAGGGCATACACTAACAAAGTTCTTCTCCTGACTTTAGAGTCGAATAATCTTTTTGCCCGCTGTTGATAGGAAACTATCCTTAATCGAGCCTTGTCACGGTGTTCTTCAACTAAGTTCAAACTTGCACGTAAGAGTGCTTCATTGTGTGTTTCATTGTAGAATTCTCCAAAGTGAATTGGCTCCTACTTTCACTAAAACCATTATCTCCCAGCCATATACTAGCGAGAATGGTGTTTCTGAAGTTAGGTCCTCGAAGTAGTTCTATATGCCCATAAAACTTCTAGGAGATCATCGACATAATTGCCTTTGACTACAACAAGCTTGACCTTCAATGTGTGCTTGATAGTCTTGTTGACAACTTCAACTTGACCATTAGTTTGCAGTCTTGTTACTGAGGCAAATTTCTTATGAATCCCCAACTCTTCGTAAAACTACTTGAAATCCTCATTGTCGAATTGTTTTTCATTATCAGAAATAAGTGTATGAGAGATTCCATAGCGACACACTATATTCTTGAAAATGAAGTCTTCGAGCTTCTTGGTAGTGATTACGGCTAAAGGTGCTGCTTCGACCCACTTAGTGAAATAATCCACTACAACTACTGGATATTTGACGTCACCTTTACCGGTTGGCATAGGACCGATGAGATCAATTCCCTACATAGCAAATGGCCAAGGACTGGTCATCGTTGTCAATTGGTGGAATGAGCTCGCAGGATGTTTGCAAATCTCTGGCACTTGTCACACTTCTTTATAAAGTTAAAGGCATCTTCATGAAGTAAGGGCCAATAATATCCCTAGCGGATAATTTTATTAGCGAGAGATTGTGCGGCAGTGTGATTACCACAAATCCCTTCATATATCTCTCTCATGATATAGTCTACTTCTTCATCTGTTACACATCGGAGGAGGGGAGTGTTAAACCCCCATTTATAAAATTGATCTCCGATGAGAGTGTAATGAGCAACTCTAGTTCGCAGGAGTCTTGCCTCAGTCTTACCGTTAGGGAGAACCTCATCTTTAAGATACTGAATGATCGGATTCATCCAAGAACCAGATTCAATTGTAGTTATAGCCTGTTCATGTGAGTTGATGCTGGGAACTTTGATGTATTTAACCTGGATACTGTCTGATGCATCAGAGTCCAATGAAGAGGCTATCTTTGCCAAAGCATTCGCGATAAAATTAATATCTCTCGGGATCTGTCTGATCATATAATGGTTGAAGGGCTCGAGTATGGCCTTGACTTTCTTTAAGTAACTGATCATATTCTCTTCTTTGACTTGACACCCTCCCAAAATCTGATTGACTACCAGCTGTGAGTCGCTATTAATGTCGATCATATCTGACCTCATCTCTCTTGCTAGTCGCAAACCAGCAAATAGCGCTTCATACTCAGCCTCATTATTCATAACTTTGAATCCAAACCTAAGGGCTCCATAAATGCAAGTCCCCTTAGGGCTAATGTGTAGAAGACTAGCTTCGACTCTTCTCATATTCGAAGACCTATCAACATAGAGACTCCAAGTTGACAAGTTTTGAACAGTTTCCTAGATAACTTCACTAGTTGGCTATTCGGGTTCCCGATCTGGCTAATAAGAGAACTTTAAAATGAAATCAACAACAGTTTGCCCTTTGATTGTTGTTTTCGGTCTATAATGCAAATCGAATTGACTTAGTTTTATAGTCCACTTGAGTAACTTACCCGAAACCTTTGCCTTCTGAAGGACCTACCTGAGTGGATAGTTGGTCAATACATGAATGGTGTGGGCATGGAAATAAAGTCGCAACTTCCTGGAAGCGATCAGCAAAGCATAAGCTAATCGTTCCATCTCTGGATACCATGTTTCAACGTCCAATAATTGTTTGCTCGTGTAATACACTGGCTATTGAATTCTATTCTCTTCCCGAATAAGAGCTTCACTAATCGCATAGTAAGAGACGAACAGGTAGAGAAATAAGATTTCATTGGGAGGAGACTTGGACAGAAGAGGTGGTTTTCCGAGATGTTTTTTTATGCTTTGGAAGGCTCGCTCACACTCTATAATCTAGTCAAATCTCTTATTGACTCTGAGTATATTGAAGAACGACAAACAACGATCTATTGCTCTCAATATGAAGCGACTAAGAGCCGCTATTCTCCCATTCAAGCTGTGAACTTACTTTCAATTAGTAGGACTTTTCATATCTAGAAGAGCTTAAATCTTCTTAGGGTTGACTTCAATTCCCCGATGGTTAACCGTATACCCCAAGAATTTTCCTAAGGATATTCCAAACAAACATTTAAGAGGATTAAGTTTCATTATATATCAAACATTTCCACGAGGTTAGTATTGTGATTTGAAGCAACATGCGAATTGACCAGCATGTCATCGACATAAACCTCCGTTGATTTCCCAATCTGCTTGGAAAACATACGGTTAACGAAATGCTAATAGATCGCTCCACCGTTCTTCAAACCAAATGGCATGACTTTATAGCGATGTAGTCCTCCATCTGTGATAAACGAGGTATGCTCCTCGTCGAACGTATACATCGAGATCTAATTATACCTTGAGTAGGCATCCATGAAGCTTAACAACTCATGCCCAGAAATGGCATCAACAAGCTGATCGATTATAGGCAAAGGGAAACTATCCTTTGGACAAGCTTTGTTGAAATATATGAAATCAACACATGTCTGCCACTTACTATTGGATTTCTTCACCAAAACAGGATTGGCGACCCAATTCGGGTAATAAGCCTTTCAAATGAACCCGATTAAGAGTAGTTTGTCCACTTCAACCTTAAGAGCAGCATAACGTCATGGGTCCATGGCTCTTCTTTTTTGGTGAATTGGTTTGACTTCATTGTCGATGTTGAATGTATGACACATCACATTCGGGCTAATCTCGACCATGTTAGCATGAGTCCATGCAAAAAAAATTATGTTTAGCATGAGTTCATGCAAAAACATCTATATTTTGTCTGAGGAAGCTCGTTAAATCAGTAGCGAGCTAAGGGTTGAGATTGCTTCCTATTCTCAACACATGAGTCAGCTCATTTTGGTCGACTGATATCTCAGATAAAGTCTCAACAGGCCCATTGTGGGAATCCTCTTCCTGAACATGAGGATCAATGTTGTCTTCCACTAGATCGGGTTGTGATTCGATTTTGTTGATCGACATTACTTACTCGAGAACGCCCACGGGCTTCCCTTTCTCTTTGCATGTCATCTACACTGTTCTAACATAACAGTCACGAGATTCACATTGGGACCCTTTGACTATCCCACACCCTGTCGGAGTGAGAAATTTCATCTTTAGATAATAGATGGAGGTGATAGCTTTAAAGTTCTATAGTAGAGGTCGTCCCAATATACCATTAAAAGCGGATGGACAGTCTACCACCAGAAACTCTATCATCTTAGTCACTTCGTGGGTCTCACCCAAAGTGACAAGAAATGCAATCATCCCCTTAGGAATTAGATGATCCCTTGTAAAGCCATAGAGGGGGATAGAGACCGGCTTCAGATTTGTTTCCTCTAATTGCATTTTCTTGAATGCTCGCTGAAACAAGATGTTCATAGCGCTCCTATTATCCACCAAAATTTTGTGGACTTTGCACCGTCAGGGCCGTATTCAAAACACTCATGAGCTCATGACGAGCTTCTAGAGCGTACTTCTCTTGAGCACCTCGAGAATTCACCGCTGTGTATGGTCCTCCAAAGATAGTCTCCACAATAATGGAGACCCTTCCAACCACGGTGCTTCTTCCTATTGTCCTCTTGATCCTTCTCCCGCACTCCGAGTACGAGTTGGACTATCAACATACTCCTAAAAGTACCCCTTTTTAATGAGGTCTTCAATAGCCTGCTTAAGAGCTAGGCATTCATCGGTATGGTGCTCATTATCCCGATGATAACGACAATACTTATTACTGTTTCTTTTAGAATGGGGATTTTTCATGGGCTCTGGCTCTCCGAGCAAATTAGCTTCTTTTGATTTATCCATAATAGCTGAAACTGATGGAGTTGGATAATGACGACTTCTAGAACCACCGGGAGTTGTGCAGCATGGGGAGGAAGGGGGGAATATTATGAGGTGTATCAGATTCTGAGAATGGGAAAGCGGGACTGTTTGAATTTACTGCATTTACATTAGTAGATTCAAGGGGACTAGGACAATTTTCTTCATCATCTAAATTGATGGAATGTAAATATCTATCCATTCTAGTTTTAAAAAAATGGATATAAAAGAAATAAAGAATTAAAGAAGGAGAATTGGATTTTGGAAATATGAATGGAAAATTGCAAAAACTAATAAAAATTAAAATGAGAGCAAATTGACAACAAAGAGATTAAGAGATTTCAATAGAGAAAATGAGAGAATCTGGGATGTGAGGAAATATGAGAGTTTAGGCCCTATTTATAGAAGAAAAAAAATGAGAAAAGAAAATGACCAAAAAGACCCCTCCAACTACTATAAAACGGCTATATTTGAAGGATAAAATGAGTTTTTTGCAAATAAAAATATTTTTTTTGGTCCAACCCGCGGGTCAACTCGGCGGGTTGACAACCCCCAACCTAGCGAGTTGGACAAGTTTTGAAAAAAAAAAAAAAAAAAAAAAGTCGCCAGGTTGGCCTATGAAGGCCTAGCCCGCCCGGCGAGGTATACTCAGGCCAGGTTGAACCCAGGTTGAGGCGGGCCAGGTTAGGGTTGACCTGCCTAACCTGACCCATTTTTCCACCTCTAACTGTATCGTTTCTGTCTTGGGGCGATATGGTAGCATCTGAATAGCACAAAGCCTTCTTGAACTCTGATTAGTGTCTGCTAGTATAAACTTATGTCAGCCCTTATTTTTTAAGCATAACAAAAAGTTAGAGGCCCACCATTAGCATAGGCATAGCAGTGTCTTTAAGGGGGTGTTTGTCTGAACTTATGAAAATTAGCTTATAAGCAACAAGTGCTTTTAAGCTAATTTTAGCTTATAAGCATTTGAAATTTTAAGTAATTACAAGCTAATTTTAGCTTATAAGCATTTGAAATTTTAAGTAATTACGTGTTTGGTTAAAGTACTTATAAGTAACTGATAAGTAGTTGATGTGTTTGGTAAAATGTGACTTATAAGTATATTTTATTATAAAATGACTAAAAGGTGTACTACATTAAGTAAAGATATACTATAGAATTTTAAAATTAAATAAGGATAATGCGGTAATATACTTGGTCAAACTAACTTATAAACATAGTGCTTATAAGCAAAAAAAAAAAAAAAAAAAAGGTACCTCCCCTAACTTATTTTTTTAGCTTATAAGCTCAAAAAAGTTATAAACAAACAGATCAACTTAATTTTAAAGCTTATAAATTAGTTTGACCAGCTTATAAGTTTATACAAATACCCCTTAAATTCACGTTGAAGTTGTGTTTTTGGATTTTGTAAACTTTTCTGGACCTTCATCAATCATAAGGCTTCATCATGATCGTCCGTGATCCCCATCCTTCCATCTCCCGCCACGTATACAACCACCAACTTCAAACAAGGTAACTTTTCTACCACTACGTTTTTTATGAGTTTAAAATGGGCAAAAAAAAAGGTAATTTCATTAAATATTTAGGTCCCGACCCGTAGGCGCATTGATAATTTTATGGTCAGTGGTCCCTTTTCTAAAAGACAAGAAGCAATCATCAATTGGTAAGATTCGCATGCCTTTGTGGTTTGTTTTTATGGTGAGGGTGAAATAAGCCAAGAGCTGAAGGGGAACTCTCTCTATTATCAGCCTGGAAGTTTGCATGTACAGATGTAGTTGCTTATGATTCTTTTTTTAAAAGTCACTTATCATTTCAAGTTTTGGGAATTTATTTAATCTTTGAATAATTGATTTTGAAAACATTTCAACCAAACCCAAACGCATTTTCATAAATCATAACAGAGTTTTTTAATAAATTCTAAACTTATCTGCTGCATTTGTTTAAAACTGAAAAAGGTTGATACCAATGGGCAAACATCTCATATTTGCGGACACAACTTACTCTTTTTAATCTTCTGGTAATGACTCTACTCATTGACCCATCAATTGAATTTAGCCCATCAACATAACAACTGGATCTGCACTGCTCAGACCATTTAACAATTTCACGGCTTTCCATACAATACATATCCATATTTTACTCTTAAATAAGTTTATAAAAACTTCGCAGAATTTTAGTAAAGTAAGCATTTTAACTTTCTTGTCGATATATTTGTGTGGTCTTCATAAATTAATGTGACAAAGTATATATATATACACACAAAAGTTAGTTCTTAAATTTTTTATAGCCTATAAATTATATCCTTCGTTTTGGAAGAAAAAAAATGAATCATATCCTCACCTAAAACCTTCTTTCATTACTTGAAAAGAGACAAATAACCTCTCCATTTATGGTCGGATGACAAACCCTTTAATTAATGGGATTAACTATACTTAGAAAGTCTTATGTTTGAGTAGTAAGAGAGGTATCTAAAACATTTATGTAATTACATTATTAAATTGGAATTATAAAATATTTCATGACCCTGAAAATTAAGCAAACACCAATATGTGACAAACAACTAAGAGTTTCAAATGTTAAAAACTGAAACCAGATAGAGAAAATAATATAGAGCAGGTATTGAGGCAAGCGGCATTTGCGTGGCCTCAAATGCTGCCATTAAACTATTTCCGCTTAAAGTATCGAGAGGCCCACTTCTTCTACAAGGATCGTCAATGGATCTGGTGCTACTCAAATACAGAGACACTAACAAAATTTAAACCCAAGATTGTGCACCCATCAACTCGATAACACATGCATCACTAACTATTATTCTCATGGGATCACCAATAACATATATAATAGCATTTACTAATAATGGACTATTTTACTCTTTTATTTTTATTTCAACAATCATATGTATTCATTACATTATGACACAACGAGTTAACTTAACAATAAGGCTAGCATTCAATAATATCTTTAGAATTGATAAACAAATCTCAATCACAAGAACTTAGGTCATAAAATTTGAAGTAAAATCTAAATAATTATTTAATAATTTCCAAAAACGAATAACATATTTATATAAGATGGTGATAGTCAATTCTAACAAACTCTCAATCAAACAAGAAATAAAATCATAATTAAACATGTAAATTAATTAAAAGAAGAAACCTTGATTGTTGACTAATTATAAAATAAGAAAATACTTTAAATAAAATAAGAAAAATGTGCAGACTTTAAACAACCTTAAAACATGTTGAAACAGTGGATTTTGGCTTCAAAAAGACCCTCGACTGGGGAATCGGGTTGCCACATCGTTGAGCTCAAAACGAGCTTTTTGTTTATATCTTATGGGCTCCATAATATCTTCCATATAAAAAATTATAACTATTTTAAGTTGATCTATACAAATTTAAGCTTTTAACGCTTACCCTTCTCCAAGAATTCTTCTACTAGATGTTCGGCATCACATTATCAATTAGTTGTATATAATATTATTGTAAGATAGAATATTAGAGTCTCTTTATTTTTTAATAGAATTCTAAAATACTACTGTATTAATTTCCCCATATTTGTTGAATAAATGTATTTATATTTATATTTGTGGAGTAAATTATGTAGCATTTGAATAAAATATAAAAGCATCTGATCTTTGTTAAGTGAAACTGATCAAAACTCTTTCCACGTAAATCTTTCATGCGATTGCAGAAACACAGCAGCTCTTCAGTCCTGACTATAGGCAGAGGCTGGTGACAGCACGTGCATCACGCAAAGTAGATGCCAAACGGTGCCGTTAGCAGCTCCCTACCTACCATCCCGGTTTTGACGAAATCATTAGTGAGGAAATAAATATAATTTGATATTTTAATTAATTTAAATTAAACAAGTAAATATGTAAATATATATAGCCAAACAGAGCACGCATTAAGGCGGTTTGACGAGTTTATGAAATTAAGGCATATTTTGTTGACTTTTTTTTTGTAAGGTATGGTCTAGTCATAATCAATACCAATTCAAGAGAGGTAATACCGTAATTTCTCCCACATTTTAAAACAAATTAACCAAATTTCATAATTTTAATAAGTTTGAAAATAGTATAAAAATAATATTCAAACTAAAAGGCAATAGCTTCTAAAATAAAATTATTATTTGATTGTTGATGCTTGATTTTAATATCAACGACTCGCATATGTGAACTTCTAAGCTGTTCTTAGAAATTAGATGTGAATGATTCATAAGAAGCGTTTATGGTGCAGAGATTATATATGTTTGCAGAAATATAAATAATAGATTGACAAGAGAGATTTTTATAGCGGTTTGGATGCTTAAAGCGAATCCTACAATCACTGTTATTTTATTATTCTCTGGTTATTTTTCTGATATTGCCTATAAGGCGTACAAAAATGGAGAAATACTTTGTTTACAGAGAGAAAATAATAAAACTCAAATATTTGTATAGCTCTCATATGCCCATCCGGCCCATTTTTCACGAAAAGAGGTGCCCATTTATACCCTTTGAGCTCAACGTAATGAGTGTTTTTGCAAGTTGTCTTGACTCGTGGGAACCACTCTAAAATCCTTATCTTAAAATGGGATAGGATTGATATAAAATATCTTAGAGGCGGTTTGAGTTTTTGACAACTAATATCACCTTATCTTTAAGTGTTTGTTGAACTCTGATTGGTGGTGTTGACATTAGTGTGTATTTTTGGCACAACAAAACCCCCCAATTTTTGGAGTGCGTAATTGCACTTCAAAAACTCATGTCATAAATCTAAATGGATGTCGCACTATAGGCTGCAGTCTCAAACTAAAGAACTCGAACTACGCCTAGCGTGATTGGGTGCTGAGAGCTAGGACTGCGATCTGAGCGCTTTGAGCGATCTGAAGCTAAGCGCGATCTGATAACTGACATAAAATGTCCAGTAGACAAAAACTTGAAAAGAGCTGACACCAAAAGCCCAAATGCATGGCTTAGAGGCCTTAAACGGACAAGTCAACTTAAAACAACAATAACTTTTGATCCGGGAGGAGTTTTGGGTCCTGTAAGATATCCACGGAAAGCTCGTTCTGAGCTCTATGTCTTGGAAACGAGGGAACCCGATTGAGGCCATTTTTAGGACCAAAATACACTATTTTAGCATGTTTCAGGGCTATTTTGAGTTTTCTACGCGTTTTTTTCTGACGTTGGTAGCTGGTCGCAATCTGAGAACTGAGAGCTTATTGCGATTTGAGAATTGAGAACATGACCTGAAGCTGTTTACAATCTCAGAGCTGAGAGCTGATCACGATCTGATAGGGGCTCGACCTGAGAGCTTGAGGTGTGTGATCTGAACGATCTGTAGCGTGCAATCTCGAGCAAATGAGCGAGCTTATGAGCTTAATTAGAGAGCATAAAAATCTCAATCTGAAAGCATAAAGAGCTTGACCTGAGATCATAAGGAGCTCGATGTAAGAACTCAAGAACTTTTTGTGATATGAGAGCTTGAGAGCTCTTTACGATCTAAGAGTTTAAGGAGTTCAATCAGAAAACAAAAATAGTTCGATCAGAAAGCACGAAGCTTGATCTAAGAACAGAAGCAATTCGATTAGAAAGCACGAAACTTGATCCAAGAACAAAAGCAGTTCGGTCAGAAAGCGCAAAGCTTGATCTGAGAACATAAAGAGTCTGATCAGAAAGCGCGAAGCTTAATCTAAGAACACAAGGAGTTCGATCAGAAAGCTTGAAGCTTGCACTGAGAACTCGAGATCAGCGATCTAGGTGCTCGAAAGTGCGATTTGGCCTCTCGGAAAAACGATTTGGCCACTCAGAAGCGCGATCTAAATTATCTGAATGCATGATCTCAACGATCTTAATGCGCGATCTGAATGATTTGAACGCGTGATCTCAATGATCTTAATGCGCGATCTGAATGATTTGAACGCGTGATCTCAACGATCTTGGACGTGCGATCTGAATGTGTGATCTGAACGCGTGATCTCAATGCGCGATTTGAATGATCTGAATGCATGATCTGAACGCGCGACCTGAATGATCTGAACGCGCGACCTGAATGATCTGAACAATCTTGAACGTGCAATTTAAATGATCTAAATTCATGATCTCAACACGCGATTTGAATGATCTAAATGCATGATCTCAACGCGTGATCTGAATGATCTGAACGTGTGATCTCAACGATCTTGAATGCGTGATTTGAATGATCTCAACGCGTGATCTAAATGATTTGAACGTGTGATCTCAATGATCTCAACGCGTGATCTGAAAGCTCTGATGCGTGCGATTTACAATCTGACCACGCGATCTAGGTGATTTGAGAAAGCAGGTGCATGTATCTTCGATGTGACCACGCGATCCGATAACTCTAAGGCGTGCAATCAAAGATCTGGCCACTTGATCTAGTAGATATGAGCGCGCAATCTGAAGCTGAAGATCAGAGCGATTTGGCCACACGATCTGAGAGCTCTGATGCGTGCGATCTGACATATTTGAGCGCGCAATCTGAAGTTGAAGATTAGACCGATCTAAGTGTGTGATCTGAGCGATCTGGCCACACAATCTGAGAGTTCTGATGCGCTCAATCTGACAGATTTGAGTGTGCAATCTGAAGCTGAAGATCAGAGCGACCTGAACGTGCGATCTGAGCGATTTAGCCATGCAATCTGAGAGCTTTGATGCGTGCGATCTGACAGATTTGAGCATGCAATCTGAAGCTGAAGATCAGATCAATCTTAGCGTGCGATCTGAGCGATCTGGCCACGTGATCTGAGAGCTCTGATCTAGAACATGTTACAGATTTTCACATCTGATAACGTGAAGATTTTGAGGCTTGCTGGAAAAACATGGAGAGTTGATGTGAATCATGCCCTTCTTCTAGCACTAAACTATTGATGCTTGATTTAAATCAATGACTCGCATGTGCAAAGTGTTAAGCTGTTCTTATAAATTACACGTGAATGATTCATGAAAAGTGTTTATGGTATATGTTTGCAGAAATATAAATAATAGATTGACAAGAGATATTTTTATAGTGGTTCGGATGTTTAAAATGAATCGTACATCCACTGTTATTTTATTATTCTCTAGCTATTTTTCTGATATTGCCTGTAAGGTGTACAAAAATGGAGAAATGTTTTGTTTACAAATAGAAAATAATAAAGCTCAAATGTTTGTCTAGCTCTTATATGTCAATCCAACCCTTTTTTCACGAAGAGAAATGCCCATTTATACACCTTTGAGCTCAACGTAATGAGTGTTTTTGCAAGTTGTCTTGACACGTGAGGACTACTCCTAGATCATTATCTTAAAATGAGATAGTATTGATATAAAATATCTCTTAGAGACTGTTTGAGTTTTTGACAGCTAATACTATCTTATCTTTAAGTGTTTGTTGAACTCTGATTGGTAATACTGACATCAGTGTATTTTTTACACAATAGTGATAGTTTTTTTTTTTTTTTAATCATTTGAGGAGTATATGAATTAATTATCAAAGGGTGACACTAACACTACAGTANCTTTCAAAGGTTGTATCCTAGTTATCATACAAACCGGATCGCACGAGGTATATCGCAGGAGGATGATCCCTCTGGTGCATGCCTTGAGAGCAAGGATAAATTCATACATAAGGAAAAAATCTTGAAGGTTGAAAACGAAAGCCAAAAGAACTATTTAAGGATTGAGGAACTTATAAAATCCTTTAAAAAGGAACTTTCTCCATGCTTTGATGATCAACCATTAAAGTTATGGGAAAGGAACGGTATACATGCTTCACTTGAATTGAAAAGGAAGGATGATAAAATTGTGACCAAATCCTATCCTTATACTCCTGATGCAGTGGAGGAATTCAGTAAGCAAATACCGGAATTGCGAGAAAAGCAATTGATAGGCGCCAGTAAAAGTCCACACTCTTCGCCAGCATTCATAGTCATGAATAGAGCTGAGCAGTTAAGAGGTAAAGCACGGATGGTTATCGATTATAGGCAGTTAAATGAAAAAACCATTGACGATGCTTTTAAAATACCAAACAAATCAGCTTGTTTAAATAAAGCTAGATTTGGAAAAATCTTCTCTAAATTTGATTTAAAGTTAGGATTCTGGCAAATCAGAATGGAGGAGTCAAGCATTCCTTTGATGGCTTTCACCTGTCCGAAAGGATTGTTTGAATGGATGGTTCTGCCTTTTGGACTTAAGCAGGCACCATCAATATTCCAGAGGAAAATGGATAAAGTCTTTGGAGATTTATCTAACTTTTGTGTAGTCTATATTGATGATGTTCTGGTTTTTAGTAAAACCATGGAAGAACATGCAAATCATCTTAGACTGGTGAGCAAAAGGTTCCATTAATTGTAATAATATTTGTTAGACTGGATAACTATTATGTGGGGTAAATGGTATCAGAGCCTTGGAAGACAAGGGGTATAGGGTTTAACCTGTTAACTTGTTGAAGTTCTTGGTACATGAATAATGATTTAAAGATGAAGTCTGTTTGAATAAGACTTGTTTTCATTTAGATCATGGTCTCGAGGTAAAACCAGAATCGGTTTGTTAAATCTGTCGTAGATAAGTTAGCTTTGACCCAGAAGCTTGAAAACTTAGACAGGAGAGTGAATTAACGGTGTATCGTATATTTACTCTAAACGATCGGGAACCAGATTGAAAAGGTTAATTCTGTAACCAATTGAAAGGTAATTCTGTACTTCAAAAGGTCAAAACACTGGAACGTGTTCTAACTATTTTACTAAGCCAGTAAAATAGGAGATTGTCCTGGTGCTGAGTGACATCGAACAAGTGTGGCCTATTAAGGATATACTGAACAAGAGGTTAAACGGTTTGTGTTAGACCTCTGTAACGGCAATCCAGATATTCGAGAAGAATATTTGACTTGGCTAGGTGTAAAGCGACTTTTGGATGTTATTCAAAAGGCTTTTAGTCAAGGGTGCACAAAGATTTTGTGTTTTTATTGCCGATTTCCACCATTGAAGTCTCTGAGCTAGAGCTTCGGAATAAATGGTTGGAAAAAGCTGAGGCGGTAATTCCTTATTGGTACGACGAATCCCAGCCGATCCAAATCCTACACTATATAAGAGTCAGACTTTGCAACTGATTTAGACCTGATTCAGATTAACCATGGGTGGTCAGGATGTTTTGGATCAGTTCGCAGCTAGTTTGCAGGCAAAATATCCCGGATTGCCTCCAGGATATGCACAGTTTGTGGCCAAAGAAACCCAGGTGATTGGAAAAGGCGGAAAAACTCTTTATGAAAGGTGTCAGGAAGAAGACTTTGTTTCTAAGATGGAAAACGGAAGGTTGATATTCTGGAAATTTCTACCTCTGATGCTGAACGAATCAGCAGGTATTATGAGGAAGAAATGAAGAAACAAAGGAAACGAAACGAAACTGGAGGATTGAAAGTTACTCCAGTCCAGGTCCTAAAAAGGCGGAGCTCGATGAGCTAATCTCGACACTCAGAATCTGAGTTTAAAGATGATCCCCTTGAAGGAATTTGTAATCCTTTAAATTCTTTCGAAGGATTCCTTAAGGAAATCTCCAAACCCGAATATAAACAAACTTATCCCACTGGATAGGTCGGAGTTTATGCTCGGGGAGTACCTAAAATGTGTTAGATACCGTCTAGCGAAGTTTCCTAAACATCGATGTGTTACAATGTAACGGATCAATCGAGGCATGGGAAACTGTTAATTGGGTTCATATCCAAAACAGAATTTTGGACTCAGTGATACTTACAGGTTTCTAAATCCACCACAGGGAGCTGCAGGAAGCTTTTGGAAGTCTAGAAGCTGGAACGGTCTGTTAGATACTGTAGGTGACTTAAAATATGAGGCTATCTTTGCACTCTTCAAGGATATGCTCTGTCGAAATTTACTGAAATTACTATTACTAGTAGGAATCTCGCAGAGGTAGTTGCCTTAGAAGCTTTGACAAAGCTTAGGCTTTGTGACATGTGTCTGTTTGAAAATTTCGTCTGTGAGTATGACGATTTTTTATCAGTTGCCTGGTGGCACACAGGAAGTCATGAAGAATACTTTCTTTGCTAAGCTTCCCCAGGATGGGATAGGCAGCAAACGAGGCGTTTACTTCTACTTGAAAAGAATCAGGTTGTTGATTCTTTGGGAGGACAAATAGAAGCTGTTAGACAACTCGTGAGGACAAGAGGTTTGAACGCCAAGCTGAATAAGGAAGCGAAAGGCTTGAGTTCAACGAATCTTGTTGCCAAAACTGAGCATGCCAACATATGGCTATGAGTCGAGGGGTTCGACTAAACATCAAGGTTGGAAAAACCATATGAACGAAAAGGATCGTTCGGTAAAAAGAATTTTAAGCCGACATTTTCGTAATATGGTAAACAACCTGTTACTAATAAAGGGAATCTTCCGGATCATGGAAGGTTTATTAGGCAACAGGGAAAGTTAGACTTAACGCTAAAGAACGCGGAGCGCGTAGTTTTGTGCTACCTGCCCATTTGGCAAAACGCAAAAGATTGTATTTTTGCTGGATTTGTGGTGACAAGATCATTTTGCGGATAAATGCCCTCATAAGGGAAAGAAGAAGGCTGCGGTAAGATTTTGGAAGTCGACGCGGAAAGCCAAACTTCTGAATTTGAGCCAGTTTGGGGATACGAAATTAATTCTGGTGTGAGGTTTATGAATTAATTTCGATTACTCAATGATTCGATTCTTCAGAGGATGACTCAAAGATATTACTTTTGAGGAACAATCTTCAATCTTCAACGTGTAGGTATATTCATGCAAAAGACTAGTAGTCTAAATGAATATCCTAGAATAGCGGTATTGGTGATGAGGATGATCTTATCCCAATTAGAAATGAAATGAAAACCCTAACTCGGTAATTGTTCATCATCTAATTACGAGGTCACTCGGGTAACCCTGACAATTGGGTAATTCCGAGGTTAACACCTAAGAGGTTTTTGAGAAACGCTCTAGGCTATTTTAAAGCTAAAGGCTTGGAAGAGGTACACGAAAAACTTGTTCGTGTAGCTTTATCTCAATCTCGAGAGGGAGAGTTGGTATTCTCGAATGATGAGTGGCTACGAAAGGTTCGAAATCTTGCCAAACGGGCAAATGGCAAGTATAATTATGTACAACTTGGCGCTGTACAGATTCGTGTGCAGGGTCTATTCCGTGGAGGAATGAGTACCTGTTCAGGTTGCTTTACTGGACAGACGATGCTTACGTTTGGTAAAGCTCTCGTTGGCGGTTTTCACACTAACTTAGCTTTAGAGATCCTACGGAACTGTTAAACCAGGATATATGGTTGTCTCCAGGATCTAAATCTCAAACGGATTATGGTTCTTCGAATTCATACTTCAGGACTAGAAGACTTGATGGCTTCTAGTGAGGGAATGCAATTCAGTATAGACTAATTTATCGTTATAAATTCTGTTAATCCTATACGTATGAACTCCAGTGCCGATACTAAGGTTCATGGCTCGGGACAGATTCTGTAATTCCAATTCGACCACGGTAGTCAATGCTAAGGCTTTTATGTGGCCGAAACGATGGTTTTGGAATATCTACACAGCCCAGCGTGGTGGAATTAAACCCAAATCGAGAATTCAAATCCAGAACTTGATATAGAGGTTAAGGTTACTCTTCCTACGCCTAAAAATTCGTTGTCTCTAGAGCGGAATAAGAAATTCAACCTATTATATCAGAAACATATACTGGAAACAGATGATACTGCTAGTGATGCTGGAAGTAGCAATAGCAGGAAAATAGTTGTGTATAATCTGTGCAAATCCCAGTATATGAAGAGAAACTCCAAGTACGAAAATGATGATGAGTCTGAAATGCTTGTCATGCGATAGTTCAGGGGACTATTGACACATGCATACGTGCTAAACTGTGTTTTCCAGAATATGAGGAATATACTCTGGATATTCTTGTAGACACAGGAGCAACCAAATGTATTGCAAGAAGCAATGTTTTCCACAGGAGCTTTGGAAACCATTGGAAAAACCTATCCTAAATACGGTTGCAGATGGAGGTCAAAGTATGATCACGGATGTAGTAGAAAACGTGGTTGTACTGTTAAACGGAAAAAATTCACTCTAAGGGAGTCCTAGTAGTGGATTACTTGGAGGTAGATTTTATTCTCGGAAATAGCTTTCTGCGAGGTCAGGCAGAGGTTAGACCATTTACTCAGGATAACGACCACATATCCTAGAGGACTAAAATCCCTATTCTTGCTAAGCCTGAAGTTTCAAAAGTGAGAAACGTTTTAGACCGGTGAAACTAAGGCAGAAGTAGATCACATTGTTTTCCAGGTTTTGGAAACAAAGATGGTGGTTGAAATCTTCTGAGAGCAGAAGAAGTGGATAGGCTTGTAAGGTTTTTTGAGGAGTATATGAATTAATTATCAAAGGGTGACACTAACACTACAGTATATATAGTGAGCCTGAGCCTGTCCAATGGTCCGAAGATATCTAAAAATGATAAGATGATATACTTATATTATCAAATCTTGAATTATGATAACAGAGTGACCTCAAATACAACATCTTGACAAGTCAAACCTATATGGTCTTTGAATATTTACCAAAACTGGACCAATCATATCCTAAAAAACACTAAAACCTCGCGGACCTTGACCCCATTTAATCATACTCACCAACACCCATTACCTATTCGCTATATTAATTAATTTTAAAAAAAAAAAAATTTAAAAATCATTCACCCGGTTGAGTTTTAAAAGAAAAATAATAGTCTTCTTGTCTGAGAAGTAATATACTAATATACAAAGAACACGCCGTGTTAACTGTTAAGTGTTAAATGGCAACGGACACGTGTCAATAACAATAAGAAAGAGGGGGTTTGGATGGTTGGGGTAGGAGAAGGTAGACTCAGGAAGTCAGGAGTGGAGCGGGGTAGGTGCGATGGCTTAGACGTCGCTCTAATTTCTAAAGCCTAATCAACACGTTTAATTAATAAGGGTTTATTCGTAATTCCATCAAATGGATCCTCCTACTTACTCTTCACAAAACTCACCTAATTACTTTAATTAGGTCTTAGCCTCTTAGGTGACTTCTTCTGTTAGGCTTAGGCTTTATTCGGCTTGGAGTTGGATTTCAATATCCCTTAGCATAAACCATTGGTGGCTGGTCACTAGTCTATTAGTATTTTTGAATCGTATTACTAAAAAATTTAGAGTTTGATTCATCTTAATTATTAATAGAGGTAATCATCAGAACCGTCTTAAGAATATTTATGACCTTAAACAAGAGTTATTTTAGGAGTCTTCTAATAATATAAGTATATATTAAAAGAATTATTTCAAATTTATTTTTCTTAAGATACAAAATCATTAATTAAATTTTTTAATTCAAGTTTAGAAACAAAAACTTCTTTAATTAATAATATAATTAAATTACCTAATCTTTCTTGTGACATTATTGAACGCAAATAATATTTTATTAACTTTAATTTTGAAAACTTTTTCTACTGTAGCTACAGTAACAAAAATAATTAATAGTGTTTTATAAACTATCCATATGTTTGAAAAAGAATTCACATTTTTTTATAAAATTTAGTATCTCAAGTGGTGTTTCAATTTATACGTTTATAATATCTTTTAAAATTTTTAATTTTGAATATAAATCTAAACCATAAGTATCACAGATCATGTCATGTTTTAAAAAGTTTTCAAGATTTAAACAATTTTTGTTCAAATTATTATCATCATTTGGGATTGGATGTCGAATGTCGAATTTTGGGATTAAATTGGTGGTGAAAAATTTGAGACATATAAATGACTATTTTAGCCTTTTATTGTTAAAAAAAACTCAATGTGTTAATTTAAGGGTGTAAATCTGGAATATATGAAACTAGGGGTATAACTGCCATTTCGACAAATCTTGAGTAAGAATATATGTAAAAAGCTTATAACAAATTTGAGTCTTTTTGACTTTTTGGGGCCCCTTTAGACGGCATGGATAAGAAATTATACATTATTAATATTTTTTGAATATAACAAATATTATGTGGGTGTAAATGATATCAGAGCCTTGGAAGATGCGCGGGGGGGGGGGGGGGGGGTGTATTTGTGTTTATACCTGTTAACCTGTTAAAAGTTCTTGGTAGCATGAATAATGATTTAAATGATGAAGTCTGTTTGAATAAGACTTATTTTCATTTAGATCATGGTCTCGAGGTAAAACCAGAAATCGGTTGGTCTTAGCCTACGACCAGGAAGCCCTGGAAGATGCAACTCTAAAAGATTTTATTGATCTTATCGAAGTGGATAACTTCAAGGATTGATAAAAATCTAGAGGATGGAGATTTGGACAACCAGAAACGTCCAACACGTACTACGCTGACGTGTATCCAACAGGCGAAAATAATACGTGGATCGTCAAGATTTTGCCGACGAAATTTAACACAGCATATTTAAAGGTAATCTTGAATATTGTGTCATATGTAATAAACATATGTAAAATGTAATAAGTTGTTCTAAACATGGGAGACATATGGGACCCATGTCATATTTTCTTTATTTTCTTTAAGTTACGTGTTAGTTTTTATTATGCTAAAGTCAAATCACATATGTTTTGTGATTGACATTATGTTGTAAAGTTTATCTTATTCACGGATTCAAAAATTTTGAAATCCGAACTTCTCTATATAAAGAGAAGCTTTGTACATTTGTAATCAGAGAAAGTTAATAATATTTTCAGTTTTGAAAAATTCTCTCGATCTCTTGTTTACTTTTACTTGTATACTTGAAACAAGAAAAAAGGATCTATTCAAGACGATCGATATCCAGGTATGAATTAATCTGTTAAACTGAATCTATGAATTTTCTCTCCAATTAATTAACTAGGTTGTTTAGTAATTAATTGTAATAATATTTGTTAGACTGGATAACAAATATTATGTGGGTGTAAATGGTATCAGAGCCTTGGAAGACAAGGGGTATATGTGTTTATACCTGTTAACTTGTTGAAAGTTCTTGGTAGCATGAATAATGATTTAAATGATGAAGTCTGTTTGAATAAGACTTGTTTTCATTTAGATCATGGTCTCGAGGTAAAACCAGAAATCGGTTTGTTAAATACTGTCGTAGATAAGTTAGAGCTTTTGACCCAGAAGCTTGAAAACTTAGACAGGAGAGTGAATTATACGGTGTATCGTATATTTACTCTAAACGATCGGGAACCAGATTGAAAAGGTTAATTCTGTAACCAGATTGAAAAGGTTAATTCTGTACTTCAAAAGGTCAAAACACTGGAACGTGTTCTAACTATTTTACTAAGCCAGTAAAATAGGAGATGTCTCTGGTGCTGAGTGACATCGAACAAGTGTGGCCTATTGAAGGATATACTGAACAAGAGGTTAAACGGGTTGTGTTAGACCTCTGTAACGGCAATCCAGATATTCGAGAAGAATATTTGACTTGGCTAGGTGTAAAGCGACTTTTGGATGTTATTCAAAAGGCTTTTAGTCAAGGGTGCACAAAGATTTTGTGTTTTATTTGCCGGATTTCCACCATTGAAGTCTCTGAGCTAGAGCTTCGGAATAAATGGTTGGAAAAAGCTGAGGCGGTAATTCCTTATTGGTACGACGAATCCCAGCCGGATCCAAATCCTACACTATATAAAGAGTCAGACTTTGCAACTGAGTTAAGACCTGATTCAGATTAACCATGGGTGGTCAGGATGTTTTGGATCAGTTCGCAGCTAGTTTGCAGGCAAAATATCCCGGATTGCCTCCAGGATATGGGGAATCAAATTTTTCTTTACTCATAAAATATAATTTGTAAATTCAAAATACTATGTATTAAACCACCCACGACTCTAATTAAACAATATCTAGCGGGTGCAGTAGGCAAATACCCCCTTGTCCTCGAGGCTCAATCCAACCGTGCCCTCATATCCTACAAAACAGAAAACGAACAACGGGGTGCGCACAACAAGCTCAGATAAGTAAATCCTCTATAATCCCCGTCAACCCTCTTTGGTTCTTTCCTTACTCGACTGTTTTGCTATTTCTATTTCTCATGTTTTTTTCTTTTCTTTCTATTGTTATTCTCCTTTTAACTTGTTCTGTCTTACTTTCTTTCTCTCTGGTCTTTTATTATTCCTAGATCACATGAAGACAAATCATGGTCTCTTATTCCTCATTATATCTCACCAGAAGGAAAATCATGTTCTCTCTATTTCAATCATTAATCACCATGAAGGAAAATCATGGTCCTCCTCTTATTTCGTTATAATCTCACTAACCATGGAACATTCATGTGTGCATGCATGCTTGAGACCCGACGACAGCACATCTCAAATGTAAAGAACGGCATATTATCTTTCTTTTACTCTTAGCTTATTAGCTCCGAACTCTCTCCCCCCACCTTAATTTCTCAGTTCTACACAGTTTCTCTTCTTTAATTCTTGCTATGCATCTCATTCTCCAGCTTCTGTTTATCGTTCTCATAATCTTTCTGTTAACTTCTTAGTAGTACGGATCATCTTACCGGAGGCACGGCCGAGGACTCGCTCCAATCTACGTGATTCTCCTCATTCTAGCGGATCGGACTTGGTATGCATGATTCGAACCTTTGGCCATGTGAGTATATAATCTCTCTTCTCGGCCCGTATAAGGGAAGCCCTACTATCCGCATGCACTCTCAAGGGCTACACCCACTTCGATATCTCATACTCATGCCGCTCTCTCAATGCGGCGCACATGCGGGAATACTCTCCCATACTCACGGGTTTCTCATCGCTATAACCTAATCTATGCTCTTATCTCTCTCTTATCTTATACTGTTTGCCTACATCTCTTCTCAAGCTCAGTAGTACTATAATTAGCTTAAACTCTAGCTATTCGCATCTCTGTTTTTCTATTTCTTTTTTCTATTATACTCAGTGAATGTCCACGACCGTATCTGACGGAGGCACGGCTGGGTGTTAACACTCTACGTGGAACCTTCCGACATTCGCTACGATCGGATTGCTTTAGCAGGATTCGGAAACCTTGGCCATAGTGAGGTCAATATCTCTCTTCTGAATGTCCCGGCACCATCGTACAGGAGGAAGGCTGGAACCTCGTGTCCCACTCTGACGTGAATCTACTCGTCAATCACAGGTTCCCCACGCACACTTACTCGATTTATTCTTTAACTTTGGCACAAGGATCTCTACTCTTTCTCTAGCATACTCATCATAATGAGCTTAACTTTGAGAGTATAGTCTCTACTCTTTCTCGGACTTTCTCTTTACTATCAGAGTATCTCATTCTTACTCTAAGAGTTGCTATGGCTAACATTTTACTTTTCCTCACTCAACCTATCAACTCATAGTATAGCGTATACTCAAAATTATCTACTCCTAGCTAGTACTCATAAGGTAGCGATACTCAACAGTATATATTCTTTTTCAAGCTACTTCTCAATCACAATTAATGCATATGGAGGGTTCATACTCCATTAATGCACTTTTGAAATGCCAAAGCGGGATTCCTAAATCGTCAGTCTGCAAAGGTCGCACTAAAAGATCCTTAACTTGTTATGACACTCGGATTGCTAGTTTTTGGTCGTGTTTAAAGCTTAGAGACAGGGCTACAACCTTTGATGTTTTGGTTAGCAGTCAGTCCGTAAAATGCCAAAAAAATACTGAGAAAGTCACGGCTGTGGAGAGGGAAGTTTGGTACCATGTTTCAGCTAGGAATTTCACAAGCAAAACTTATGTGCATACAAAACTCTCCTAAATACAATTCTTCTCTTTTTAACCATCCAAATATGGGAGAAACTACCGTCTATGGGCATGGTTCCTTTTAATTCATAGAGAACACTCCCAAAGTGCTAATACCAATCGTCTCAACCTTATCCAAAATAGTACCCATAAAATACTTCCCATAGGAAATACACAACAAACATACATAACATAACGACTCTTCTCAACAAATAACATACATCTCTACCAATCTTCCAACAAGCATCCAAATATACACATGATAAATAAATCTTACTTACGAATTTCTTAAACTAGCGTGAGGTGAGTTACTTACCCGCATACTTGAGTAGGTCTCCACTAAAGTCTCTCTCTTGGTTGGATAATAAACTTTCCCTTATTTCCAAGCATAAACTTAGTAAGAACTTAACCCTTACATGAATAAAAATCATCTCTAAAGTAGGGATTCTTAACGTATTTTGCGTTTAGGATCACTTCTTGTGTCAAATTCCAACTCAAAACTCTCAAAAATCCTTGAAGATGACACGTGCGAGTAATTGAGAGAATAAAAAATGGGAGATAAAGAGGCGGTGGAAGGAACTGGGTAAAATGAATGGGTTTTAGAGAACTCAAAACTATATTAGTCATATAATATCCACTCTTCCCATCTTTGACCTTTACTTCTTTCTTGAAATTTCCATCCTTTATCTATCCTTTAATTCTTTACCAATTTACCCATTTACACTATTCTCCATAAATGTTCTGGCAGTCTACTCTCCACTTTTCCGTAATTAGGGGCTAGATGGTCATTGTGCCCCAAAAAGAAGAATCTCTAGAAAACTCAAAAATTTTCTGCGTCTCGGTCGCCGCGGCGAAAAAATTTGTCGCCTGGCGAAACATTCCAGAACAACACCGACAAAACAGACCCAACGCGTCGCTGGCGCAGCTTCTACCCTTGCCCCGCAAAGACGAAACTCCAAAATTGGCTAATGTCTTGATCAATTCCAAGTGACACACTACAACCAAAACCAAACACATAAAATAAGTATAAAATCATGTAGGGGCATTCAGTAATCTTTAGGCCTACCGTAAACAGTGGCTACGTTATTTCAAGTGGGGTGTACACGTGGTAGGATATCTAAAGCGAAGTGCTTATTATACATGCAATCCTCATATCTCTTATCTTCAAACTCTCTAAAAACAACAATATATACTATATATTATATACGTGAAGGTGGATTCTATTTTGATTGGTAAGATCAATTACTACTTGCCACGTGATTCACAATACCTCTTATAAATCAATAGCTTTTTATTAATATATACAACCGCAAATCCTCTCTGATGAAACAAATATTTAATAATATGTTATTATAATTCATTTCAAAATAGAATGTTGATGCAAAAATTATACCAATTAATATGATCCGATTGATCTTAGTGGAACCAAAGCGGATGTGTGCGTGATTTAAGATAATCAACAGTGCAATATAAATGTCCGCATAATAATTAAAGAACACGAAAACTTTTTAAAGTGGTTTGACAAGATTTTGAGCCTACGTCCACTATTTTTCTTATTTGCTTAGCGAGCTTATAAGAAAATAATATAGTGCCTAGAATAATTTATTAACCCCTTCTCCATCATTGAAAGGGGTTTATATACAGGTTTTTTAACAAAAGAAATAGTGAAATTAAAGGAATTACAATCAAGATTGAGATGCAACAACGATATTTTCGTGATTGAGCGCTAAGATCACGCTATCATTGCTGTTGATTTGATCTCTTTCGAAATATCTAGAATGTGAGCTTATCTATGATTTGCTTTAATAACTATCGAGATTGGTCGCGACTAACTTATACTCGGTCGAGCTATATCTCGAAGTTATGTTGGGTCGAACAAGTGTCGAGCCGAATTGATTATGAGTTGAACTATAACATTGCGGAACTCTGACTTCTTGAAGCTTAATGGAAAAATCACACACAACATAGAATATAATACCTAATAATATATTAATTATGCATTTAAATAAATAGAAAAAATAGACATATGATAATGAGAGTTAAGTTAAAAGAGATAATTCTAAATCTTTAATATCATGAATATTTTTGAAAGGAAGGCTAGTTATGACCCTTTTAATGTGGTTGAAAACCAAATACTATATCTAGATAGATACCTTTAATTTTATCATAAATCTTTAAATTTTATTACGAATATATAAGAATAAAAGAAAAAAGTTATGTTATGAATTTATCATCATAAAATCTTATGACCGATTTTATAAGAAATTCTATTTATAACTTTTAAAATCTGGAGATCGTTAACAATATTTGAGAAAAAAAATAAAAAAAGGGGGCGAAAATGAAGTGAAGAATAAAGAATTTTATTTATTATGTTATTCATCCTGTCATTGTATGTTGCGTATGAACGTTGGTTAATTAATTATTGGAAAAAGTAAATTTTCTAAATAAATCTCGTAGCCAAAAGTTGTACGTAACTATCTTAAAAATCTACAGATATTATTACAGTATAAATGATAAGTGAATGGGAGTGGTTTTAAGAACTTGATGAAGAAAATGACGCAAGTCTAAATTTCTGATCAAGACATGTAGAGAGAGAGTTTCATACGACATCTATGCTGTTATTATTACTGTACATTAGAACAAAAGTCTTTTCATATGTCTTGTCGTATAGTATGAAAAATTGGATGGACCAAGTTGTTGGGTTTGTGAATATAATCAGGATAATTATATGAGGTCCAATTCAAAAGGGATGAGGGACCAACTAACGTGACACTCATTCTTCAAATAACTTCAAAAGGGTTTGTGAATATAACTCCAGTTTGGACTCGTTTGATCAGTTCAGGCCCATAAGTGGCTTATGACTCGGGTGAATGGCTGATTTTCATCAATGGATGTCTATATCACAGTAGAGACTAAGGGAAATGTAGCTGGGCTATGTGACCCAAGAATTGAGCCTTTCTTCAAAACCCAGATACATCATTATTCTGTTGTTTTAAGTACACGAACACAATAGGGTCTTACAAATATTATGTAGGTGTAAATGGTATCAGAGCTTTGAAAGACGGGTATATGTGTTTATACCTGTTAAACTGTTGAAAGTTCTATAGCATGAATAATGATTTAAATAATGAAGTCTGTTTAAATAAGACTTGTTTTCATTTAGATAATGGTCTCAAGGTAAAATCGGAAATCGGTTTGTTAAATACTGTCGTAGATAAGTTAGAGCTTTTGACCTAGAAGCTTGAAAACTTAGACAGGAGAGTGAATTATACGGTGTATCGTATATTTGCTCTAAACGAAGAATTAACCCAGATCGGGAACCAGATTGAAAAGGTTAATTCTGTACTTCAAAAGGTCAAAACACTGGAACGTGTTCTAACTATTTTACTAAGCAGGTAAAATAGGAGATGTCTTTGGTGTTGAGTGACATCGAACAAGTGTGGCCTATTGAAGGATATACCGAACAAGAGGTTAAACGAGTTGTGTTAGACCTCTGTAACGGCAACCCAGATATTCGAGAAGAGTATCTGACTTGGTGTAACACCTCATCTTTAGTACTATTCTTATAATACATACTATGTAAAATATAGATATGTATATCATATGAAAGATAGTGGGCTCAAATTTTTCTTTACTCATAAAATATAATTCTGTACAATTACAAAATACTATGTATTAAAAACTTTCTAATTAATACAAAATATCATAGCTGGTGGACAGTAGTGCCAATACTCTTCGCTCCTCGATGTCCATCCAACCGCTGCTCCTATTTCCTACAAAACAGAGAAGAACAACGGGGTGAGCACAACAATGCTCAGTAAGTAAATCCTCTACTACTATCCCCGCAACTCACTCTTTGGTTCTTTCCTTACTCGACTGTTTTGCTATTTCTATTTCTCACTGTTTTTTTCTTTCTTTCTAATACTGTTATTCTCCTTTAACTCTGTTCTGCTCTTTACTCTTTCTTTCTCTCTGTTCTTTTTCTCTTATTCTTACTCACCATGAAGGACAATCATGGTTCTCTCTTATTCTCATTATACTCACCATGAAGGAAAATCATGGTTCTCNCCTCAAACGGATTATGGTTCTTCGAATTCATACTTCAGGACTAGAAGACTTGATGGCTTCTAGTGATGGAATAGCAATTCAGTATAGGTTAATTTATCGGTTGATAAATTCTGTAAATCCTATACGTATGAACTCTAGTGCAGATACTGAGGTTCATGGCCCAGGACAGGATTCTGTAATTCTGATTCGACCTATGATAGTCAATGCTAAGGCTCTTACGTGGCCGAAACGATGGGTTTTGGAATATTCAACACAGCCCAGCGTGGTGGAATTAAACCCTAATCGGGGAATTCAAATCCAGGAACTTGATAATGAGGTTGAAGTTACTCTTCCTACGCCTAGAAACTCGGAGCCTCTAGAGCGGAGTAAAGAGGTTCAGCCCTTCATATCAAGGAAAAATATACTGGAAATAGATGACATTGCTAGTGATGCTGGAAGTAGTAATAGCAGGAAAATTGTTGGGTATAAATCTGTATAAATCCCAGTATATGAAGAAGAAACTCCTAGCACGAAAACGATGATGAGTCATGAAATGCATTGTCATGCGATAGTTCAGGGGACTATTGACACATGCATATGTGCTAAACTGTGTTTTCCAGAATATGAGGAATATACTCTGGATATTCTTGTAGACACAGGAGCAACCAAATGTATTGCAAGGAAGCAATGTTTTCCACAAGAGCTTTGGAAATCATTGGAAAAACCTATCCTAAATACGGTTGCAGATGGAGGTCAAAGTATGATCATAGATGTGGTAGAAAACGTGGTTGTATTGTTAAACGAGAAAAAATTCACTCTAAGGGAAGTCCTAGTAGTGGATTACTTAGAGGTTGATTTTATTCTCAGACATAGTTTTCTGCGAGGTCAAGCAGAAGTTAGGCCATTTACTCAGGATAACGACCATATTATCCTTAGAGGACATAAAATCCCTATTCTTGCTAAGCCTGAAGTTTTGAAAGTAAGAAACGGTTTTAGACTGGTGAAACTGCGGCAAGAAGTAGATCACATTGTTTTCCAAGTCTTGGAAACAAGGAACATGTGGTTGAAATCTTCTGATGCAGAAGAAGTGGATGAGGCTTGTAATGTTTTCTTTCAAAGGTTGTATCCTAGTTATCATACAAACCGGATCACACGAGGTATATCGCAGGAGGATGATCCCTTTGGTGCATGCCTTGAGAGCACGGATAAATTCATACATAAGGAAAAAATCTTGAAGGTTGAAAACGAGAGCCAAAAGAACTCTTTAAGGATTGAGGAACTTGTAAAATCCTTTAAAGAGGAACNTAACCCTTACATGAATAAAACTCATCTCTAAAGTAGGGATTCTTACCTCTTCTTGCTTAGGATCACTTCTTTGTCAAATTCCAACTCAAAACTCTCAAAAATCCCTTGGAAGATTGAGTGAGAAATTGAGAGAAAATGGGAGATAAAGAGGCGGTGGAAATGGGTAAAATGAATGGGTTTAGAGAACTCAACCCTTATTAGCTCATATAATATCCACTCTTTCCCATTTTGCCCTTACTCTTTCTTGAAATTTCCACCTTTATCCTTTAATTCTTTACACACTTACCCCCATTTTACACTATTCTCCATAAAATTTTCTTGCATTCTACTCTCCACTTTTCCTGCTAATTAGGGGTAGAATGGTCATTGTGCCCCAAAAGAAGAATTCTCTAGAAAACTCAAGAAATTTTTCTGCCGTCTCGTCGCCGCGGCGAAAAACTTTCTGTCGCCCTGGCGAAACATTCCAGAACCAACACCGCAAACACAGAACCAACGTCGTCGCGGCGAAGCTTCTCCCTTGCCCCGGCAAAGACTGAAACTCCAAAATTTGCTAAGTCTTGATCAATTCCAAGGTACACACTCAACCAAACCCAAAACATAAATAATGTATAAACTCATTTAGGGGCAATTCAGTAATCCTTTAGGCCATACCGTAAACAGTGGCTACGTATTTCAAGTGGGGTGTTACACTTGGCTAGGTATAAAGCGACTTTTGGATGCTATTCAAAAGGCTTTTAGTCAAGGGTGCACAAAGATTTTGTGTTTTATTTGCCGGTTTTCCACCATTGAAGTCTCTAAGCTAGAGCTTTGGAATAAGTGGTTGGAAAAAGTTGAGGCGATAATTCCTTACTGGTACGGCGAATCCCAGCCGGATCCAGATCCTGCATCATATAAAGAGTCAGACTTTGCAACTAAGTTGAGACCTGATTCAGATTAACCATGGGTGGTCAGGATGTTTTGGATCAGTTCGCAGCTAGTTTGCAGGCAAAATATCCCGGATTGCCTCTAGGATATGTACAGTTTGTGGCCAGAGAAACCCAACGTGATTGGGAAAAGGCGGAAAAACTCTTTATGAAAGGTGTTAAGGAAGAAGACTTTGTTTCTAAAATGGATGGAAAACGGAAGGTTGATNTACATGCGCGAGTATGTTCCTAATCTCACTAATGTAATTAATGGCTTGACGCTTAAGGTTAGTGATAAAGTGCCCTGGGATTGGACACTTGAAGACACTAATTGTGTTAAGCGGACCAAAGCCTTGACAAAGCAATTAAAACCTTTAAAACTCCCAGAAGATGAGGATAAACTCATTATAGAAAGTGATGCATCTCACTTGTATTAGGGAGGTGTGCTTAAGGCTAAGGGTACTGATAATATTGAACGGATTGTTCGATATGCGTCAAGAAAATTCTCTCCTACTGAGACAAACTATCCTGTCCATGAGAAGGAAGTTTTAGCAGCGAAAGAATGTATTAACCGATTTCGATTGTTCGTTATCAGTCAGGAATTTACTTTAAGGACATACTCTAAATATTTAAAAACTTTTATGAAACTGTCTTTAAAGGATGACAAAGCTAGACTAATCAGATGGCAGATTTGGTTTGCAAATTATAAAATGAAATTTGAATATATTTATGGTAAATCTAACTTTGTTGCTGACTTTTTGTCCAGACATTTTGCAGAAGAATTGCAGGATAATGGTGGACAAGAAGGAAACTGGAAATCACTTCTCATGCTCCAAGTGTAAGTAACGGGGACACTTGAGAAGGAACTGCCCTTTGAAGATTACTTCTACTTCGAAGGTTACTGCTAAAAAAGAGAAAACTGCGGATAAGCAGGTGGCTTCTTCTTCTAAGCAGGTTAATGCTGTAAAGCAGGTTGAAGGAAAGAATCGTGACTATGATTCTGATACTTCGGATAGAAGAAACCCGAAATTTCAATGGTTGAAAGGTGAAACTTCTACGAAGGAAAATACTTCTGGAAAGAGGGTTACTCTTAAGAAGGAAACGACTCAAAAAAAGGCAATAGTTTGCTGGTCTTGTAAACAAGAAGGACATGAACGGGCTAATTGTCCACTGTCAAAGATAAAAATTTCTGAGGATTCATCGTCAGGCGCTACAAGCGTGGTGACACACACTCCACAAAAAAGCGGTTAATTGACGCAGATATTTGTGAGAGGTTTAACTTTCCAGAAGGCTTAAGATTAACTTCAGCTAGTCAAACACTCTGGGAGGATCTAGAAACCCAAATTAGAATTGCGATGGCGACAGGACAAGGGGAAGTACAGTTGCAGAGGTGTTTAGAAAAGCTAGCAAGAAGGTTAGCTTGGCTGAAAGCTGACAAACTGTTTTATGAGAATGAAGAGTTCAAGGGAACTGCTTTACTCTACGAAGCAGGAATTCAAAAACTTGAGGTCATGAGAAAATGTCATTCGTTTGACATGTCGACACTCAAACTCGGGAATTTGAATGAATTAATAGTGAAATTGGGAAAAACTGACTTGACGGATGTGGTTCAAGGATTAGCAGTTTATCCTAATGGAGCCATGGAATTGTTCGTTCCATGGAAAATCTTTAGAAAAGGTTTCTGTAGAGATCTTTTGACTAAAGGATGGATCGATACAATGCAAATTGACGTACAGGAAGCGATGGTGGATCCGAATATGCCAGATGCGGTTAAGCAAATGCTCTGTGTATTGAATCAGAAAGTTGACACTTTTACTTGCATGATTACTTCCTCATTGCAAGAGAACTATAATGTCTTAATTATGTAAAATAGTGAGGTAAAAATGGGTTCTTATGCACCAGAAGAAATTCAAAAGAAAGAAGAGGAAGATTGGACCAGGTTGCATATTGCAAAATTGCTACTGGTTAAATCTAAACTGGAGAAGCTCGTGAAAGCAAATACTACTATCCATATCCAACATGGGATAGTGGTAGTTATACCAGACATGTATGCATTGATCCAGGATACTCTTTTTCAACATAATCAGGCCCAGTTAAGAACGCTACTAGAAGGGTTCGATTTGGCCCATCTACCAAAGCAGGCCTTAATGGAAGGAACTATTGATCTTCTAAGGTTGGTCTTAGCCCACGACCAGGACGCCCAAGAAGATGCGACTCTAAAAGATTTTATTGATCTTATAGAAGTGGATAACTTCAAGGATTGATAAACATCTAGAGGATGGAGATTTGGACAACCGGAAACATCCAACACGTAATATGTTGACGTGTATCCAACATGCGGAAATAATACGTGGACCGTCAAGATTTTGCCGACGAAATTTAACGCAGCATATTTAAAGGCAATCTTGAATATTGTGTCATATGTAATAAGTAACATGTGTAAAATGTAATTAGTTATTTTGTTTTAAACATGGGAGATATGTGGACCCCATGACATTTTCTTTATTTTCTTTTTGTTACATATGCGTGTTTATTAGGCTAAAAGTCACATCACATGTTTTGTGATTGACATTGTGATTTGTAAATTTTATCTTATCTATGGATTCAAAATTTTTGAAATCCGAACTTCTCTATATAAAGAGAAGCTTTGTACATTTGTAATCCNAACTATTGATCTTCTAAGGTTGGTCTTAGCCCACGACCAGGAAGCCCAAGAAGATGCGACTCTAAAGGATTTTATTGATCTTATCGAAGTGGATAACTTCAAAGATTGATAAACATCTAGAGGATGGAGATTTGGACAACCGGAAACATCCAACATGTAATACGCTGACATGTATCCAACAGGCGGAAATAATACGTGGACCGTCAAGATTTTGCCGACAAAATTTAACGTAGCATATTTAAAGGCAATCTTGAATTTTGTGCCATATGTCATAAGTAACATGTGTAAAATGTAATAATTTAGTTTGTTTTAAACATGGGAGACATATGAGACCCATGTCATATTTTCTTTATTTTCTTTAAGTTACGTGTTAGTTTTTATTAGGCTAAAGTCAAATCACATGTGTTTTGTGATTGACATTGTATTTTGTAAATGTTATTTTATCTACGGATTCAAAAATTTTGAAATCCGAACTTCTCTATATAAAGAGAAGCGTTGTATATTTGTAGTCAGAGAAAAATTAATAATACTTTCAGTTTGTGAAAAATTCAGTCTCTCAATCTCTTGTTTTACTTTTATTGCCTACTCGAAGCAAAGAAAAGGTTACTCAAGACGATTGATACCCAGGTATGAATTAATCTGTAAAACTGAATTTATGTGTTTTTCTCTCCAATTAATCAACTAGGTTAATTAGTTATTAATTGTAATAATATTTATAAGACTGGGTATTACAAATATTATGTGGGTGTAAATGGTATCAGAGCTTTGGACATATGCATCAAAATGCTAATTTTAGAATGTACTCTATATATAAGATTATTTCATTATTGTATTCTAGATGTAAGTCCTTAATTTTTTTTTTTTTTTAATCATCGGGTGTGTTCGGACCAGATTGCGTATACCTTAATTAATCTGCTGAGATCTTAGAACTATTGATTGTATAAAAGTCTCAATAGCCACCTCTATTAGAGCTCATGAAATTTTTTTTCTCTTTTATCATCAAGTCACTCAGTGGTGATTATCGGTTTATGTTCCTTTCGTAGTGATTTTCAATTTAAATCTAGCTATTATATAATTTTTTTATTTTTTTAAACAACATTCATTGGTAATTAATAATTTGAAAAAGTGATCATATTTATTTTTTAGCCCAGCTAACCGTAATTATGCCCTTCATTGCCCATAGATTGCACCTGAAACTCATAATCAAAATTTCGGATGAAAATACATTCACCAATCTAAGCAAAAGCTATATTATAAATAGGAAAAAATTGAAAATGAATAATCAGATAGTTCTTACTTAAATCTGCACAAAACTATCAATTCCTTGATAATCATTGGGTGAAACTATACTCTCCACAAAAGTTTCTGCTTCATAACAATCTTGAACTCCATAAATCAAAGGATACCGGAAACTTTTCCGTTCAAAATCATACATAATCAGCGTTCGACCTAAGAACATTAGCATTCCAGTGTAATTCAGAAAGCATAACGTTTTTGGTTCTTCAAAAGGCCCCAGCTCCGGTGAATATGGCACTGTAAACAGGACACTTGAGAAGGAATTGTCCTTTGAAGGTTACTTCACTCAAAGGTTACTGCTAAAAAGGAAAAAAACTGCGGATAAGCAGGTGGCTTCTTCTTCTAAGCAGGTTTACTGCTGATAAGGCAGGTTGAAGTAAAATCGTGACTATATTCTGTATACTTCGATAGAAGAACCCCGAAATTTCAACATTGCAGGTTGAACTTCTACAAGGTACTACTTTGGAAAACAGGGTTACTCTTAAGAGAAACGACTCAAAAAGGCAATAGTTTGCTGGTCTTGAAACAGAGGACAGACGGGCTAATTGTCCACGCAAAGATCAAACTTCTGAGACTCGTCTCAGCACTACAAGCGTGGTGACACACACTCCACAAAAAGAAGCGGTTTTTGACGCAAATATTTGTGAGAGGTTTAGCTTTCCAAGGCTTAGATTAACTTCAGCTAGTCAAACACTCTGGAGAGATCTGGAAACCCAAATTAGATCGCGATGCACGGACAAGGAAGTACACGTGTAGGTGTTTTAGAGAAAGCTAAGCAAAAGGTTAGCATGTGGAAGCTGACAAACTGTTTTATGAGGATGAGAGTTCCAAGGGAACTGCTTTACTCTACGAGCAGGAATCCAAAACTATGTATGAGAAATGTTCATTTGTTTGACATGTCAAACTCAAACTCGAGAATTTGAATGAATTATAGTGAAATTGGGAAAACTGACTGGCGGATGTGGTTCAAGGATTAAGCGTTTATCCTAGGAGCTATGGAATTATTCGTTCCATGGAAAATCTTAGAAAAGGTTTCTGTAAGGTCTTTTGACTAAAGGATGGATCGACAATGCAAATTGACGTACAGGAAGCGATGGTGGATCCGAATAGCCAGATGGGCGGTTAAGCCAAACCTCTGTGTATTGATCGGAAAGTTGACACTTTCACTTGCATGATTATTCCTCATTGCAGAGAACTATGATGTTCAACTTGACAGATATGAGAATTTTCTGTAGGAGAACCATGGTACCGAATTATGCTCGTAGTGAGTAAAAATGGTTTTTTGTACTGAAGAAATTCAGAAGAAAGAGAGGAAGATTGGACCAGGTTTACCATTCCAAAATGTTACTGGTTAAATCCAACTGGAAGAGCTCGTTAGGGCAAATGCTACTGTCCATATTAGAATGAATTGTGGTAGTTATACCAGACAGTATCATTGATCCAGGATACCTCTTTCAACATAATCAGCCTATTTGAGAACATTTTTGAAGGGTTCGTTTTAGCCCATCTACCGAAGCAGGCCTTAATAGAAGGACTAGAAGGAAAAAATCTTGAAGGTTGAAAACGAGAGCCAAAAGAACTCTTTAAGGATTGAGGAACTTGTAAAATCCTTTAAAGAGGTACTTTCTCCATGCTTTGATGATCAACCATTAAAGTTATGGGAAAGGAACGGTATAAATGCTTCACTTGAATTGAAAAGGAAGGATGATAAAATAGTGACCAAATCCTATCCTTATACTCCTGATGCTGAGGAGGAATTCAGTAAGCAAATACCGGAATTGCTGGAAAAGCAATTAATACGCGCCAGCAAAAGTCCACACTCTTCGCCAGCATTCATGGTCATGAATAGAGCTGAGCAATTAAGAGGTAAAGCGCGGATGGTTATCGATTATAAGCAGTTAAATGAAAAAACCATTGACGATGCTTATAAGATACCAAACAAATCAGCTTGTTTGAATAAAGCTAGATTTGGAAAAATCTTCTCCAAATTTGATCTGAAGTCAGGATTCTGGCAGATCAGGATGGCGGAGTCAAGCATTCCTTTGACGGCTTTCACCTGTCCGAAAGGATTGTTTGAATGGATGGTTTTGGCTTTTGGACTTAAGCAGGCACCATCAATATTCCAGAGAAAAATGGATAAAGTCTTTGGAGATTTATCTAACTTTTGTGTAGTCTATATTGATGATGTTCTGGTTTTCAGTAAAACCAGGGAAGAACATGTAAATCATCTTAGACTTGTGTGCAAAAGGTTTCTTGATAATGGAATGATTCTATCTGAAAGAAAGGTAGAATGGTTTAAGAACAAGGTGAAGTTCTTAGGAGTGGAGATAGGTGAAGGAGGTATTCAACTCCAAGAACATATCTCAAAGAAGTTGCTGGAATTTCCAGATGTGTTAGAAGATAAGCACATGCTACAGCAATTTCTTGGATTTGCCAATTACATGCGTGAATATGTTCCTAATCTCGCTAATGTAATTAATGGCTTGACGCTTAAGGTTAGTGATAAAGTGCCCTGGGATTGGACACTTGAAGACACTAATTGTGTTAAGCGGACAAAGGCCTTGACAAAGCAATTAAAACCTTTAAAACTCCCGGAAGATGAGGATAAACTCATTATGGAAAGTGATGTATCTCACTTGTATTGGGGAGGTGTGCTTAAGGCTAAGGGTACTGATAATATTGAACGGATTGTTCGATATGCGTCAGGAAAATTCTCTCCTGCTAAGATAAACTATCCTATCCATGAGAAGGAAGTTTTAGCAGCGAAAGAATGTATTAACCGATTTCGATTGTTCGTAATCAGTCAGGAATTTACTTTAAGGACAGACTCTAAATATTAAAAACCTTTATGAAACTGTCTTTAAAGGATGACAAAGCTAGACTAATCAGATGGCAAATTTGGTTTGCAAATTATAGAATCAAATTTGAATATATTTCTGGTAAATCTAACTTTGTTGCTGACTTTTTGTCCAGACATTTTGCAGAAGAATTGCAGGATAATGGCAGACAAGAAGGAAACTGGAAATCACTTCTCATGCTCCAAGTCTGTAAGCCACGTGGACACTCGAAGGAACGTGACCCTTTGAAGGTTACGTCTATTCAAAGGTTACTGCTAAAGAGAAAGAAAACTGCATGTAACATGTGGCTATCTATTCGTCTAAGCCTACAGTGTACTCGACTGTAAGCAGTTGAAAGGAAGAATCGTAGCTAGATTCTGCCTAACGGATATTCGAGATACGAAATAGCGGGCCCAAAATTTCAAAATTGAGCTGGTGAGCAACTCTACAAGGAAAATACTTCTGAAAAGAGGGTTCTCTTGAAGAGGAAAGACTCAGAAAAAGGCAAATAGTTGCTAGTCTTGTCAACAGGAATTGACGGGCTAATTGTCCAACGTCAAAGATCAAACAATGCTTGAGGAATCTTCGTCAGGCGTCTACAGCAAGCGTGGTGACAAAAACACTTCCACAAAAAAACAGTTAATGACCAGCATATTTTGGTGAGAGTTTAGCTTTCAGAAGACTTAAATTATTCAGCTAGTGTCAAACACTGCTGAGGAGCTGAAAACGCCAAAGTCGGTCGAATGGGCACGACAAGGGGAAGTAAAGCTGCAGAGGTCGTGTTAGGCGATAAGATACGCAAGACTGTTAGTTGGGCTGGACAGCTGGCAAACTGTTTTTATGGATGAAAGAGTTCAAGGGACAACGGTGCTTTCACTCTACGAAGCAGGAATTTTCAAAACTTGAGGTAATTAGAAACATGTCATTCGTTTGACATGTTGACAACTCAAACTCGAGGGAATTTGTAATATGAATAAAGTGAAAGTTGGGAGTAGGGTAAACTGACCTTGAGTACTGGTTTAAGAGATTACGGTTATCCTAATGGAGCTATGGATTTAGTTCGTTACCGATGGAAAATCTTTAGAAAAGGTTTTTCTGTAGAGATTTTGACTAAGTGTGATCGATACAGGCAAATTGAACGTTACAGAATGATCGGTGGATCCGAAAGCCAGTGCGGGGTTAAGCAAGAACGCTCTGTTCAAGATATGAATCGGAGAAGTTGAACTATTCACCATGGCATGTTACTTCTCATTGCAAGCGAGCTTGAGGTGTTCAACCTTTACAGATATGGGGAATTTCGTGTAGGAGAAACCATGGTATCCGAATTAGGCCGATAATGATGATAAATAAAAATGGGTTTTCTTATGCATAGAGAAAGTCAAAAGAAATGAAAGATGAAGATTGTAGACCAGGTTGATATTGTAAAATTGCTATTGGTTAAATCTAAACTAGGATCTTGTGACAAGCAAATTGCTACTGTCCAATACAACATGGGATTTCGTGGTAAGTTTATAACAGACAGGTATGCATTGATCCAGGATACTCGTTTTCAACTAATCAGGCCCAGTTGAGAACACTACTCGAAGGGTTCGATTTAGCCATTTACCACGAGCAGCTCAGGTATGGAAGGAGAGTGGGTGGGATCATGGTCTAATATGGTCTTAGCCAAACGTACCGTAGGGAAAGTGCGAAGCCCAAGAAGAGTGCGTACTCTAAAAGATTTTATTGATCATGGAAGAGCGACGTTGAGAGATCGAAACACACTAGCGGATGGGATTGAAACTAACGGCACTGCAAACCTAATACGAAAACATCCAGACAGTATGCACGGCTGAAGGTACTAAGCGAATAGTGGACCGTCAAGGATTGCCGACAGAAGTAACGTAGCATATTTAAAGCGCAATCTCGTGAATATGTGGTCATATGTAACTAAGTAACATGTGTATAAGTTTATAAGGTAGAGATTGTCTGTTTTAAACCATGGGAGACTGGTGACCCATGACATTTTTCTTTATTTATTTTTGTTACCTGGTGGACGTGTTTATTATGCTAAAATGTCAAATCACATGTTTTTGTGACTTGACATTGTGATTTGTAATTTGTATCTTATGGAAAACCAAAAGGACTGAAAGGCTCGATAAATTTTGACAATCCGACTTCTCTATATAAAGAGGAAGCTTTGTCCATTTGTAATAGAGAAGTTTAATATTTTCAGTTTTGAAAAATTCTCATCGATCTCTTGTTTACTTTAATCTGTATACTACGAGACAAGAAAAAACGGACTTTATAAAACGATCGATTACAATGTATCATACCAAGTATCAATATATATTTCTGTTCTCTTTTTTGAAAAAAAAGGGGGTTTCTAACAAGAAGATAAACAGTTGTTAGTACGTATTAGAAGGTGGATAATATTGAGATTTGGTGGTTACTTTAGAGAGCACTGCGAATTTGTGGGATTTCGCTTTTAATCTTATTTTTTTTTTTGTTTTGACTCATTTTTTTTTTTTTTTTTATGCGCCACTCACTAATTAAAATTATTATAACTATTTATGTAGCCGAAACAACCTTTTGTACTTGCATCAGAAAAGTTGAACAAGATATTGATTTCTCATCTAAGGGGATAATAAAATGGCCTTTTGTAAAACCTACGAGGGGTGTTGGTTGCAATAAGGGGTAAGTAAGTACTGCTAAGCTCGGTGGAAGCTAATAGAAGTGGATGTTTAACAAAGGACATATCCAAGACAACAACACTCTAAATGATGCTGGTATCATGCTCATGTATGTAAGCTTTCCACATTTTCTTATTGTGTATTAGAAAACAAGCAAGTATGTGGTTAAAGATGGAAAGTCGAATGAGAACCTCACCGGTTTTATATAGAAAACTTAGATTGATAAACTGCTATACATCATAACGGTTCAACTAGTGATAGATTGTGGCAAAGTTTTAATTAATATGTGTGGGTGTGTGTTTTCCGTAGTGGAATAGGATTATAGCTCCGAATCCAGAATGCGTTCGACACTACGATAATCGACAACGCATAAGCTATCGAGCTATAGCTCAAACCCAATCATAGAGTAGTCACGAACAAGTCAAGAAATCATTCAATATTACCAGCTACTTTAGATCTAGATATGTGGGAAGACTGGATCTAATGGTGAAGACTGAGTATCACAACGCCCAAATCGAGAGGATATTGAACTATGGATTCAAATCAGTTGTAATCCCCTAAATTTTGTTTCTTTTTTGTGCAAATATTGTAATAAACCCACCTCAGATAAATGAGGAGGGGATCCAAATTTCATTAGAATTGCATTGTAAGCTCTCACAGTAAATATAAAAATCGTGGATGTAGGCTGTTAACGCGCCGAACACTGTTTAAAAATCTTTTGTTTTTAATCATTTATTCATATCATTGTGTTGATTATCACTACTCAGCACACATCGGTTCTAAGTCCCGTCAAGGTGATCGGAATATCGTGGTTGGTGCAAATTCTTACTAACATTTACCGCGCTAGAAGGAGAGCCTACCGCCAATATTTCAATATTTCGGCAAACATCTAGCAATGTGCTAGTCCTTAAACCACGATAAAGAAATACTCTATCGACCCACTTTTAGATCATACCGTACCATGCAGGTAAAGTCCCATCCAGTGAGATATCCTAATTCGAGTATGGAGTTCATGGAACAGCAAATCTCTAACTCGATTTTCTACCGAATCGTCGATCAATATGTCCGAACTTGTCATCACACTTATTTTGTAGACTAATAATAGACTCTGGCCAGAGAGTCCAGTTTTTTGAGTATTTAGCGATGTTCGTCTAGGAAACTCGAATCCAGATAGAGTCAGCGGTAACTCCGAAACCTATATTTCCGAGTCATGGACCCCTCTTGACCATCGTTCGTTTCCCGCAATGAACAATGCCATAACAAATAGGCTTTATTATACGAAACATGATTAGTTCGTACTTATACTCGTATGAACCATACGCATCCATATCGATTCCGACACATGTCTAGGTCAAAGGACTACATCTGCATGATATAAACCAAACGATAAAATCATTTGACACATGCTTTTCCAAGTGATTTGGTTATTCGACACGTTCAAAAAAATAGTTCACCAACCGTTAATCCATACCAATGCCCCAGTGAAATGACTATCATCGTCTCCGTACTTATATAACTCATGATATCTTCGGAAGCATGGTATGCTACTGTGCAATATAGTTGCCCAAATTATTGCTTCCGTAGGGAACCCTTTTCGATAATTCATTTACCGATTAATGAATCAATCTAGACATTCATATACATACTTTATTTAATGCATGACTGAATAAAGGAAGCAATTTTACATATGAATTGAAGAACTCTTTCTTCTATTATTACCTTTCTTTTTGAGTAATATATATATATATATATAATATATATATATATATACAAGACAAATGCCTAAACGACAACACGAATGGTTTCTAGGGCATACACCTAATATACACCAACAAACTCCCCACTTGCACTAAAGCCATTCGATGTTGTATCTCATACCCATCTTCTCAAGATGATGGTCCGATTGCTTCAAATGTCATCGCGCTTGGTCATGGATCAGCACATTTTCTGCTGAGGAGTCTTCAGAATCAAATCCTCTCCAGCTCCAATGAACTCCTCAAAATTGTGAACTTATGCTAATGTGTTTGGATTTTGGTGTGTCCCTTGGTTCCTTTGCCGTTGCAATACTCCAGTATTGTCACAGAACATGCTTATGGGTAAGCCATGTGTCAGTAACCACACTAAGTTCAATTAACGAAACTTTTGCATCCAAACAGCCTCTTCGCGCTTCCACGAAGCAGCAATGTATTCAGCTTTTGTAGTGGGAGCAGCTGTGGTTGCTGGGAACTGTCCAACTAACAGCACCTCATTACATATAAAAATGTACCCCTAAGTGTAGACTCTATACAGATATTGATGGAATCAGGAATTCTGAGTGATCTTGAATGTTTAATCGGAACATCCATACTAAACTAGAGCCTAGTTTTTCAAGTTATTAATGGATGGTTTTACAATACCGACCAATTTTCCCCTGGTTTGATCGAACTGCTCGTAACACTTACAAATAGCTATACGTCTTGTACATAGCATGCGTCATTAAGCTACTTACGGCAGGCATAGGAACATATGCACCGATGCCGGCTCTCATCCGGTCCTGTTGGACCTTCTACCTTAAAGACGATTGAAGATATCTTGTGAGGTGAAGGGCAAGAGACCTCTCTTAGAGTTCCCTATGCTAATCTTTTTAGCATTTTCTCTATGTACAATTTGGGATATCCAATACCCTTTGTTCTATTCTAGACACGAATGCCAAGGTACATATGTCGCTTCTCCTAAGTCCTTTCAATCGAGAAGGTTTTGGACAACCAAACCTTAACCTCTGTCATTATGCCTTTATCGATTCCCATCAAAAGTATGTCATCTACATTAATTGGAACGTTGATGGCATGATCTTAACTATTTGATACACAGGGCTCATCCGGATTCTTGACAAAACCAAACGATTTGATTATGTCGTCCAATCGAATGTTCCATTTCTTGAAGCTTGCTTCATCCTTAAATGGATCGATGATTTGCATACCTATGTCTTTCACAGAGGATAACAAAACCTACGGTTGTTCCATATAGATGTTTCCTCAATAACACCCCTGAGGAAGATGTTTTTGACATCCATCTGCCAATTTATTAATCATGGATGTCGATGGCTGCATTTACGAAGGATTTAACATAGCACAAGCGTGAAGTTCCTCATAATCCAATTGTTTTCTGAGTAACCTTCACCACAGTCGAGCTTTGAAGGTCTTACCTCCCCATCCTTGCCACACTTTCTCTTGTAGAGCATTTACACCTATAGGAACTTTCCGTGGGGATCACAAGGACCAACTGATGCGCATTGATTCTATCTCAGATCCTCGCTCAGCCATTTCTGGAATCTCTATCCAGTATGGTTCTTCGTAGCTTCTAGGATTCATCACCATGATCATCTACTCCCACTAAGTAAGATCAAATCTTTCATGTAGGAACCCATATGCTCTATGGGAGGTTTCGACATTCTAGAAGACTTTCGTACTGGAACCATAGTATCTGATTCTGAGGTTCGCTGAGTAGACAGTCCATCTTCAGCAATCCGGTTCTGGCTCTTTGAACGCTTCCTTGAGTTCATATTTCTTCCAACGCCGCCTTCCTCCAAGAACTGTTCTCGAGGAAGCGCCGCATTTTTACTGATCCAAACTCTTTGATCACTTGGGAAGTAAAGCAATATCCAAAACTATCTTTAGGATATCCAATGAACCGACCCTTCTCGGATTTAACATCCAGCTATATAGATTAACCAATTAAACATAAGCTGGGCAGCCCCAAATCTCATTTAATTGACTGGAGTTTAGTTTTCCATACCATATCTCCTACTGGGTTTTGGACAGTTTGACGGGACCCTATTAAGGATGTGCACAGTGGTTGGAGAGCGTACCCCCACAAGAGACATGGTAATCTGTAAAACTCACCATCGATCGTACCATACCAATAAGTATGATTTCTCTCAGACACTCCATTAAGCTGGGGTGTATAAGGAGGAGTCAACTGTGAGATGATCATTTTCTTTTAAGAATTCTTGAAACTCTATACCAAGTATGTCACCCCCATGATCTGATCGTAGTATTTAATACTCTTTCCAGTTTGATTTTCTACTTCATCTTGAATTCTCTGAATTTTCAAGGATTCAAATTTGTATTCATTAAATACAAATACCCATGTCGTGACTATATCTTGTAAAGGTAATGAAGTATTCAAATCCTCCCCTAGCTAAAGTACTAAATGGTCCAACACATTTGTTATGAAGAGTTCTAAAAGTTCTTAGCTCGCTTTCCTTACTCTTAAAGGAGACTTGGTCATCTTTCTGGAGACAGGATTCACAGGTTGATAGGGTTAGAAACCCAATGAGTTTAGGACCCCACTTTCCTCAAGGTATTAATCTTCCCTCTCCTATATGACCTAATCTTATGATGCCATAAATTTTAGGATTGATTCAGATCGAGTGCTTTTATTAGAAATGGTATTGATTGAAGCATAGTCATTCAATTCTAAGACATACAAACCATTGCATTCACAGCTTTACCAACTAAAACATTTCCAAAATGTATGAACATTCTTTCTATTAAACAGTACAAATAACCTGCCTTCCACAAAGCAGAAATAGAAATGATATTCTGTGGCTTTTCAATACAATATCTTTAAACAAATTCAAAACATGTCCTGAAGGTAGTCTAGTGAGCAAGTCCCTATGGGGCTGCAACCTGTGCCCCATTTGCCATCCCCAAAAGATCTCGCCCTTTGTCACCGTCAGAACTATTTGAAGTACCTGTAAAGACATACAAACATGAGATTGGCGCTGCTAATATCATATCCAGGATTATCTGAATTAACACTTAATTCATATTCAATCATAAGACATTGGTTCGTACCTGCTTTTCCTTTGCCTTTCTTTAGACTGTGTCAGTATTGAGGATAGTTTCCTTCCAGTGCATCTTTTCCATAGTGGAAAACATTTTCCCTTGCATCGGCCTTCCTGCCTTTGCTAATGGCTCTTGAAGTTATTCTTGGGTCCAACTTTTGGACCTCTTTGGTAGCACTTTGGGTTTTTATTGGCCCTGCTAGTGGAGGTGGCAAAGATACCTCATGTCCTTCCCTTTCACTTCTGTCTATGAAATTCTTTAAGCTTTAGCAGTTCAAAGAGGGTTTCTCAATCCTTTGAGATTTGTAGTTAGAAAACGGTTTATAATTGGAGGAAGGGATTGTGAATGATAAATTCACTTTGAGGCGGTCTGGCCTAGACCACCCCAATCATCCAGTCGATGTATACCATTGATCATTTAAGAGTATGATCAGCTGGAGTTTCTTCCCTCAACTCATGCTAAAGAGGATGACACAATTCATACTCAACCACTCTGGATTTTCGCTATACAACTCTGTAGAGCATGAGGATATCCTAAGCATTGAAACCTCTTCATGCTTAGTTTGAAGTTCCTATTCATGGAGGCTAACATGTAATTTTTAGCCCTCTGCTATCCTCTCTCCATTTTTCAAGGCCATCAAGCTCAGTTGTGGAGCATCCGGTCCATATCAAGTGGAAAGGTGCTTCCAGGACTAGGCAATTCTTTCAAAATCTAGAACATTCTAGATTTCTTAGCCAATCTTTTAGGTTGGGTCCGGTTAACATGTTTGTCCATTATCCTTAGGAGAACATTGTTGGCCATTTTTTTTTTTTATTATTGATCACAAAGATGAAACTGCAAAGAAAAGTAATTTTATTAGTGTCTGTATCTTTTAAACCTTCAATGCATAATCAAATTAGCTATCTATTTTATTCGAGTCCTACACTCCCTTAAATAGGATTAGAAATTTTCGTGGATTAAATTTCTTGTGGGGAATAATTTCTTATCAAATTCAATTAACCTCAAATAATAGAATCTTGGTAATTCAGTCTATAAGTAGGAAACTCTTTCCTTTATATCACTATCTAAGGTTTATTCATATTCTTGTCCTAGCTTCGATACACATAATAGATCTTGGTTCTCTAGGCTAGTTAAATCGAACAATTGTGCTTTCTTAGGATGGCATTTCATCATGTCCTCACATAATAGAATTCTGTGTTAAGGTGAAAATATCCATCCAAGAACAAGATCAACTTAATTCTATGATATAAAGATTATACCCTCACATAATAGAAATCTTGGGATTTAAATTATATCAAAGAATTTAGTTTTATCCCACAATGGGAGACTTGGATTTAAATTTAAATGAGGAGATTTAGGTTTAACTTTAGTTAATTTATTTGCATGCCATTGTTAATTAACAATTCATACATATACATATGTGCATAAATTAAAGCATGTGGGTTGACCATGGGCTTTTCGAAAATACATCCTAAAGGAAATATTTATCCTAATACTATATCTTCGATTGGTCGTCATCCGGATGCTCTTCGGTTCCCGTCTAGCCGATTTCATTACATATTGGACTTAGGCACGTAGGCCCGATTAAAATAAATAAATAAAATTTAATTATACAAAGCCATTTAATAAAAGAATGTTAAAAACACTTTTGAATATTTTGAAAACCAAATGGCGCCCATGATCAACCCTCTAATCTAATATTCATTACATCCTAAATAAATATTAAACATTCATACCAATATAATAAACAATTATTTAAAGGCATGAATATAAATATATAAATATATCTCATTATTAATAGATATTATATATATTCATGTGGTAATTTATATAACTTTGGGCCATGCAACAATTAACATTCATAGGATATTACATAAACACTTTTTCATATTCCACCCAAAGTATATATTATAACTATTATCATCTTTCAATACTTTCACAAAAGTATGTATGACAAGATAAATGGGATATATTACTTCAAGGTAATCATTCTATGACAAAGTTACTTTTAACTAAAGTAATATTTTTATGACATTTTGTCTCTCAAGAAAATCATGTCATCTTATCATAATTTTTGAAAAACATTCAAACAATCAAATTATTACATTTCAAAAATTAATAATTTATGTCTGCAATCAGCATTATAGATAATTTATCAAATTAAATATCCTACATTAAAATTACCACCATCATATATAATATCATAATTCATCATATGAAGGAATAATCCATAACTTTATGGTAACATCAAATTCCACCACTAAACACTGCAACATTTGCATACACTTCATGCAAAAATAACTTAATCAAATTAAAGGATAACAATTTTAGCATGTTAAGCATAAAATCATTTAATCAAAGTCATGGAAATGAACATGCATGAACATTTTTCTAAATAAATCATCAGCAAAACCATCATCCAAGCATACATTTCGACCCTTTAGGAACAACTTCCAAAACACATTACAAACTTATTTATAAAAAAGAATCAAATGAACAAAGAACATGCATGGGAATCTAGCAAGAAATATTCTATGCACTTATCAGGCATGCATAACACTTTTGTCACCATAAAATATATATATTTATAAATAAACATATAATGATTCTTGCATGCTTCAAATTAAAAATTAACAAATCTTATACTTATGTCATGGCCGAATCTGATTCCAATGAAAAAATGATAAACATTTCATTATCATATTACTAGGCCAAAACAAGAACATGCATGTCACTTTCATACATGATTAACACAAGAACACTTGGAAAATGTCATTTTTGCTTATAAATTTGACATGCAAGGAGCTTTTAGCTCTGATACCATTTGTAAGATCTGCTTGCATGAAGAGTGGTGGAGATGGAGATGAAAGCATGAAAGCATGGATTCTAAAACCGGTTTTCAAACAAAGCTTGGAAAAGAGATTATACCTACTCCTCGCTTTGGATTGATGAAGATTAGCTTCAAAATGATGAAACCTCCACTCTTTAACACCACCTTCAGAGATTAGAGAGTGGCCTTGGGTTTGAGAGAGAGTTTTGGTTGTGTTTTTGTGAACTAGTCAAGAATGAACAAAAATGCAACCTTTTGCACTATATATACTTGGGCAATATTGCAATTATATTTTTCACTTCAAGCCCAATAAAATTCTATTTTATAAAGGACCCCACGAATTAATATGCTACCCTTTGAATAATCAATATTATTAAGAGCCCATGTAAACTAAACTAGTTTACATTAATACCACCCAAAATTTACCCCTTTTACCCTTAACATTAAAAGTATTTTTGTTCATCATTGATCTTAAACATTAAAATATATAATTAAATATAATTAATTATTGCTTGATTTTAACCTTAAAATGTTCACAAAGTTCTATGTAACTATTACTATAGAAATCCATTATTACCCTCGGAAGGTGCTAGCCCCTTTCGGTAATCATTTTCTCTCTTCATCTGTCTAACTTCTCAAGGCTATTGGTGGGACCATGTAGGTCCACCGTGGATTTGCAGTGAGCAGGTTTTGGATGAATCCGAAACCTGTCGGAGGCCCAACAACTATGGAACATCTAGCAATGTGCCATAGTCCCTAAACCACGATGAAGAATACTTCATCGAACCCATTTCAGATCATACGTACATGCAGGTAAAGTCCCTCCATTGATAATCTAATCGAGTATGGATCATGGAACATCAAAATCCTAAACTCGATCTTCTACCGAATCGTCGATATATGTCCGGAACTTGTCATCACAACTTAATTTGTTGACTAATAATAGACTCTGGCCAGAGATTCCGTTTTCCAATATTATCGATGTTCGTCTAGGAACTCAAATCTGGATGGATTCAGCGGTACTCCCGATCCTATATTTTCGAGTCAATGGATCCCTCTTGACCATCGTTCGTTCGCATATGAACAACGCATCACAAATAGGCTTTATTATATGAAACATTATTAGTCTCACTTATACACCGTATGAACCATACGCATCCAATCGGATCACTACAATGTCTAGGTCAAAGGACTACATCGTGCACTGATATAATAACACGATAAATCATGTCTACATGCTTTTCCAAGTGATTTGTCGTTATTCGGTCATGTTCGAAAAATAGTTCACCCACCATTAATCCATACCAATGCCTAGTGATGACTATCATCTCATCCGTACTTAATCAATCATGATATCTTTCGGAGCATCCGGTATGCTACTGTGCAATATAGTTGCCCAAATTATATGCTTCCGTAGGAACCCTTTTCGATAATTCATTACGATTAAATGAATCATCTGGACAATTCATATACATACTTTTTAATGCATGACTGAATAAGAAGCAATTTACATATATGAATTGAAGAAGAAACTCTGTCTTTATTTATGATATATATATACAAGACAAAATGCTCTGAAACCGACAACACGAATGGTTTCTAGGGCATACACTAATATACACTAACAAAGTTAATGCTATCAAGTCTCCCACTTCAATTTCTGAAATTAGAGATTGCCAAATAGGAAGTCCGTTTGCACAACCCGAACACTTCAATTACATCAACAACTTCCAAAAAAGGCAAGGGAATCCATATTCCAACAATTATACCCCAGCATGGCAGAATCATCTTGATTCCTCTTGGAGCAACAACAATGATCCTATTCCACCTCTTGTTTTTCAAACTCAAGAGCCAAAATCTAACTTGGAGAATGTGCTTACCAAGTTCATTGAAGAGACAAGCAAGAGGTTTGAGAAAACTAAAATCCTTGCCCAAAATCAATCAACCTCTATTAGAAACCTTGAGACTCAAATTGGGCAAATTCATAACATATTAGTGGGAAAAGTTCAAGGAGTTTTGCTGAGCGATACAGAGAATAATCCTAAGGAACAAGCGCATGCAATCACCTTGAGGAGTGGAAGAACTTTGGAGAATTCAGAGGATGAAAAACAGAAGCAAGAACAAGAGAAATATATGAAGGAAGAGCAAAAGAACTATCGCCGCGGCGAGCGTGAAAATATGGAGAAGATCGTTGGCATGAAGGATGATCATCGTGGCGATGATATTGGTCGCCGCGATGATGGTGAAGCAGCTCCCAAATCGTTAGAATTTTCAATTCATCGCCGCGATGATGAATCTGGTGGCCGCGGCGAGCGTGAATCTGAGCAGAAACTTTCTTTGAGCCATGCAAACCTTCCGTACCCACATCGTTTGAAGAATCAGAAGCTTGACAAGCAATTCGGTAAGTTTATTGATATGTTTTGAAGTTTACATATTAATATCCCTTTTGTTGATATGCTAGAACAGATGTCGAAATATGCGAAGTTTTTGAAGGAGATCCTCATGCACAAGAGAAAATTCGAGGAACACGAGAAAGTTATGTTAACGGAGGAATGCAGCGCGTTGATTCAAAAGAAACTACCACCTAAACTACGAGATCTAGGGAGTTTTACTATCCCTTGTATTATTGGTAGTTGTTATTTTAATAAGGTTTTATGTGATTTAGGGGCAAGTATAAATTTAATGCCGTTTTCCATTTACATGAAACTTGGATTAGGAGAAGTGAAGCCAACCACCGTGTCTCTCCAATTAGCTGATCGATCAATAACATATCCTAGGGAGGTGGTAGAAGATGTCTTGATTAAGGTAGACAAACTGATTTTCCTAGTAGATTTCATAGTGTTAGACATGGAGGAAGATCGGGAAATGCCTTTAATCCTAGGACGACCTTTCCTAGCCACGGGTAAAGCATTGATAGATGTTCATTAAGGGAAACTAATCTTAAGGGTAGAAGATGAACAAGTAGAGTTTAATGTTTTTGATGTTAAGAAGCGTCCATCCGACTTAGACACATGCTTTGAGATTAGTGTCCTTAATAACATAGTGAATAAAAAATTAGAAGAAAACTACCCTAGTTCACCCCTAAAGAATTGTTTAGTCAACTCTAGGACTATGGAGGTTGACTTTGAGATGGTAGATGCACAACGATTAAAGCCCTATGTTAATGGTGAAATTAAGGATATGAGGGCTTGGATTCTCCTAGATGATCTGGATTGAAGAAAATGAAAAGTCAAGCTAACGACTTTAACCAAACGATTTTGGGAGGCAACCCAAGCTTTTTATTTTTATTTTATTGATTAGTGTGTTATTTTGTAGGTGCCAATTTTCAAGTATGTTTAATTTTTTTTTTTTATTTTGTGTAAATAATTTTGATGTTGTAGTTGTTTCTCTAAATTCATAAATTTAACACATGATGTGTGTTTCCGATGAGGTGCACCACAAGTTTCTTTGTTTTGACAGAATTAAAAGACAACAATGGAATGAAACGAGTTGGTGATCGAATTGTCACGCGTATTCGCACTTCACTATTGCAAAAGGGGGTAACTTTTCTTTCTCTCTTTTTCCTTTTGTTTATATTTGTACATTAGGGACAATGTAGATTTTAGGTTGGGGGTAAGGGAAGTTTCTTCCCAAAGACTTCTAATTTATGGATTTATGAGAATTTTTATTTATTTATTTATTTTTTTTGTGTTCTGTTTTGAATTTTGGTTCTATTATTGGATTAATTTATATGTCTATGAAAGGAATGTGATTGCAATAACATGTAACAAATGGAGGACATTAATTTTTGCCTTTAATTACAGATGATTGTAAATGTTAATGACATTTAGTTTGAGGCCTTAGCGATTTGTGGATTGGAAGTGGTTAAGTTTACCTACTTAGAGACGTTTTATGTGTGAATTTTCCATGAACATTTTTGCGATCTCAACAAACTCTAAAACTCATTTGACAACCACTCGAGGCGAAATCCTAGAGTTCACATCACTTAGGAAATGGTTTACGCTGTTTTTGGACCGATTGAGTCTTTCAAGCTGGAGAATGAATAAAAATTAAGTCTCTTAATTTGATTTTTGTTAATTTCCCTTTTCGTTCCTTCATGAACTCATACCCTAGCCTAACGTTNGAAAAAAAAGGGGGTTTCTAACAAAAGAAGAAACACGTTTGTAGTATTTAGAAAGTGGAAATACTTGAGAATTTGGTGGTGAATTTAGATGCACTCCTGAATTTGTTGGATTTCGCTTTTATCTTTAATCTTATGCGCAACTTACTAATTAAATTATGAATAACTATTTATGTAGCCGGATAACAAATTTTTACTTGCATACAGAAAAGTTGAACATCAAGAATATTTTATTCCTATTCTAAGGGTATAAGTAATGGCTTTGTAAAAACTACTGATTTGGTTTGCAAATAAGATTCTCAATTGACTTGTATTGTTAACAAAGACAATAGTCAAAGACAAACAAACTCAAAGGAGCTGTATCATGCTCATGTATGTAAGCTTTCCATTCTTATTGTGTATTAGATGAAACAAGACATATTTAATATAATCAATAGAACCTCACGGTTTTATTAGAAATTTAGATTGATAAAGCTATACATCATAACAGTGTATCAACTTGATGATTTGGGACAAATTTAATTTCAATATTGTTGTGTGTGGTTTTTCCGCTAAGCTCGGGCCAACTCAAGGATATAGCTCGATCCAGAATGAGTTCGACAACTACGATTAATCGACCAAGCATAAGCTCATCGAGCTATAGCTCAACCCAACATAAGCTAGTCACGAACAATTCAAGGAATCATTCAATTAATTACCAGATTACTTTAGATCTTAGATATTGTGGGAATGACTGGATCAATGGTGATCACTGCGTAATCACAACGCCCAATCGTGAGGATATTGAAATTATGATTCAAATCAGTTGTAATCCCCTAAATTTTGTTTATTCTTTTGTGCAAATCTTGTATATAAACCCACCTCAGATAAATGAGGAGGGGATCACAAATTTCATATAAGAATTGCATTGTAAGCTCTCACAGTAAATATAAAAACATAGTGGATGTAGGCTGTTAACCTGGCCGAACCACTTTAAAAATCTTTTTGTTTTTAATTCATTTTATTCATATTCATTGTTGATTATCACTAATCATGCACACATCGGTTCTAATCCCGGCAAGGTTGATCGGATCTCGCTGGTTGGTGCAAAATTCTTTACTAACATTTTCGCGCTAGAAGGAGAGCCTCCGCCAATATTTCAAATATTTCGGCAAACATCTAGCAATGTGTCATAGTCCTTAAACCACGATAAAGAAATACTTCATCGAACCCATTTTAGATCATACGTACCATGCAGGTAAAGTCCCTCCATTGAGATATCCTAATCGAGTATGGATTCATGGAACGTCAAAATCCTAAACTCGATTTTCTACCGAATCGTCGATCAATATGTCCAGAACTTGTCATCACAAACTTATTTTTGTATGACTAATAATAGACTCTGGCCAGAGATTCAGTTTTTTGACATTTATCGATGTTCGTCTAGGAACTCGAATCCAGATAGAGTCAGCGGTACTCCTGAACCTATATTTCCGAGTCAATGGACCCCCTCTTGACCATCGTTCGTTTCCGCATATGAACAATGCATAACCAAATAGGCTTAGTTACGAAACCATGATGTAGTCTCGTACTATACATCGTATGAACCATACGCATCCATATCGGATCCGACTACAATGTCTCAGGTCAAAGGACTACATCGTGCACTGATATAACAAACGATAAATCATTGACTACATGTTTCCAAGTGATTTGTAGTTATTCGATCACGTTCAAAAAATAGTTCACCAACCGTTAATCCATACCAATGCCCCAGTGAAATGACTATCATCGTCATCCGTACTTATATCAACTCAATATCTTTCGGAAGCATTCGGTATGCCCTACTGTGCAATTAGTTGCCCAAATTATATTGCTTCGTAGGGAACCCTTTTCGATTAATTCATTACCGATTAAATGAATCATCTAGACACTTCATATACATACTTATTTAAATGCATGACTGATAAAGGAAGCAATTACATATATGAATTGAAGAACTCTTTCTTCTATTATTACTCTTCTTCTATTATTTATGGATATATATATATATATATATATATATATATATATATACAAGACAAAATGCTCTGAAACGACAACACGAATGGTTTCTAGGGCATACACTAATATACACCAACAAACTCCACTTGCACTAAAGCCATTCGATGTTGTACTCTACCCATCTTCTCAAGATGATGGTCCGATTGCTTCAAATGTCATCGCCTTGGTCAGTGGATCAGCTACATTTTCTGCTGAAGGAGTCTTCAGAATCAAAATCTCTCCAGCTCCAATGAATTCTCTCAAAATGTGATACTTATGCTGAATGTGTTTGATTTTGGTGTGTCCTTGGTTCCTTTGCCGTGCAAAGCTCAGTATTGTCACAGAACATGCTTATCGGGTAAGCCATGTTCAGAACCACACTAAGTTCAATTACGAACTTTTGCATCCAAACAGCCTCTTCGCTCTTCGAAGCAGCAATGTATTCAGCTTTTGTAGTGGAGTCAGCTGTGGTTGTCTGTTGGAACTGTTCCAACTAACAGCACCTCCAATACATATAAAATGTACCCTAACAAGTAGACTTCTATCATCAATATCTGATTGGAAATCAGAATCTGAGTATCCTTGAATGTTAACTCGGAACATCCATAACTAAGAACTAGATCCTTAGTTCTTCTCAAGTACTTAAGGATCGATTTTACAACCGAACAATGTTTCTTCCCTGGGTTTGACTGATACTGCTTAACACTTACAAACATTAGCTATATCAGGTCTTGTACATAGCATGCGTACATTAAGCTACCTACGGCAGACGGCATAAGGCACATTATGCATCCGTGCCGCTCTTCACGTCTTTGGACCTACTCCTTAGAAAGATGAAAGACCGTGGTGAAGGGCAAGAGACCTCTCTTAGAGTTCTCCATGCTAAATCTTTTTAGCATTTTCTCTATGTACAATTTTTGGGATAATCCAATTACCCTTTCGTTCTATCTCTATAGACACGAATGCCAAGGACATATGTCGCTTCTCCTAAGTCTTTCATCGAGAAGGTTTTGGACAACCAAACCTAACACTCTGCATTAGCCTTTATCATTTCCCATCAAAAGTATGTCTCTACATATAATATGGAAACGTTGATGGCATGATCTTTAACCTATTTGTTACACAGGGCTCATCCGGATTCTTGACAAAACAAACAGATTTGATATGTCGTCAAATCGAATGTTCCAGTTTTGAAGCTTGCTTCAATCCATAAATGGATCGATGCAATTTGCATACCTTAGTCTTTCAGCAGAGGAACAAAACCTATCGGTTGGTTCCATATAGATGTTTTCCTCAATAAACCCATGAGGAAAGCGTTTTGACATCCATCTGCCAATTTCATAATCATGGTATGCTGCGATGGCTAGCATTATACGAATGGATTTAATCATAGCTACAAGCGTGAAGGTTTTCATAATCCAATCCTTGGTTCTGAGTATAACCTTTCACCACCAGTCGAGCTTTGAAGGCTTTACCTCCCATCCTTGCCAACTTTTCTCTTGTAGAGCATTTACAACCTATAGGAACTATTCCCCTGGGGGATCCACAAGCGACCATACTTGATGGCATGCATTGATTCTATCTCAGAATCCACGCTTCCAGCCATTTTCTTGAAATCTATCCAGTATTGTCTTCGTAGCTTCTAGGATCATCACCATGATCATCTACTCCCACTAAGTAAGATTCAAAATCTTGCTCATGTAGGAACCCATATCTCTATGGAGGTTTCGACATTCTAGAAGACTTCGTACTGGAACCATAGTATCTGATTCTGAGGTTCGCTGAGTAGACGTTCCATCTTCAGCAATCTCGGTTCTTGGCTCTTTGAACTTTCCTTGAGTTCAATATTTCTTCCAACGCCGCCTTCCTCCAAGAAACTCGTTCCGAGGAAGCGCGCGTTCTACTGATTCAACATCTTTGATCACTTGGGAAGTAAAAGCAATATCAAAACTATCTTTAGGATATCCAATGAACCGACCCTTCTCGGATTAAAATCCAGCTTATCAGATAACCAATTTAACATAAGCTGGGCAGCCCCAAATCTTCATATAATTCAGACTTGGAAGTTTTCCATACCATATCTCATACGGTGTTTTCTGGACAGTTTTAGACGGGACCCTATTAGGATGTGCCACAGTGGTCTGGAGAGCGTACCCCAACAGAGACATGGTAAGTCTGTAAAACTCACCATCGATCGTACCATATCAATAAGGTATGATTTCTCCTTTCAGACACATCCATTAAGCTGGGGGTGTATAAGGAGGAGTCAAACTGTGAGATGATCCCATTTTCTTTTAAGAATTCTTGAAACTCTTTAATCAAGTATTCACCCCCATGATCTGATCGTAGTATTTAATACTCTTTCCAGTTTGATTTTCTACTTCATTCTTGAATTCTCTGAATTTTTCAAAGGATTCCAATGTATTTCATTAAATACAAAAACCCATGTCGTGACATTCATCTGTAAAGGTAATGAAGTATTCAAATCCTCCCCTAGCTAAAGTACTAAATGGTCACACACATTTGTATGTAAGAGTTTCTAAAAGTTCTTAGCTCGCTTTCCTTTACTCTAAAGGGAGACTTGGTCATCTTCCTTGGAGACATGATTCACAGGTTGGATAGGGTTCAGAAACCAAGAGTTTAGGATCCCACTTCTCCAAGCTGTATTAATCTTCCCTCTCCTATATGACCTAATCTATGATGCCATAAAATTTTAGGATTGATTCAGATCGAGTTCTTTTATTAGAAATGGTATTGATTGAAGCATAGTCATTCAATCTAAGACATACAAACCATTTGCATTCACAGCTTTCAACTAAAAACATTTCCAAAATGTATTGAACATTCATTCTATTAAACAGTACATAATAACCTGCCTACACAAAGCAGAAATAGAAATGATATTTCTGTGGCCTTTCAAAGTACAATACTTTAAACAAATTCAAAACATGTCCTGAAGGTAGTCTTAGTGAGCAAGTCCTATAGGCCTGTGCTGCACTAGTGCCCCATTTCATCCTCAAAATGATCTCGCCTTTGTCACCTCAGAACTATTTTGAAAGTACCTGTAAAGACATACAAACATGAGATGTGTGCTGAATCTAAGATCCAGGAATGTTATCTGAATTAACACTTAATTCATATTCAATCATAAGACATTGGTTCGTACCTGCTTTTCCTTTGCCTTTCTTTAGACTGTTCAGGTATTGAGGATAGTTCTCTCCAGTGTCCATCTTTTCCATAGTGGAAACATTTTCCCTTTGCATCGGCCTTCTCTGCCTTTGCTACTGGCTTCTTGAAGATCTTATTCTTGGGTCCAACTTTTGGAACTCTTTGGTGCGACTTTGGGCTTTTTATTGGCCCTGCTAGTGGAGGTGGCAAAGACATCCTCATGTCCTTTCCTTTCACATTCTGTCTATGAAATTCTTAAGTCATTTAGCAGTTCAAAGAGGTTTCTCTCAATCCTATTGAGATTGTAGTAGTTATAAACGGTTTATAACTTGGAGGAAGGATTGTAGAATAAATTCACTTTGAGGCGGTCTGGCATGACCACCATATCCATCCAGTCGATGTAATCCATTGATCATTTTAAGAGTATGATCAGCTGGAGGTTCCCCTTCCCTCAAATCATGCTAAAGAGGGATGCACACAATTCATACTCAACCACTCTTGGATTTTCGCTATACAACTCTTGTAGAGCTATGAGGATCATAAGCATTTGAAACCTCTCATGCTTAGTTTGAAGTTCTTATTCATGGAGGCTAACATGTAATTTTTAGCCCTCCTGCTATCCTCTCTCCATTTTTCAAGAGCACAAGCTCAGCTTGTGGAGCATCCGGTCCAATATCAAGTGGAAGAGGTGCTTCCAGGACATAGGCAATTCTTTCAAAATCTAGAACAATTTAAGATTCTTAGCCAATCTTTTAGGTTGGGTCCGGTTAACATGTTAGTCCATTATCCTTAGGAGAACATTGTTGGCCATTTTTTTTTTTATTATTGATCACAAAGATGAAACTGCAAAGAAAAGTAATTTTATTAGTGTCTTGTAATCTTTAAACCTTCTAATGCATAATCAAATTAGCTCCTACTATTTTATTCGAGTCCTACACTCCCTTAAATAGGATTCAGAAATTTTCGTTGGATTAAATTTCTTAGTGGGGAATTAATTCTTATCAAATTCAATTAACCTCACATAATAGAATTCTTGGTTAATTCAGTCTATAAGTAGGAAATCTTTTCCTTTTATATCACTATCTAAGGTTTATTCATATTCTTGTCCTAGCTTCGGATACCTCACATAAGAATTCTTGGTACTCTAGGCTAGTTAAATCCGACCATTGTGCTTTCTTAGGATGGCATTTTCATCATGTCCTCACAAATAGAATTCTTGGGTAAGGTGAAAATATCCATCCAAGAACAAGATCAACTTAATTCGATGATATAAGATTATATCCCTCACATAATAGAAATCTTGGGATATTAAAATTATATCAAAGAATTTAGTTACCCACAATGGGAGACTTGGATTTAATAATTTTAAATTGGGAGATTTAGGTTTAACTTTAGTTAATTTATTTTAGCATGCCATGTTTAATTAACAATTCTACATATCACATATGTGCATAAATTAAAGCATGTGGGGTGACCATGGGGCTTTTCGAAAATACATCCTAAAGGCAACTATTTATCCTAATACTATATCTTCGATTGGAGCTCATCCGGATGTCTTCGGTTCCGTCTAGCCGATTCCATTACATATTGGATCTTAGGCACGTAGGCCCGATTAAAATAAATAAATAAAATTTAATTATTACAAGCCATTTAATAAAGAATGTTACAAACACTTTTGAATATTTTGAAAACCAAATGGCGCCCATGATCAAACCTCTAATCTATATTCATTCATCACATAATAAATATAAACATTCATACCAAATATAATAAACAATTATTTAAAGGCATGAATATAAATATATAAATATATCTCATATATTAATAGATATTATATATATTCATGTGGAATTTAATATAACTTTGGGCCATGCAACAATTACACATTTCATAGGAATTTACATAAACACTTTTGTCATATTCCACCCAAAGATATATATTATTAACTATTATCATCATTTCAATACTTTTCACAAAAGTCATGTATGACATAGATAAATGGGATATATTACTTCAAGAGTAATCATTCTATGACACAAGTTACTTTTAACTAAAGTATATTTTTTATGACATTGTCTTCTCAAAGACAATCATGTCATCTTGCATCATTAATTTTTGAAACCATTCAAACAATCAAATTATTACATTTCAAAAATATAATAATTTATGTCATGCAACATGCATTATAAGAAATTAATCAAATTAAATATCTACATTAAAATTACCACCATCATATATAATATCATAATTCATCATATGAATGAATAATCCATAACTTTATGCTAACATCAAATTCCACCACTAAACACTTGCAACATTTGCATACACTTCATGCAAAAATACTTAATCAAATTAAAGGATAACACTTTTAGCATGTTAAAGCATAAATCATTTAATCAAAGTCATGGAAATGAACATGCATGAACATTTTTCTAAATAAATCATCACTGCAACAACCATCATCCAAGCATACATTCGACCCTTATGGAACAACTTCCAAAACACATTACAAAAATTATTTATTAAAACAAGAATCAAATGAACAAAAACATGCATGCGCGAATCTAGCAAGAAATATCTATGCATTTCAAGGCATGCATAACACTTTTGTCACCATAAAATATATTATTTATAAATTACACATAATGATTCTTGCATGCTTCAAATTAAAAATTAACAACATCTTTATACATTTTATGTCATGGCCGAATCTGATTCCAATGAAAAAATGATAAACATTTCATTATCATATTACTAGGCCAAAACAAGAACATGCATGTCACTTTCATACATGATTAACACAAGAACACTTGGAAAATGTCATTTGCTTATAAAAAATGACATGCAAGGAGCTTTTAGCTCTGATACCATTTAAGATCAGCTTGCATGAAGAGTGGTGGAGATGGAGAATGAAAGCATGAAAGCATGGATTCTAAAACCGGTTTTCAAACAAAGCTTGGAAAAGAGATTATACCTACTCTGCTTTGGATTGATGAAGATTAGCTTCAAAATGATGAAACCTCCACTCTTTAACACCACCTTCAGAGATTAGAGAGTGGCCCTGGTTGAGAGAGAGTTTGGTTTGTGTTTTTGTACTAGTCAAGAATGAACAAAAATGCAACCTTTTGCACTTATATATACTTGGGCAATATTGCAATTATTTATTTTTCACTTCCAAGCCCAATAAAATCTTATTTTATAAAGGGACCCCACGAATTTAATATGCTACCCTTTGAAAATCAATATTATTTAAGAGCCCATGTAAACTAAACTAGTTTAATTAATAACCCAAAAATTTACCCCTTTTTACCCTTTAACTATTAAAAGGTATTTTTGTCATCTCATTGATCTTAACACTTTAAAAATATAATATAAATATAATTAATTATTGCTTGATTTTAACCCTTAAAATGTCACAATGATTTCATGTAACTATTACTATAGAAATCCCATTATACCCTCGGAAGGTGCTAGCCTCTTCGGATAATCATTTCTCTCTCTCATCCTTGTCTAACTCCAAGGCTATTGGTGTGACCATGTAGGTCCACCGTGGATTAGCAGTGAGCAGGTTCTGGATGAATCCGAAAACCTGTCTGGAGGCCCAACAACTATGGTAAACATCTAGCAATGTGCATAGTCCCTAAACCACGATGAAGAAATATTCATCGAACCCATTTCAGATCATACGTACCATGCAGGTAAAGTCCCTCCATTGAGATATCCTAATCGAGTATGGATTCATGGAACATCAAAATCCTAAACTCGATCTTCTACCGATCGATCAATATGTCCGGAACTGTCATCACAACTACTTTTGTATGACTAATAATAGACTCTGGCCAGAGATTCAGTTTTCCAATATTTATCGATGTTCGTCTAGGAACTCAAATCTGGATGGATTCAGCGGTACTCCCGATCCTATATTTTCGAGTCAATGGTCCCCTCTTGACCATCGTCGTGTTTCCGCATATGAACAACGCATAACCAAATAGGTTTATTATATGAAACATTATTAGTCTCGTAACTTATACACCGTAGAACCATACGCATCCACATCGGATCCGACTACAATGTCTCAGGTCAAAGGACTACATCGTGCAATGATATAACCAAACGATAAATCATTGTCTACATGCTTTTCCAAGTGATTTGTGTTATTCGGTCATGTTCGAAAAATAGTTCACCAACCATTAATCCATACCAATGCCTAGTGACATGACTATCATCGTCATCCGTACTTATATCAACTCATGATATCTTTCGGAAGCATCCGGTATGCCTACTGTGCAATATAGTTGCCCAAATTATATTGCTTCCGTAGGGAACCCTTTTCGATAATTCATTTACGATTAAATGAATCATCTGGCATTCTATACATACTTTTTTTAAATGATCAGACTGAATAAAGGAAGCAATTTACATATATGAATTGAAGAACTCTTTCTTCTATTATTTAGATATATAATACAAGACAAAATGCTCTGAAACCGACAAACACGAATGGTTCTAGGGCATACACTAATATAACTAACAAAGTTAATGCTATCAAGTCTCCCACTTCACATTTCTGAAATAGAGATTGCCAAATAGGAAGTCCGTTTGCACAACCCGAACACTTCAATTACATCAACAACTTCCAAAAAAGGCAAGGGAATCATATTCCACAATATACCCCAGCATGGCAGAATCATCTTGATTCCTCTGGAGCAAACAACATGATCCTATTCCACTCTTGTTTTTCAAACTCAAGAGCCAAAATCTAACTTGGAGAATGTGCTTACCAAGTTCATTGAAGAGACAAGCAAGAGGTTTGAGAAAACTAAAATCCTTGCCAAAATCAATCAACCTCTATTAGAAACCTTGAGACTCAAATTGGGCAAATTCATAACATATAGTGGGAAAAGTTCAAGGGTTTTGCTGAGCGATACAGAGAAAATCCTAAGGAACAAGCGCATGCAATCACCTTGAGGAGTGGAAGAACTTTGGAGAATTCAGAGGATGAAAAACAGAAGCAAGAACAAGAGAAATATATGAAGGAAGAGCAAAAGAACTATGCCGCGGCGAGCGTGAAAATATGGAGAAGACGTTGGCATGAAGGATGATCATCGTGGCGATGATATGGTCGCCGCGATGATGGTGAAGCAGCTCCAAATCGTTAGAATTTTCAATTCATCGCCGCGAGATGAATCTGGTGGCCGCGGCGAGCGTGAATCTGAGCAGAAACTTTCTTTGAGCCATGCAAACCTTCCGTACCCACATGTTTGAAGAATCAGAAGCTTGACAAGCAATTCGGTAAGTTATTGATATGTTTTGAAGTTTACTATTAATATCCCTTTTGTTGATATGCTAGAACAGATGTCGAAATATGCGAAGTTTTTGAAGGAGATCCTCATGCACAAGAGAAAATTCGAAGAACACGAGAAAGTTAGTTAACGGAGGAAGCAGGCGTTGATTCAAAGAAACTACCACCTAAACTACGAGATCTAGGGAGTTTACTATCCCTTGTATTATTGGTAGTTGTTATTTAATAAGGTTTTATGTGATTTAGGGGCAAGTATAAATTTAATGCCGTTTCCATTTACATGAAACTTGGATTAGGGAAGTGAAGCCAACACCGTGTCTCTCCAATAGCTGAACGATCAATAACATATCCTAGGGAGTGGTAGAAGATGTCTTGATTAAGGTAGACAAACTGATTTCCTAGTAGATTTCATAGTGTTAGACATGGAGGAAGATCGGGAAATGCCTTTAATCCTAGGACGACCTTTCCTAGCCGGGTAAAGCATTGATAGATGTTCATTAAGGGAAACTAATCTTAAGGGTAGAAGATGAACAAGTAGATTTAATGTTTTTGATGTTAAGAAGCGTCCATCGACTTAGACACAGCTTTGAGATAGTGTCCCTAATAACATAGTGAATAAAAATTAGAAGAAAACTACCCTAGTTCACCCCTAAAGAATTGTTTAGTCAACTCTAGGACTATGGAGGTTGACTTGAGATGGTAGATGCACAACGATTAAAGCCCTATGTAATGGTGAAATTAAGGATATGAGGGCTTGGATTCTCTAGATGATCTGGATTGAAGAAAATGAAAAGTCAAGCTAACGACTTTAACCAAACGATTTTGGGAGGCAACCAAGCTTTTATTTTATTTTATTGATAGTGTGTTATTTTGTAGGTGCCAATTTTCAAGTATGTTTAATTTTTTTTTTTATTTGTGTAAATAAATTTTGATGTTGTAGTTGTTTCTCTAAATTCATAAATTTAACACATGATGTGTGTTCCGATGAGGTGCACCACAAGTTCTTTTGTTTTGACAGAATTAAAAGACAACAATGGAATGAAACGAGTTGGTGATCGAATTGTCACGCGTATTCGCACTTCACTATTGCAAAAGGGGGTAACTTTTCTTTCTCTCTTTTCCTTTTGTTTATATTTGTCATTAGGGACAATGTAGATTTTAGGTTGGGGGTAAGGGAAGTTTCTTCCCAAAGACTTCTAATTTATGGATTTATGAGAATTTTTATTTATTATTTATTTTTTTTGTGTTTGTTTTGAATTTTGGTTCTATTATTGGATTAATTTATATGTCTATGAAAGGAATGTGATTGCAATACATGTAACAAATGGAGGACATTATTTTTGCCTTTAATTACAGAGATTGTAAATGTTAATGACATTTAGTTTGAGGCCTTAGCGATTTGTGGATTGGAAGTGGTAAGTTTACCTACTTAGAGACGTTTATGTGTGAATTTCCATGAACATTTTTGCGATCTCAACAAAACTCTAAAAACTCATTTGACAACCACTCGAGGCGAAATCCTAGAGTTCACATCACTTAGGAAATGGTTTACGCTGTTTTTGGAACGATTGAGTCTTTCAGCTGGAGAATGAATAAAAATTAAGTCTCTTAATTTGATTTTTGTTAATTTCCCTTTTCGTTCCTTCAAACTCATACTAGCCTAACGTTACACACCCTTTACAAAGACCTATTGATCCAAGGTAATGTGAAATTCTACATTAGTGGAGAGTGGTTTGAAAAGTGAGTTATGGAGTTTGATTCCATGATTCACATATAAGTCATAACCCGAATACTGAGATCAAAATTTTGTTCATGAATGTTATGCATAAAACCATCCGGGTTTGTAGACTAATGGTTTGTGGTTGTATGAATGTTTTTGGGTTGATAACGAAAATAGAATTGATGTTTGCATTGTTTGTGAGTTTAGGCGATTTTTAATTATTCTATTTGTTTTGTGTATATGCGATTTTTGAGACAACTTTATGAATTGATTCAAGAATTTTTGTTAGTTTTAGTTCTTTTTATGTTTATTTTTATTTTTGGAGTTTAGGTTAAGTTTAGTGTGGATGTTTTGGGTATCATCACTAGAAACCCTCACAAGATTCCAACTCATCCAACTAGGGCTGCCTAGGGGTTTAATGGCTTGTTGCATATGCCAAATGCAATCGTGTCAATCTACGAAAGTGATTTAGGATAGTTTAGATATAGGTTTTAATTGGTTGATTTATTTTCAAGCTTAGAGACTTATTTTATCGCTTAGTTTGCTAGGGACTAGCAAAAAGCTGGTTTGGGATTGTGATAAGACTTGAAAGTATATATTTTTTTAGTGATTTAATTGGATTATTTGTGGAAAAATGTGTTTAATTTGTGGAATTTGAATTAATTATTTCATAAATACCTTTTACGGGATCACAGGTGTATTTTGAGTATTTTCAGGTTCAAACTGATATTTGAAGGAAAAAGAATGATGTCGATGGAATTCGTGACAAGTAGGAACAAACAGTGCAAGAATCGGAGTTGAAACGAGAAAGTTGTGACGCGTCGAAGATACAACGTAAAATCTGGAAATCCTTCAAGATGAGTATGCTTCAATGTTTCGATCATAACTTTAGCTGTAGAAATCAGAATTTGATGATTCTTGTGGCGTTGGAAAGATTATTCAGAGAGCTACAAAGTTTTTGTTGATAAATTTACCTAATTATGAAGATCAAGGACTCATGGGACAGAAAGAACGATCACTGCAGCTACCGTTTATGATCGCCGTAGCAATGGGTCACGAGCCTGTTTGGGTTATTGCATTCTCCTAGTCCGAATCTGAATGGGTTAAGGCATTTAATTCTTTCTTAAGTAACCTCCAAACCCTAGCAATATAAATAAGGGTCTTTAATTAGTTTTTTGGGGGATTGGAGAAAGGGAAAGGACGGCTACTATTTTGGAGATCAGAATTCTTGCAATTCTCGTTCACCAACTAGAGAAGTGTTTATATTTTTCTTTCTTGAACTCATGTTATTGAATACAATGATGGTTTTTATTATTGCAATTATGAACTAAATCTCTTTTCTAGGGCTAAAGATGTAGCCCAATTTATGAATATGTGTTGACTTTATTGTTGTTAATTCGTATTGAGCATTAATTCTAAGTTTTATTATTGTGTATAATGCTTTCAATTCTTAAGGATATGAGGGTTGAATGATATCATGGGTTGGGTTGAGATCGAGAGATGAAACCTGATTTGTCTAAGGTAATAAAACCATAGATTGAGTGAATGCTAACTTAGAGATATTTTGTGTTGTTGCTTAAGGGTTGATTTGCTAATTGTTTGAGAGAAAGTTAGTGGAATACCAGGGAATTTGGCCTTTAGAATAAGCTTAATTAGGTTAGCGATAATTGTCAATGCATAGGATTAAATTGGTGTGAAATTTGTGCCCTAGGTTTAGTCATATTGATCTGTTTACCAAAGTATTAATAAAATTCTGTTTTTCTTTAGTTTTTAGTTTGTTTTCTTTTTCATTAAATTCATTCTTAAAATTCTGTTTCATCAAATAGCAACAAAATAAACTAGTTTGGTACTTGGTAGGTAGTTCTCTTGGGATTCGACACTCATTTACTCGAGCTTTATTACTTGTGCGATTTCGTACACTTGCGAATAGCCTGTTAAGGATAGTTCCGAGTTCAGTTTGTTGTTGGCACCACGCTGTTGTGCCAAAGTCTCTGTGACCTCTGCTACTTTAGCTTCCGCCTTAGCCCGAGTAGCCTCGCCTGCTTTCAGCTTATCAAGGAATTCCCTTTCCTTAACCTGGAAAGTCGCGACTTCCTCCCTAAGCCGCTCAAGCTCAGCACGCCTAGCCTCCTTCTCCTTCTCCTTCTCCTTCTCCTTCTCCTTCTCTACAAGCTTGGCCTTAACCAGAGCATCCTCTTTCACTATCTCCGCAGCCTGCCATTTCTGGTGGTATGTCTCTAAAGTGTTGTTGCATTCCTCGTACAGAAGTCTGCTCACTATGACAACCTGAAAAGAGAAGATGAAAAGTCAAGAAGAAGCGAGAATAGCCAGCAAAAGAGAAGGGGGCAAGAACTACCGGTACCTTTGCCGCGTAGCTGCAAGTTAAAGCCAACATCTAGGATGGAGACGAGTCTCTGATGGCCGCAAATGTTCACAGGGTGATGCAATCCCTGGCCACCATGACCCCAACACCGATATGGTTGGGGAGTTGGTCGATCAGCCCATCGACCATAGCTTGGGCCGCTTCGTCTGTTTTCTTATTCTTTGGCTGGGATGAGCCAGGTTTACTCCCCCCAGCAGAACCTGCCTCGCCAACAGGGGTGAAGTTCTTCTTGGCCAAGCCTTTGGCCGCTTCTTTTTTAAGGCCACCAGCTTGCATGGCAACCTCTTTGCCCGAGCCATCATGCTACTCGGTGCTTTGCTGGCCTCTTTCAGGGATTCGTAATGCTTTTCTCACCAACAACCTTAGTAGCAGTTGCGGGCTTCTTCGTGCTTTGGCCTCCCCCAAGCTCGCCACCGGCGTGCTTCAAGCCAACAATGTTTGCGGGTTACTTTGTCCCCAAAGTAGCCGGAGTCTTTGTGGTGGCCGCAAAGGCAATCGTTTTCTTCTTTTTTTGGTTTTTCGGCCCACTTTTTGCAAGGAAAAAGGCAAACGAATTAGCAATCTGTTTGCGCAGAAAGGCAAACGCGAGCAAGTAACAACTTAACATTTCTCAAAAAGTGCTAGAAAATTGGCCTCGTCCCAACAAAAGTTGTACGCTTTCAAGTGAGGAAGCCTAAGAAGCTCGTTAATGTTGCGCTGATTGTCCGGAAGATTGCTAAAACGCTACAGCCTCTTTAAGCTCACAGTTGGAAGATAATTATGCTCGATGTTAACTGTAAAAACAAAAAAGGACAATCAGTTAGAACATACAGCTCGAGAACAATCCTCGCACATACACGAGAAGCCCAAGCCTTACTCGCTTCCGCAGCGAAGACATCGGTCTCCCGGGCTTCGTAGAAAAAGAACTGTGAATCCTAGTGTGGAACTTTCTTCGAGACATTGACCAACTTGTTGAAACGTACTCTCCTCGCTTTGGAAAGGTAGTATGTCTAATCTTACCTTTTTTTTTAAGCTTGTACAAATGGACGAGCTCTTCGACGGACGATTTGCCCAAGTCAGCGATCATGTAAGAATTAGCCATCAGTTGAAGAGGAAAAATGTTGAATCGCCTCAACATGTTATCGATGAAATAGTGCATGGGAATGGATACCCTACACCTAAGGAGAGTCTTAGAGATTGCTACTCATCCATGTGGAGGGTTCTTCCGAGAATATTCCCCCAGAACCATCAAGTTAAGCTGTGGCGTGTAGACTGCTCTTATGTGTTCGAGATCCCCAAGGGTGATTGAGGATTGTGGTTCTCTTCGTAGCCTATGGGCTGGAGACAGTAGGGAGTGAGCCAGCTGAATCGAAGCACAATCGGACGAGCCCGTAGTGTCGGGGTCCAAGCTTCAAGCGACGAATTCTTTAGAGACCTCGGGGGACACATCCCCAAGGGCAACCAAGCCTACCGGCGAATCAAACATTCGGTCTATGGTACGACTACTGGAGGAAGATGTAAAACCCATTCTAATGATATATATATATTTTTTCTTTGGTTTTGTTTATAAGAAGGGACTTTTCTGTCAAAATTTTAAAGTTTGGTTGGGGATGAAAACCAAGAAATGGAAACTGTTGGGTTTGCATGTAGCAAGGGCACAAAATCTGGAGGTTTTTGTAAGGAAAAGGTGATGTGGCAGGGTTATATAGAATTAAGAGAATTCGAGGGCTGTTGTGTTAAAAAAAAAAATTGGTTTATATAAATCTGGGCTGCTCGCCCAAATGAAGAAGAAGAAAGCCAAAGAGAAGGGAAAGAAGAGAGAGAGAGAGTGTCGGCTAAGTGAGGAAGGAGGAGATCACACAAGTTTTTCTTCAATGGGTAACATGCATATGATTTTAGAGTGCATATCATTCCACCATTCATACAGTTTGTGCATTTTTGTTCTCTAAATTCTTGGGTGCTTCGGGTTGTTAGGTGGAGGAGAAAGGGAAGATCTTTGAGGCAGCAGGGCTTTTCGGGTTGAGCTGAACTTTTGTGAGTGGATTAAATCAAATCTTCTTCCAAAAGCTTAAATCCATGTTTGCATGTTAAGTTGTGATTCTATTTTAAATGTCTTGATGAAAGTTTAAGAAAATTGCGAAGTTTGGTTTAAATTGGTTTTTCTTATGCTTTTGGCTGAACTTTAATGTGTTTTGGTTTTGTGTTTTAAGTGAGATTTTTGCTTGATGAATGACCTTGCATGCTCTTGGCTGGATCACTTTTGGAAGTATGTGTGAATGGTGATTTGAGTGAGATGTTTTATTTGTCAAATAACCTCTGCATGTTGTCGGCTGAGTTGAGCTTTGGGTAAGTTTTGTATTGTCAAATGCTTGGAAAATTTTGTTTTATCTGGGTAGAGATGAAATGGAATTGTTGATAATTAGTAAAGGAAGAAAGTGAGTAGCTGGAGAAGGGATTTTTTTTGACATGCGCAGTAAGTTGAGTTTTAAGTGTGCTTTTTCTTTTATTATGTTAAAAACATGCAATTGTCTTTATTATTATTTTCTTGTCTTGCTGGGAAATGGGGTGTTTTGTTATGCAATAATCTGACTTGTTTTTGGGTGATAATTGGGCAATCCTGGCTTGCATGTCTCGGCTTTCTTTTTATTTATTGAAATGGTTGCTAGAAGTCTATGTGTGTGTGTGTGTGTGTATATATATATATATATACACACTTGCTTTTGGCTAGACAGTTGGTGGGAATTGTGCTTGGCTTGCGTTTTAATTGAAATGCTGGAAAATAATACAGCCACCGACAGTAGTGCATCGAATTTATGCACCGAATGACGTAGTAAAATCGTAACCATTGATTAATTTTAATTTAATATTAATCAACGGTCAGGATTTTGTCATGTCATTCGGTGCACAAATTCGGTGCACTACCGTCGGTGGTTGTAGCATTACTCTTGAAATGCTTGCTGGGCAATACATTGCATGCACTTAGTCGGAATACCTTTGGAAAATTTGTTGGTTTGCATTTAAAAAGTGTTGGAATTTAAGGCATCTTGGGTTTTATAGGAAGTATGAAATAGTGAGTTTTGGAAATCGAAGAAAGTATTTCTCATTTATGATGGATTGATGGTATGACATTTCCTTGGAATTAATGTTTCCTTATATATATATCAGTAGGGGTGAGCACGGGTAGCGGGTAGAACCGGAACCGGGGGTAAGAACCGAAACCGGAATCGGAACCTACCCAGAACCTGTACTGTGCGGGTAGGTTCCGGTTCTAATTTTTTGGAACTGCTACTGTGCGGTTCCGGTTCCGGTTCTTACCCCCGGAGGAACCGGAACCGGAACTGGAACCTGTAAAAAGGGTACCCTATTTGGAACCTGTTTTGGAACCTGTTTTGGAACCTGTTTGGAACCTGTTTTGGAACCTGTTTTGGAACCTGTTTGGAACCTGTTTGGAACCTGTTTTGGAACCTGTTTGGAACCTATATTGGAACCTGTTTTTGGAACCTGTTTAGAACCTATTTTGGAACCTGGACTATAATGAAATATTTGTGAAATGTAAATAATGGGGGAGTTTCTATTATTTTACATATAAAAAAATTTAAAATAGAAAAAGTTAAATTTTTAGAATAACCTAATTAAATAAATATACGAATACAATTATACTTATTACATATAAATTACACCATATTAAAAGCTTTAATATATTATAATACATTAATATTAAAGTTTTGATCAATTAAGTGAATAATTGGAATTATGATCCAATTAAAAGTGTTTTACATTTTTAATGTTATTAAAAGAATTATTTTTGAATAAAATAGTATATTTGATTGAGTAATAATATATTTAGTTATTTACTTTGAATTATCAATTCTAAGTATATTTTAATAATAATTAGTATAATTAATTATATATGATAAATTGATAAACATTAATAAATTTAATTACTAGTTAAATATCATACTTAATCAATTATAACATTATATTATATAAATGATTACTTAATTGATTATAATTTATACATTACTATTGATTTATAGTGTAATTAATATAAGCTTACATTAATTGATTACTACTTAATTAATTGACTTTATTATAAACATTAGTACAAACTTAATTAAATGATTAAAAATTTAATTAATTATAATATTACATTAAAATTTATAGTATGATTATTTAATAGTTAATTCACTATAACATTACATTATAGTAGATTATATATTAATTATAACATTACATAATTAAATAATTACTTAATTGATTATGAGTTATGATATTATGTTTTAACATTAGAATTACTAATTTGCTACATAAATATTAGCACAATACTTAATTGAATGATAAGAAATTTAATTAATTATAATATTACCTTATAAATATTCATTATAAACATTAATTAAACATTACATTTAGTTAAATTTACTCAATTAAATTATAATTTATTATATACATTATATTATATCACTTACTTAATTATAGCATTACATAGTTAAATGATTACATAATTACATAATTTTATGAATTTATACATTACATTATAAACATTAGTAATTTACTAATTTACTATATTATTACATTACTTAATTAAACGATTAAAAATTTAATTAATTTAACATTACCTTATATATTTATAATATAATTACTTAATCAATTATAAACATTCTATATAAACATTAGTATATTATCAAATGATTTGAAATTTAATTAATTATAATATTAAATTATAGATTTATGTAGATATTTGATTCATTATAACATTCATGTACTATTATAGTATGATCATATAAGTAATATACATTACATAATTAAATAATTACTTAATTGATTATAGTTATGAATTTATTTAAACATTAGTAATTACTAATTTACTATATAAACATTAGCACAATACTAATTGAATGATAAGAAATTTAATTAATTTAACATTATCTTATAACATTTCATTATAAACATTAATTAAGCATTACATATAATTAAATAATTATCAATTAAATTATAATATTAATATTACATTATATTATGATTATTTACTTAATTATAGCATTATATAGTTAAATGTATCATAATTACTAATTAGTTATGAATTTATAACATTACATTATAAACATTGTAATTTACTTACATATTACATTACTTAATTAAACGATTAAAAATTTATTAATTATAACATTACTTATATATTTGTAATATGATTACTTAATCAATTATAACTCCATTATAATATTAGTATATTAATTAATGATTTGAAATTTAATTAATATATATTAAATTATAGATTTGTAATATGATTACTTAATTCATTATAACATCATTATACTATTTATGTATGATCATATAATTAATATAACATTACATAATTAAATATTACTTAATTGATTATGAGTTATGATATTATATTTTAAACATTAGTAATTACTAATTTACTGCATAAACATTAGCACAATACTTATTAAATGATAAGAAATTTAATTATTATAACATTACCTTATAACATTAATTAAGCATTACGTTAAGTTAATAATTACTCATTAAATTATAATTTTATATTACATTATATTATGATCACTTACTTAATTATACATTATTAGTTAAATAATTACTATTACTTAATTAGTATGAATTTATAACATTACATTTAAACATTAGTAATCTACTATATATATTACATTACTTAATTAAACGATTAAAAATTTAATTAATTATACATTACTTTATATATTTGAATATAATTACTTAATCAATTATAACATTCCATTATAAACATTAGTTAATTAATTAAATGATTTGAAATTTAATTAATTATAATATTAAATTATAGATTTGTAGTATGATTACTTAATTCATTATAACATTACATTATACTATTATAGTATGATCATATAATTAATATAACATTACTAATTAAATAATTACTTAATTGAATATAAGTTATGATATTATATTTTAACATTAGTAATTACTAATTTACTACATAAACATTAGCACAATACTTAATTAAATGATAAGAAATTTAATTAATTATAACATTACCTTATAAACATTAATTAAGCATTACATTATAGTTAAATAATTACTCAATTAAATTATAAATTATTATATACATTATATATAATCACTTACTTAATTATAGCATTATATAGTTAAATATTGCATAATTACTTATTAGTTTAGAATTTATAACATTACATTAACATTAGTAATTTACTATACATTACATTACTTAATTAAACGATTAAAAATTTAATTAATTATAACATTATTTTATATATTTGTAATATGATTACTTAATCAATTATAACATTCATTATAAACATTAGTATATTAATTAATGATTTGAAATTTAATTAATTATATATTAAATTTAGATTTGTAGTATGATTACTTAATTCATTATAACATACATTATACTATTATAGTATGATCATAATTAATATAACATTACATAATTAAATGATTACTTAATTGATTATGACATTATATTATAACATTAGTATTTACTAATTGCAAATATTTAATCGAATATTATAATTTTATTAATTATAACATATATTATAAATTATGGTATGATTATTTAATTATTATAACATTCTATTATAAACAATATTATAATACTTAATTAAATGATTACAATTTAATTAATTATATATTACATTATAATAATAATTATTACTTTAATTATAACATTACAATTTACATTTAGTATGATCACTTAATTAATTATAACATTACAATTTACTTGTAGTATGATCACTTATTTAATTATAGCATTACTTGTTTCTAATATTAATTTACTAAATTATATTTGGTTTATTATAAATACCTAATTAACCAATTATAACATTAAATTAATAAATTTATAACATTAATAATTATTAACTTATCAAATAGACCCCTGGCAAATGGCAATGTTAGTAATTAGTATTAAGAATGTTGTTTGTTTAAATGATTTTGGTGAAGTTATTTTATGTGAATTGTATGAATAATTGTTTGTGTTTTGGTTTTGATTGACGAATTTTATGTGAATTGTGATGAATTATTGAATTCAAGTGTTGCTTAGAGATTACAGGTTATGAGTTACATTGGACACAATGAATGAATAATGAAAATTTATGGTGTATTTGTAAACTTATAAGGTGTTTTTGTTATTTTTTAAACAAAAACATAATAGTGGGTAATTGATTTTTTACAGGGTACCCTGGAAAGGAACCGGAACCTGCATTTTAGGTTCCGGTTCCTTGAATTGAAGAACCTGTACTGTGCGGTTCCGGTTCCGGTTCCTTTTTTTGGGAACCTGTACTGTACGGTTCCGGTTCCGGTTCCCCGAAAAAGTGCAGGGTACCCGGAACCGCTCACCCTTATATATATGCTTGGGGTAATGTGTTGCATGTGAAGTTTGTTTAATTTTTCGTGTGTTTTATAATATGAATGTGATACCCGCACAAGAGTGGTGTCGGACATTTGCCATTGCGATGTGATGTTGAAGAAATCAATTATGAAACATGTTTAGAAATTTGCAGTTTCACCCCTGAACGTGATTTTTGAATATTATGTCAAATATGCATGATTTATAAGCACTTATATAATATGCTCTTGACTTATATGTTACTTGAGATTGAGATTATGCATGAGATAGTTGTGATGCTACAAACCACCCTACGAAGTACCCATCCCCCAGTTTCAGGCTCTGTCCATGCAATACAGGATTCACTAGGTATTGAGATATTCAGTCTTCATGCTCTGCGCATGTGTATTGAGATATTTAGTGCTCTGCCTAGGCGTTGAGTTTGTCCGCCAGGTATTGAGATGGTTTTCTTCAGGTTTTGCCCGTGTGATGATAGATCTTGCCAGGTATTGAGATATTTCTCTCAACTCTACCTGTGTGTGGGACGCCCACCTGGTATCGACATTTTTCCCCAAAGTACTAGTCGTGGTGAGAACCTTTAGTATCAGTTTACTATTTTGGAGCAGGATATTAGTTTATAGTTTTCAGATATCGGCCTACAGTTTTTTTATCAGTTAATAGTTTTAGTAACAGTATCAAAATCAGCTTTCAGTTTTAGAATGTTCAGAATCAGATTCAGTTTTCAGTATTAGAACAATACTTATGGATAATTTGCATTAGTTATATGAAACATTCGATGTTTGTAGCATGATTTATAGAAAACATTGCCTTTAGAAGCATAAGCATTTACAACTATTCTTTAAGTTCTCATAAAAGAGTTTTCAACATTTAGTGATGAGCCAGGATTCAGAAATTGTTGTCAGTTTAACTGCTCAGATTACAATACTTAGAACAATTAGAAATGAGTTATGCATGCATACATGAATGATCAGTTGCTACTTTATCATGTTCATAGAATCATGTTTTCAGTATTTCATAAGAACCATTGCATGCCATAACTTTTGTTTGACGAATGTTTTGCAAACTTCCCCTTTCCCCCACTCACTGAGTATTTCAGCTCACCCCTTTTCAAAAATGTTTTCCTGCCATAGGTTCATAGGGATATCATGCTGAGCGGTGATTACTAAGCAGTGAGTCACCGCTCAAGATTGTGCCACGCGTCAACATCTTCTCATGTGTGTATTATGGCATATGTTCCAAAAAAAGAATGGCTTATGTTTCTTTTGTAATAGTCTTATGTTTTCGTTGTAATTACACAAGACTTGATACTCTTTTTCCAAATTTTCATGGATTATGCATTATATTTTTCCAAACTTCCTAAATATTTTTATGTACATATTCATACATATATCTTTAATTACATTTTCATACGGATTATTTATGTAAAGTATATTCAGGAAAACAGGATTTCAGGTTTCACAATTTTCCCCACATGGCACATCTCGGTCATCCGAGTCTCATGGGAGTGCTTGGATCCTATGGGATGAGGAAGGTCGAGACGGGTCGTGTCAGAAGACATGGTTGTAGCTCGCTTCTGGGTACCTGAAAAAAGAAGCGAACATGTGTCAGAGCTTGAACAAATCGTCAACCACTCCACACTCGCTTCTATTTCAGGCACCTGAGATAGCTTGCGCAATACAACGACGGTACAGGACCTATCTGGGATACTAGCGGCCACCGCGTTAAACCCTTTTAAGACCTAAGACCGTCGGGGACGCAACCAAAAACCCTACTAAAACCTTAAAACATCCAATATGGCCACTACAATAGCCACCATTTAACACCAAAATCACCAAAACAGAAGAAAATAGGGGAAAGAGCCTTACCGGAATAAGGAAAATGTTGGAAACTCGTGAGAGAGACCACCGCGATGATGTAAGAACAACGGCAAAAGAGAACTAGAGTCAGAATAACTTTCGGAGTAACTATTCTGAGGTTTTTCACTACCTTTTATAGTGGTTTGCATGGAAGACGAAGGGGCGGGGTTTAATCATGGCCGTCGACTTACAATCGATCCTGGCCCTTCGTTCATCAAGCAATCTCAGCTCGTAGACATGGCCACGTGTCAACCATCCGCGAGGAGCAACGAACCGTCAGATTACTTTAATTATAACCATCACCGCACGTTGCCTTGACTTTGCACATGAATAGTTGTCGTCGCCCACGCACGACGAAACGTAACTGACAAAGGCTACCTCATTCAATACGGCACGACCGCACATAAATTACTTATATGCCCTGACTATTCATATTCTGAGTTTTGACAGGTACCATGAGGAATAAAGATCCAAGTGTGAAGTACGTCGGCTAAGCACAAGGTTGATCATGGGGGCTCGATCGAGCACGCACTCGGAGACTCACTGTTGAAGCTGAGCTTGGCATCAAATTGAGCAACAGTCTTTGAAGCCTGAAACGAGCATTGAACACTAGGGGGCAGATGTTGTGTGTGGTCTTTTTGCCAAGCTTAGGCCAACTCAAGGATATATGTCGATCCAGAATGAGCTCAGCAACTACGATTGATCGACCCAACATAAGCTAGTCACGAACAATTCAAGGAATCATTCAATCAATCCCTAGATTACTTCAGATCCTAGATATTGCGAGAATGACTGGATCAACGGTGATCACTGCGTAATCACAATGCCCAATCACGAGGATATCAGAATTGTGATTTGAATAAGTTGGAATCCCCTAAATTTTGTTTCTTCTTTTGTACAAATCTTCCCCCTCAGACAATGAGGAGGGGGTCATGAATTTCAGATAAGAATTGTATTATAAGCTGTCACAGCAAATACAAAACACAATAGACGTAGGCTGTTAACCTGGCAGAACCACTTTAAAAATCTCTTTGTTTTTAGTTCATTTTATTCATATTCATCGCTGATTATCACTAATCACGCACACATCGATTCCGATCCCAGCAAGGTCGATCGGATCTCACTAGTTGGTGCAAAATTTTATACCAACAAATATAAATTTTGAATAATGTTAACATAGAATAAGGATTTGGTTTAAATTTTAAAATTTATTAAAAAAAAACAAATTATACATATATAGAAATTAAAAAAGACATAACATAACTGAAACTAAAATTGAAAGATTAGACGTTGATTGAATCAAAATAATAAGTAAAAACGTTTTACTTTTGGGAAAAATTACAATCTAGCTACTTTTTTTCTTTTTTACAGTGTTATTATAACTTATTTATATCCATATTGATACAATAGATAACATTAAATAAAAACAAATATTTTTGTTCATATTTTTTTTTCAATAAAGGATATTACAACAGGAATCTCGTTATTATTGGATCTCACTAATATTACTTTGACTTTTGAACCATTGAATATTCAACGGTTTGGAAACGTTACTCCAACACCTATTAATTTTTTATTTTATAATTACTGAAAGAAAACATGACAAATCTGAAATCTCCAATTAACCAACAGTATCCTTCACTGACAGAGGCGCCATGGCTGAAGTCACAAATTCTTTCATGATAACAGGCACAGCCTTACGCTTTTCAGGCTCAATAATGTCAATTCCATGATAACCTTCTTCATCGTAGTGACTTTGCACTTGTACTCCCTTTTGTTCCATCATTTTCACCATCTCAAGCTGACGGTCAATCATTGGGTCCCCAGTAGTTGCTGTGATCAATATCTTCCATCCAAGTTGTTTGATTTGATCTAAGACATCTGACCCACCATCCACCGTTAGACTGCAATACTCATGATCACGGTCAGCGCCATGTGGTAACGAGAATTCCCACAATATATCACTAACACATACCGGAAAAAATGGATTATTCATCAACCTCAACTCGGACTCCGTCCTCTTCTCCCCACCAATGAAAAGGTGCTGCAATATGAGCCCTTTGATCTTCAATGGCAATATGTCTTCAACTTGTGCCGCTACACGCAGTCCTACCTGGTACGCTATGTTTGCACCTGCACTAACCCCCATTAAGGAACATGAAGAGAAATCAGCATATTCTTTCAACAACTCTTCTTGGGTAGTTTTGATCCAGTGCAATACTTCCATGGAGTCATCGTAAGCGGCTGGAAGACGGTGCTCCGGGGCAAGCCTGTACTCGGCTGAGACAACTACAGCAGGATATTCAAGCGCCACGTTTGAGCAAAAATCGTGGGAAATACTTTCGTCTAGGCTGCCGATAATGAAGCCTCCGCCGTGATAATAAACTATGAGAGGAAGCTTGGTGGTGGAGGAAGAATCAAGTACTTGACGGGGAAGGAATATGCGAGCCCAGGTCTCGTTTGAAGTGTTGATGGGGACATCTTTGAAGAGAACTCGAGGATCGTGGTCAGAATCGGATATATGGAGTACGTTCCTTTTGCGAGTGGCAGTACCGTCGGGATTGGGGAAGAACTGAAGGTATTCGTAGGGATCAATGGTTGGAGATGATGAGGTAGTTTCACCTGCCATTTTGGACTTCGATGGACGCTGAATAATGCAAGTTTTGAAGTGGGTTTATCTTCTCGAGTTGATAGTGTCTCTCTAAATAATACTGTCCACATATCTCTTATCTTCAAACTCTGTAAAAACAAACAATATTTACTACAGTATTATATACGTGGAGCTGGATTCTCTTTTGATTGGAATGATCAATTAGTAGTTGCCTCGTGATTCACAATACCTCTTATAAATCAATACCTTTTTATTAATATATATACAACCGCAAATCCTCTCTCATGAAACAAATATTATTATAATTCATTTCAAAAATAGAATATAATACCTAATAATATATTAATTATGCATTTAAATAAATAATAGACGTATGATAATGAGAGTTCAGTTAAAAGAGATAATTCTAAATCTTTAATATCATAAATATTTTTGAAAGAGGAAGGCTAGTTATGACCCGTTTAATGTGGTTGAAAAACAAATACTATATCTAGATACTTTTAATTTTATCGTAAATCTTTAAGTTTTATTTAAAAATAAATTAAAATTTATTACAAATATATAAGAATAAAAGAAAAAGTTATGTTATGAATTTATCATCATAAAATCTTATGATCGACTTTATAAGAATTTCTATTTATAACTTTAAAATTTGGAGATCGTTAACAATATTTGAGAAAAACCAATAAAAAAAAGGGTGAAAATGAAATGAAGAATAAATAATTTTATTTATTATGTTATTCATTCTGTCATTGTTTTTTTTGCATGAACGTTGGTTAATTAATTATTGGAAAAATCATTTTTCTAAATAAATGTCATAGCCAGAAGTTGTACATAACTTTTAATTACGTAAGCTGACAATAGAATTAAATTCCTAAAAATCTACAGATATTATTATAGTATAAATGACAATTGAATGGGAGTGGTTTTAAGAACTTTATGAAGAAAATGACACAAGTCTAAAATTGCTTATAAAGACATGTTGTCGTGTAGCATGAAAAATGGATGGACCAAGTTCTTGGTTTTGTGAATATAATCAGGAGAATTATGTGAGGTCCAATTCAAAAGGGATGAGGGACCAAATAACGTCACACTCGTTCTTCAAATAACTTCAAAAGGGTTTGTGAATATAACTCCAGTTTGGAGTCGTTTGATCAGTTCAGGCCCATAAATGGTTTAGTGAATTGCTGATTTTCATCGATGGATGTCTATATCACAGTAGCAACTAAGGGAAGTGTCGCTGGGCTATGTGGTCCAAGAATTGACCCTTTTTTCAAAAACGAGATACATCATGTGCCTTATTATGTTGTTTCAAGTACACTAACATCTTTTAAATACGAGTTGAAGCCCCTATAGTTTTCCCAGATGAAATTCAAAGCAATATTGGTTGGGAGTGTTTTTATCAATTTATAAAATTTTATTGTTGGGGGTGTTTAGTTAACTTAACAAACCTAGGGGGTTAAAAAAATATAAATATTTTGAGTTGAATAGAATAGTATTGGATTTTGAGAATATTAAAACAAATATGTATTTTGGATAGGATAGGATAGGATAGGATAGTATATGAATAGTAGACCGAACACAACCTAGTTTTTCAATAGTAAAAATATAAGTTTATCAAACCAAGTAATATAAAAGAAAGGGGTTCCTAACAAAAGAAGAAACACGTTTGTGATATTTAGAAAGTGGAAATACTTGAGAATTTTGTGGTGAATTCAGTAGCACTAAGGATGGGCATAAAACCTGGCCCCGTTGGGACCTGCCCCGACCCGGCCCGAATGGGGTAGAGTTTCCCTGAATCATTTGGGGTTTGGGACGGGATCGGGCCAAAAATTAGTCCCCAAATTCGGGGATGAGCTATGGCCATGATAAGTCTTGCCGTGCCCTGACCCCGTTTTGTCCCCGCCCTGAATCCTCAATCCGGCCCGTCTCATATATATATATATATATATAATTAGAAATCAATAATATATATACATGTATTAATTTTAATAGTTGAAAATCAATCATATATTATACAAGAATAAATTATAATTGTATAATATTTTATGAAACCATATAGAAATAGGTAATAAATAAAACTAGATTAAATATAATAAATCATTATAATTATTTTTAATACATAATAAATATGTTATATATGTATAATGTATCATTTGATATACATAATATATATGTTATATATGTATAATATATTGTTTAGGATTTTGCAATGGTTGTATATGTATAATTTATGTTAAAAGTATTGAAGTGTGATTCATTTTGTCATGGGGATTACAATGGTTTTAGACCCTAGGTTTAAAACGAAGTTGTTAAATTTCTTTTTTCCTTTGCTCTATGGAGAGGATGGTATAGATGAGATTATGAGGACCCGGAGATTATGTAATGATTTGTATGTTCAATATGAGAGTAACCATCGAGGTTGCCAAACACATCAATCTTATAGTTTCACTGCATCCTCTGGTAGCTCTTCTAAGGCCGAGTTTGAGAGGATGGGGGTAACGGCTAGTTTGGATAAATTTTTGCAGGAAAAATCTAGTATTGGCCAAGAAAAGTCTGAGTTGGATTCTTACTTAAAGGAGAAAATTATTCCTAAAACTCCAGACTTTGATTTATTGACTTGGTGGAAGACATTTGGGTCTAAATATCATATCCTACAAAGGATTGCTCTAGATATCCTAGCTGTTTTCGCGTCCACCGTTGCTTTTGAGTCTGCATTTAGCATTGCTGGCAACATAGTGAGTCCACATCGCAATAGGCTTCATTCTAATACAATAGAGGCGTTGATATGTTTACGAAATTGGAAATGGGCTGACATCTAAGGTAATCAAAAGGAAATTTTTGTTTCTTCTACATTAAAAATTAAAAAACCTATTAACATATGCTAGTTGTTAATGTTTATTTTGACTGTTATGTTAGGCCCAATGCTAGGATATGGTTCATCAATTTATGATGATAGTGATGCAAACGATTAGGTATTATAGATTTGTATTTTGTAATATATTCTTTTTCTTTACTCTTCTTTAGACATTTGTATGATAGTTAAAATTTGTGTACAAGTTACTTCAATACATCTAATTTATTCTTTTTGCTTGTTTAGGAGGAAATTGAAGTGGTATAATTTTAATGATATGGATACTTTTGGTGAAAAGTTTTGGATTTCTTATGTGATAGGTTTATTTCTCCATATTTTAATTGTATGTAATTTAATATGGTTTAGATTTTTTTTAGGGTTGTAATAATTTAAAATTTGTCTACAGGTTATTTGTGGATTGCACATAGAAATGGAATGTTAGGTGCTGTCTGCTGTGGTCTAGCCGTCTGGGTTTTACTCTTGAATGTTGAATCTTGATAGTGTGATGTATTGAATCTAATGATGTGGATTGTGGGGGTCTTTTCGGCAGTCTGGCTCCTTATGTTTGGAATCTTTTGATTATAAATCTGTCATATATTATAATATATTATCAATTTAGTATGATGATCTTTATGTTTAACGTGTACATTATAGATTAAATTTCTTTTTGGATGGTATATATTAATTTGAAGCAAATGGTAATAAGGCAGGATCAAGGAGGCAAAAGACACAAAACCCCCAAACGGAGAATTCGGAGATTCCACGAATTCCCTATTTGGGGATCGGGCTTCATTTGGAAATTCCTTGAATTCCTCATTCGGGCTATGGGCCGAGGCCAGAGACAGGGGTCCCCGGCCCATGCCCATCCCTAAGTAGCACTGCTGATTTTTTTTTTTATTTCGCTTTTATCTTTAATCATATGCTCGACCGATTGAATTAAATTTTGAATAACTATTTATGTAGCCGGATCACAAACTTTTACTCCCATACAGGAACATTTTATTCCTCTTCTAAGGGTAGGCAACATATTATCAGTAGTATTAGTGGCTTTGTAAAAACTACTGATCTGGTTTGCAAATAAGATTCTCAATTTATTTGTATTGTTAACAAAGACATTAGTCCAAGACAAACAAACTCAAATGACGTGTATCATGTTCATGTATGAAAGTTTTCCATCCATATCGTGTATAGACGAAACAAGACATATTTAATATAATCGATAGAATCTTATGGTTTTATTAGAAATTTAGATTGATAAAGCTAGCTCAAGAGAGGAGTGAGCCCAACCACATATATACACAATAACAGCCTTCCAACTTTGCAATATGAGACAAATTCAACTTCAATGCTATTCCTTGGTGATGTAGAAAAAATTCAACTTCAATATCCTCCTAGAGAGCTTAGGTGGAACTCACTCTTACAAGATAACTCAAAAGAGGAAGGAGACCAACCAAATATACACCATATCAACCTAACAAATTGGTGATTTAGGACAAATTTAAATTCGATATGAAATTTGAATTCTTTTAATATAGAATAAGGATTTGGTTTACATTTTGTAATTAAAAAAAATATTTAGAGAGAGAAATTAAAAAAGACATAACAAAACTGAAACTAAAATTGAAAGATTAGGCGTTGATTGAATCAAAATAATAACTAAAAACGTTGTACTACTTTTGGGAAAAAACAACAATCTAACTATTTTTTTTTTCTTTTTTACAGTGTTATTATAACTTATTTATATCTTATGTTTGACCTAATGTGATATTATTTTAAAAATATTGATACAATAGATAGCATTAAATAAAAACAAATAAATTTGTTAATATCTACCTCCCCTTGGATATTGGTTTTTTTAAGTTACTTATTGGTTCCAATTTCTGTGTGTGCGGAGGACTACCTCCCCTCGAATATTGGCTCCTTTAAGTTTTGGTTATGTTTTATGTTTAATGTTTGGGTCTTGCACTATTCTTACCATTTGAGGTGGTATTACATATCTAAGAGGTTGAACTCACGCATATGTAATCCTCTTCAGCTTTACCTACTACTCCCATAAATACTAGCTTATCTAGATTTTCTTCTAAAGTAGATAGTTTATATGAAATATCTTATATCCCAGAAAATAAAAAAATCCAAGATACTATCCCTCTCATTGTAAATCCTTATACAACCTTTTCCAAGTCTTCTTCTTCTTTGTCTAAAACCTTTAAAACTCTTGTTAGACTAGTACTTTTGATAAGTGTCAAATTCCAGCCACAACTTCAGAACAATATGTTACTTTGGAAATCCCTCAAGAATCCATTGCCCAATGGATCCATGAAAGATACTCTCATGTACACTTTGGTGCTATCAGGCTAGCTCTATCTTATCATGGCAGAAAAGGTCTCCTAGTCTTTGTCTGAATCATTTTGTTGGACACCAGATTTGTCCAATATCAACATGCTTGTATAGGAACTGCACAGACAACTTTGAATGCTGGGACAGTCATTATGACACTGTTTCCTAATTTCAATATGTCTCTTTCTGATGTTCATTGATCCAAAGCTCTTAAGTTCAATTATAGATAGTTGGTGCAGATTTAAATCCAGGGAGTATTGCAGCTACTTTGCATTATCAAATGGTTTGGCGGATCCAAGACCATGCTCTTGATCTCACTATTCCTGCGACTACTGATGCGCTACTCCTTACTGTTGACTCTCAGAATACTCCTCACTACATCAATATTCCCAGGCAGATTTCTAGAGATGATTTGGTTAAATTGTTACCAGACTCTTGGGTGACGAGTTATGAGTCTCTTAATAAAAAAGAAACTTTGGTGGTTTCTACAGAATCTACCATGCATGATAGCAATGACGGAATAATAACTATCAGATTTAAGTCTCCAGCAACTCTTACTGCTCCACCTTTGAGTTTTCAACAAACTCAATTCATGATCACTCCAGTCTTACCAGCTACAGCAGTAAGGGAACCTGGACTTTCCATTAATTCATTTCAACAATCTGGTGCTCTTGTCTATCATCAATTTGATCCAGTCATTGGTCACACTCCATTTGATCTTGACTGCCAATGCTTGGACTGTCGTGACAATCCTATTTGGGAAATAGATGAGCATTATCTTTCCAAACGAAACCATTCCAGACGGAAAAAACAGACAGCTTGGTGCAGTAAAAAAGATCTTCACTCCAGATTTGAAGACCATGATCCTAAAGTTGGCCTTTTAGGTCAAATATCTAGTAAATTTGACTATTATGTCAAATATTCTCCACCAGCCTAGAAAGAATCACCATCCATTAATCTTTCATGGGAAATCCCTCAAAAATCTAAACCCAAATCACCTTTAAAACTATTCAAACCTACTGAATCACCTTACTTTACAAACCCTTTACCATGTTATTAGCAGGCTCTCCGGTGGATTGCAAAAGAAAACAAACTAACCCATTCACCCCTTGTTCATACTCCACATGTTCAGTCCATTATGATGATTCAATCTTCTGAACCTCAAAAGACATGACAAAATTTCAATTATGACATAGACTTTCCTTCTCTTAAGGAAACTGCGACTCAACAACCAAAAGTAGTTCTTTCCAAAGTCATACAGCCAGATGGATCTCCGCCAAAACTCTCCCAAGCTAAAGAAATTCTCAATTGGTAGACTGAAAATGCTTTAGCCCAAAACAAAACCATTACCAGAATTGAACAAAAATTGGATTTGGTAACTCATCAGGTAGACTCTCAGTCTCAAACCCACACTATGTTGATTTCTCAGTTACAAAAACAGATTGATCATCTCTAAAACTGGATTGATCAGTTCCATCAGGAATTAATGCACATTGTCAGCATCTCTCATGGCTATTATGCTCAATTTCTCTAGAAGGAAGCAGAAATGAAGTCGCTAAAAACTCAAATGGCATCGCTTCAACACGAACATCTTAAGCAAAAACTCAGACAACCATAGACTTTTCCTGAAATGTCTTTGGTGCCAAATCCTTTTGATTCTTCAACAGCATGGCCACAACCATCTTTTTCACATTTCCCAAAGATTAGTCAACATTTAGTCTTACCTCGTATACCTCTAGTGTTGTTCAGGCTTTTGGCAACATTGAACAGTTATATGCCAAGCTCCGCAAAGAACGTAATGAAAAGATTAAGCTGGAATGGGACCAAAAGAAGCGAGAAAAATATTTTGCTAAAACGCAGAAACCATCTAATGATATACCTGACTCTTTCTCTTCCAGTCATTCAGATCCTCCATCTCTTAAGTATCATCGTCCTTTATCTAAGGATAAGGCTCCAATGCAAATAATGATGATGGAAGATCGCCAAACTTCTGCTAATCCTGTCTCTTCAAAAAAACCTATCTCTTTCAATTTTATGAACTCTATTTTTAGAGACATGGCAGAAAGGCAACACCTTGCAGCTTCGGGTATTTCTCAAGATTCTCTATCTACCTTCCAAACAGAATCAGAAGCTGATATACCTTCTACTGATGAATCATTTGAAAGTGGCTTGGACTCTGAAAGTGATACTTCTGATCAACATCCTAATGTTTATCCCCAACTGATGACCCATCAACCCGAATCTTCAAGACCACCTGTTGTCTTTGAGGTCGATGATGAGATGCCTGAAGGTGGTGATTCCATTCCAGACTCTCCACCTATGTATCAACAATCCCGTCATACTACGGTTGAGCGTGACTCTTATACAACTTCAGCAAAGCTCCACACTTTTACGGTTGATGATCTTCCTCCACACAAATGGAGAAATCGAATGTATGAATTTCAAACCTGGTTACAAGCTAAGATGCTTAAACCTAATGCCCAAGTCTCTATTGTACTTATGCAGTTTACAGTTAGATTTGGTGGCATTCTCCGTGATCGGTGGACAAGTCTTCAAGAGTACAAACAAAATTTATTCATCTAAATGCCAGATATTAATCAAGTTATGTATCTCCTCTATGATGAATTTTGTGGATTACCTCACCTTTATGAGGACCAGGTCAGAGAAGAATATTTTAAGATGCGATGATGTTCTCTCAAAAAGAAAGATCTTGACAGACATTACAAGGAGATGGTCAAAAGATATCATATACTTAAGGGTATGGATGATCCTAACATGAAGCAAGCCTTTTTAGCATCTATTCCAGAATCCCTAAGTCATGAAGCAACCAAGCTTATGCAGTCTCAAAGCAGACAACTTGGTTCCACTTCTCTTGGAGAAATTTATCAGTTTGTCATTCTCACTTTGGAAAAGCTCTGTTCTCAAAAATAATTTTTTAACGATTATCTAAAGCGTTCTAAGCAGCTGACAAAGGTTTGTCAGAGACCAGACTTGCAGATCAAGTGCAAATCAGATCGCTCATGTTCTTGTCCTACCAAGAAGAAGTTTCATTCCAGACGCATCAAGTTTTCTCCACCTAATGCTCCTACCAGGCACAAATTTTGACGTTTCAAGCACCGTAAGTTTCTTTGAAAAAAAAGAAACGCAGTGGTAAACGATCTAATCCGTGTTATTTGTGCAACCGTTCTGGTCATTTTGCCAAAAATTGTCCAAACAAGCCCAAATAGTTAACCAAAATGATGCAAAAGCTTTCTCAGCTCACTGATATAGATTTTTCTGATGATGAAGTTGAAAGTTGGTTTTCAAAGGATGAAGAACCCACTTCAGATACAGTTTTCCAGTTTGCAGCCATGGTGACTGAGTTCTCTAATTCAGATGATTGTCACTATTTCTACCATATCCAACAAATACCACAATCCCTTCTATCATTAACCATCTCATGTCATGTACCTACAGTAAAAGTTCCCTACTAAATATTCCAATCCCATTTCAATCATAGCATTTTTTGATACTGGTGCTACTCGTATTATTATCAACCCTAAGATCCTCCCATCCTTTAAGTGGAAACCTCATCAAGAAGTTTTCTACATTGCTAACAGTGACACTTTCATTACTTATCTGATTAGCAAGCCCATTAAAATCCAAATTTTTCAAGGATGTTTTACTTTTCATAAAGTTCTTGGTTCCGATTTACCTGGCAAAGATATGGTTCTAGGTTTTGATGTTTATTCTAAACTCAATAAACTTAGAATCCTCCTTGATGGTGCTCGATACAAGATGTTTTTCTAATCCTGGACCATTTAGCTTAATTTATTCTAGATTGAAGGCAATCTTATTGAGTAGATCAAAACCCAGCCTAGCCCAACAAGAATGTACTCAGCTTTTATCTTAAGGATTGATCGAACCCACAGATTCTCAATGGGCATGTGAAGCCTTTTATGTCAATTAATGTGCTGAACAAGCTAGAGGAAAACTCAGACTTGTTGTCAATTATCAGCCATTGAATTTCTTTCTCTGTGATGATAAATTTCCTTTGCCTTCCAGACAAGTTCTCTTTGCAAATCTCCATAATGCAAAGATATTTTCCAAATTTGATCTCAAAGCTGGATTCTGGCAACTTGGAATTCATCCTAATGATTGTCATAAGACTGCTTTCTGCAGTCCCAACCAACACTAACTGTGAACGGTCATGCCTTTTGGACTTAAGGTCGCTCCTTCCCTATTTCAGAAAGCCATGACGAAGATTTTTGCTCCCTTTCTTCATACATGTCTCATTTATGTCGATGATATCCTTCTTTTTTCAAAAGCTGGGAAATCTCATATACGTCTTCTTCGTGAATTTGCTAATATCATACACTCTTATGGTATTATGCTCTCTGAGAAGAAAATCCAGTTAGGGCAGACAAAGATTGATTTTCTTGGTATGGTGATTGCTAACGGCAAGTATGATCTTTAGCTCATATTGCCAATGAGTTGCAAAAATTCCCAGATGTTCTCACAACCAAGAAAGAAATACAACAATTCTTGGGAATTGCCAATCACATATGCAGTTTTATTCCCAACATTTCTCATCTCACTACTCCACTTTCCCATATGCTTAAGAAGAATCCTCCTTCGTGGTCTGAAAAAGCAAACAAATGCAATCAAGAGTCTTAAACACAAATCCTTCCATACATAGCCATTGAAGATTCCTTCTTCTGGAAAATGAATTCTTCAGATGGATGCTAGTGACACTCATTGGGGTACAGTGCTTTTTGAACAAGATGATGACAAAGTACGACATTTGTGTGGATACCAGAGTGGACAACTCAAACCACATCAACAACATTATCATTCTACTTTCAAGGAAGTATTAGCAGTAAAAAATACCATTGAAAGGTTTTAATTCCATCTTGTTGGACATTACTTCTTTATTGAAACGGATATGAAGTCTTTTGATCAAATGTTTCGATTCAACAAGAAAAAGGTTCCGCATCAATAATTACTTTGATGGGCAGAATGGTTCAGCAAATATTCCTTCATCATCCAGCACATCAAAGGTCACACCAACATCATTGCAGATTATTTATCCAAACCTAAAACTAAACAAGTCGGTTTCATGAACCCTAGATCCAAACCTCTTCCCTGTTTCATGTTCCAACTATTAACCTAGTCCAGTTCTTGTTCATCATCTTCTTCACCAAACCATGCTCTAGACATACCTCCTGAATTCAATGACCTTGTTCGAACTCATACCATTGATGAAAATGCTACAATCCTCATGCTTTCTTATCAAATTCAATGCATTGAAAAATGTGGACAATCCATGTTTGATATGTTAGGTGTCCATCCAGATTACCCCTTTTCAAAAATCTTTTGTTTACCTCTAGGTCTTGATATCATATTTCCAGAAGAATTATTATAGTTCTTTTGGTATATGTTACACCAGTACCACATTGCCATTCAATTCCCGATCCATCATATGTTGAAAATAATTTCCCAATATCAGTCATCCTCAACCTCTGAGTTATACTTTTTGATGACTTTTCTCAAATGGTTCAAAACCCTAGAAAAATGGAAATCTATGTTTGCTCATCAGCTTGCCCAATACAAAGGTCCTATGTCTACCAAAATGGCATGATCTATCATGTCTTTCCACAGACATCACTCTATCAGATCCGATGGCCTATATTTTTCACAACATCAAGTAACATTTCATCAGTCTTATCCATATGATCTCGTCCATAATATGTTTGACCATCCTGTTGAGACTAGATCAATTCAAAAAAATCCTTTTTGAAAAAAATCAGATAATTCCAGATGAAATATGGTCATCCTTTCGCGATGATGCTCTGTAGGAACTCTTTCCTCCAGACTACACTAAGAAATTACTCCAAGACAAATAAACATGCATAAATTCCATCACTGCTCAATTCAATGCCACTTTAGATTATCCAGAATGGTCCTAGACTTACAACCAAATACTATGTAGGAAGAAGAATTTCAACAGTCTCGTAATTACTATCTTCATAAATCCCTATGACAATAGTACATGCATGCACCAAGTACCTCTACAAAGTAGAAAACTCAGTTTCCAGACATTTCTCCAGATACTCATCTAGATACATCTTCTTGACAAATCCTTACTAACTGGATTCAATCAATGGGTTGTCTCGATTTTCAGAATGAAATCTCCTGGCATGTTACAAACCTGTCAAACGATTAAAGCTCTGCGTGTCTTAAAATAAAAGTTGTGTCATTTATGTAAAATAGTCAGGGACTAAATGGTAGTTTGCCAACTTAGTGTAATATCTTCCATATGAATTGTAAAAGCCAAGTATTGTAGGCAAGTAAATGAAAAAAAAAGTCAAAAAGTCTAGTCATGTATTAAATGACTCATTTATGAGTCTTGCATGCAATGTATTACTCTACTCTATAAATAAAGGCCTTTACCTTCTCGTAGAGAGAGGAAGAGCATTGTGAAAAACTCTTGTATATTTCTCTTGCTTTGTTCTTTTATCAACAATCTCTCACTTCTCCCTTGCATATTTTCTTTACACATCTTTACCATAGTTCTTCCATGTTTCTTTCATCCTTCTAACTTTCCCTCAACCTCAAGGGTGTTGTAATATTTTGATAATGTTAAGGGTATAAAAAGATCCCATATATGTTCTTCATTTATGTTTAATATACATGTTCTTCATTTGCGTTTTTGACATGTTTAATATATATGTTCTTCATTTATGTTCTTGGTGTATTTAATTTTCACTAACCCTTTTAGATGATGTTAGAAACTGTGTAGGTGTAAGTGTGTGTGGGGTAAAAGAAGGGTCTTGACCATGATCTCGACCGATCATTGCTTTGATTGGTTTAACTTAAGTCGGCTATCATAGTTTCCCACATACAGAAACTCCACAATCTTTTGATAGTATCTCCAAGGTCTAGTAACCCTAGACCTGGCAAAATGGGTCCAGACCCGTGGGTCGGTCCGTACCCGGGTAGAAAATATAGGGTATGGGTCCAATTTATTAGACCCGTTTCGTTTTTACCCGTACCCGGCCCAACCCGTATAGTTGAGGGGTTATATGGGTAAACCCGCGGGCACCTGCGGGTACCCGTTCTTGCAAATCCCTAAAGTGGCTAAGTCCCTAACTCAGACTTTAAAGCAAATCTTCATCTTCAACATAACAATTCTTTCTCGCAGTCTCGCCTCTCGATCTCTCATCACTGCATCACTCATCACTCATTCATCATCAGTATACCTCACGGTCCTCACCTGAACCTTATTTATTCATTCTGTAAACTCTTAATCTCTCATCCAGTCTATGATTCCCATTCCTAGTACCACCATCGCCGGTAGCCCTCACTCTGGTCATCTCCTCTCTCTCACGTCGTCGGGACTTAGGCGTCGGCTCGTCATCTCCTCTCTCTCTCCGTCACAAGACTCGCGACTCTTCTCCCCACCATTGTAGTAGATCCGTGAGTTGGGTTTCAAGATCTGTTTTTATTGTATCTTCCAGAAAAGCTGCAGCTTGTTTGATGTTTGGGTTTCAAGATCTGTTTTCAAGATCCGTGAGCTGGGTTTCAAGATCTGCTTTTATTGTATCTTCCAGAAAAGCTGCAGCTTGTTTGATGTTTGGGTTTCAAGATCTGTTTTTAAGATCCGTGAGTTGGGTTTCAAGATTTGTATAGTTTAGCTGATTCGTGAAATCTCTGTCTGTATGAAGTATGAACAGTAAATGATGAGGATTTTTGTGCTTAGAGTTAGTGAATTGCAGATTTGCAGGCACTGTTTTTAGAATAATAGTTGTCCGGCTGTCCCTGTAAATATGGTTTTGAAATGAAGCTGTTTGCCTATTTTCACAAGTAGAATTCTATAAATGTGTTATGCATATGCTACAAAATTGGAGCCATGGTTCAAATTTAGAATTCTGTAATGAATTATTTCCAATGTTCTGTACAATTTTCATAACTGCAAGAATTTTGGGGGTGTAATTGTTATAATTGAAAACTATTAGGGGTGAAACGTAAAAATTGAAACCTAGAGAGAGAAAAAACGAGTCCACCCGTACCCGTATAGGGTAGGGCATGGGTCTAAAATATTGGACCCGTATATATCAACCCGTATAAGGACCCGCACCCGTATGACCCGTACCCGTATAACCTGGACCGTATCCAGTCCACCCACCCGTTTTGCCAGGTCTAAGTAACCCGTATGTTATCAGAGCCAGGATACCATAAGGGTTAACAAAGGATATTACGACAGGAATCTCATTATTGGATCTCACAATATTACTTTGACTTTTGAACCATTGAATATTCAAAGGTTTCGGAAAAGTTACTCCAACACCTATTAATTTTTTATTTTATCATAAAGAAAACATGACAAATCTAAAATCTCCAATTAACCAACAATATCCTTCACTGACTGAGAAGCCATGGCTGAATTCACAAATTCTTTCATGATAACAGGCACAGCCTTACGCTTTTCAGGCTCAATAACGTCAATTCCATGATAACCTCCTTCATCGTAATGACTTTTCACTTGTACTCCCCTTTGTTCCATCATTCTCGCCATCTCAACCTGACGGTCAATCATTGGGTCCCCAGTAGTTGCTGTGATCAATACCTTCCATCCAAGTTGCTTGATTTGATCTAAGACATCTGACCCACCACCCACCGTTAGATTGCAATACTCATGATCACGGTCAGCGCCATGAGGTAATGAGAATTCCCACATTAAATCACTAGCACATACTGGAAAAATTGGATTATTCATCAGCCTCAACTCGGACTCCGTCCTCTTCACCCCACCAATGAAAAGGTGCTGCAGTATGAGCCCTTTGATCTTCAATGGCAGTATGTCTTCAACTTGTGCCGCTGCACGCAGTCCTACCTGGTACGCTGTGTTTGCACCTGCACTAGGCCCCATTAAGAAACATGAAGAGAAATCAGCATATTTTTTCAACAACTCTTCTTGGGTAGTTTTGATCCAGTGCAATGCTTCCATGGAGTCATCGTAAGCGGCTGGAAGACGGTGCTCCGGGGCAAGCCTGTACTGGGCGGAGACAACTACAGCAGGATATTCAAGCGCCACGTTTGAGCAAAAATCGTGGAAAAGTCTGTCGTCTAGGCTTCCGAGAATGAAACCTCCGCCGTGATAATAAACTATGAGAGGAAGCTTGGTGGTGGAAGAAGAATCAAGTACTTGACGGGGAAGGAATATGCGAGCCCAGGTGTTGTTTGAAGTGCCGATGGGGACATCTTTGAAGAGAACTCGAGGATCGTGGTCAAGATCGGATATGGTCTTAGATAGGAGTACGTTGCTTTTGCGAGTGGCAGTACCGTCGGGATTGGGGAAGAACTGAAGGTATTCGTAGGGATCAATGGTTGGAGATGATAAGGTAGTTTCATCTGCCATTTTGGATTTCGATGGACGCTGAATAATGCAAGTTTTGAACTGGGTTTATCTTCTTGAGTTGAGGGTTTATCTATGAAGAGAGTCTTGTGACAGTAAGGTATTCATATTCAGTGGTATAGCTTTTGTTTATTAATTTTTTTATAAGATTCAAAGGTTTAAGATTTCCATACCAAAAAAAATTAGGTATGACAGCTGTACGTTGGCAATTACATAAACATAGATACATCATACAGCACAGTGATCACGATGGAATTAGAAACTTACAAGCTAAAAAGTCTTATTTAAAGTATCGCTTACTCATATTTCATATATGTGTAGATCTTATTTTTTAAAATTAATAAAAACATCCTTTATGTTGGTTTATTTATCAAATACTTTTATAATAAAATATTAAAAATTAACAAAAATACCATCAACCCACTCTCTACACATATGGAAATCCACCAAATTGCCAAGTTATCTGGTTTGCTAGTTAGTGGGATGGGTTAATTTCCAATAACTGATATTGTGATCGAAATTCATTACTCTCAACTGTAAAAGTTGGTTTTCGTGAAGAAGTTATATTCCACAATCAATTTCATAGTCCGCAGAGGTGCCTTCACGCCCACAAGTTAAATTACAAAAACATTCTGAATTTCTTCTGCATCTGCAAGCGGTGCCGACATGCAGAGACACTATTCTTTGTCAATTGTGGTTTGGGTGCCAGAATTCATAATTAATTGCTAGCTGGACCACGATTACCCTATCACAAATTCAAACGAATGATTCTGAATTCCAAAATTTTACAGTAGATATTTCAGATTGCCCAAATCATGTAAACAATTTGATGGACCCCATGTGCATGTGGGTTATGCAAAATGATAAATGAATCTGTGCTGTTGATGAGCATCTGGCTGAATTTTTGCACATGAGAAGGGTGCTACTTGTGCCATAATTCCACATGCTATAAGAACATATGTTAAGTTATTAAAATCATAACGCTGATCATTTGGGAAAAACTGAAAACTTCTTTTTTTTCTAGCTTTTATTTTATAGATGATGATGATCAATTAAACAGTTTCTTATTGAATATCAATATTGCTTTCAATATGATTAATAGAATATATTTAAGAGTAAACGACTTTTTTTTATCCAAATAATGGCTTAATGACACTTTCTTACCTACAGATTTTTAAAATATATTTTATTACTCAAATTTATATTTCCTTTTTTATTCTAACATCGTTATGATCACACACCACCATCATTCTTTTCTCTGGTCATCATTCACGAAAACCCCTTAAACCCTACTCCTGCCAACCTCTCAAATCATTGGTAATCGAGTGATTAGGGTTTGCACAGCCGCCTCTCCCAAATCAAATTTCAACAAATCCTAATCACCAAAATTCAATCTTTTACCATCAAAAGACTCATCGATATTTTCTCTTTAAAAGTCCTAACAGTTTGGATGGAGTTTACTCTTTATTCATTGTTAGAATTTAAATTTAGATAATAAAATAGTATTTTAAAAGTTTTTGAATGAAAAAGTGTCATTAAGTTATTATTTGTGTGGGGATAGTCATTTACTCTATTTAAAGACTTGTAAGAAAATGCCACCTTTGCACAAAAGTCGCAATGTTTCAAGAATCCCAAGAGAAATTTTTTACGGACAAAAGTAATTAATATTATCCTTTTCTTTACTACTTTGCTATACCTAAGAACAACTAGGGTCTAACCTTTGATCAGTAAAATATTCCCTTGATTTTTTTGAGAAAAAAATCAAGACATGTGATTCATGAAATCAATATTAACCACTTAAAAGAAGATGAAACACGTTGTTAAAAATGGCAATGGGCCTGGTATTTTTGGATACTCGGCCCAATCTATCCCAAAAAATTCGAGTTTTATCCGGTGTTAATAGGCTTGGGCTTGGGCCTGAGATTGATTTTAGAACCCACCCTCGAGTATAAGCCAGGCATGGGACAATCTTTAGTCCTGGCCCAGCCCGGCCCGATAATTTTACTATTAATTTTATTAAATTATCCTTATAATATATATCTAATTATAGAATTATCCTACATATATATACCTTATAAAGGGAAATTATATATAAAGAAATGAGGGTGGATTGTTATTTATATATTTGGTGAGTATTCAAAATAAATTAATATTTAAAAACTGTTTCTAAAATTAAAAATATAAAAAAGAATTGAAATTTATTTTATTTCACAATAATTATTAAGATTACTATTTAATAATTGTTTCTAAAATTATAATTATAAAAATGGGTCAAGATAGGATTACAAAAAGCCCATCGGGCCTGGCTTGGGCTTTACCCATCATGCCTGTAACGGTCCCGGGCCTGTGCCATGGGGGTCAGGTTGGGCTTGGGCAAAGGGCCTCCCGGTCCTGGCTCGACCCATTGCCATCTCTAGTCACATTGTTTCTCAACCTCTCAAGTCTCAAATGCATTTTTATCCTACATTCTCACTTATTCTTTCGAATACACAACACAACCAAATTTGTAATTTTTCTTTTTTTTTTTTTGGGTGTTTGTCTCGCCCCAATCGGGTTGGGGATTCCCCAAATTTTTCGGGTAATGGGGTGAGGATGGGCAGGGAAAAAATCCCCACCCCCAAGGAAAAGGAGATTTGAAGAAGAAAAGGAAGGGAGAAAAAGAGAAGGGCGGGGCGCTGTCCCACTCCCACACTCCCACCCCGAAAAGCCCAACCCGTCTACAACAAATTAATTATTAATTTGTTGCTTTTGTTTCTAATAGATTTTGATTTATGCCCCTTACCAAATTTTTCTTAAATTTTAAAAAAGTATTTAGTGTATTGTTATAATATATTTTTTTTTTTTTACTTTATTTAATGGTTTATCACAAAAGAATTAAATATAATCAATATAAAATAAAAGTTTGAAATAGTCCATTACACCGGAAAAATTTCCTGTGGGGATTAATACCCACAATCCCCAACCTCTAGGGTGGAGCGAGGTGAGGATGGGGATCATTCCATCCCCGTAGGAGCGCAACTAGAGCAGGTATGGGTAATCCCCTCGAGGATGGGGTCGAGGACTTCATTCCCCAACCCGTCTTAGGCCCATCTCTATTGACATCTACTTGTATGAAACACAAATATCATGCATTGATCATCGGTCGGACATGTTTTGAGGTCTATAAATCAAATCATGTTACTAATTACTAATTAGAGTTGATTGTAGTAGTAAACTTTTTTTTCTTTTAAATTCATTTAAGCATATAATTTTAGAATAATATTATTTGTACAAACTTTGATATAAAAAGAATTTATACAAATTAATATGACACATGACATTAAAAATCACATAATATAATGTGATATTAATATCACGTGAACTTTTATGTCACATGACACATATAAGATATCAATTCTGTACGAAAGTTTTTACTAATACTAACCCTACCACTATCGGACAATAATCTCCCACACTAACTTAAGTGGAGAGGCCATCTCATATGTTACATTAATTAACTATCACATCAATCAATTAATTGTCACATCAGTTTAGTCCCAGCAATTTAAAAAAATTATATATAATTAAAACTAATTTAAAAGAATAATTAGTTCAAAAGTAATTCCCAGTAATCAATTCCTAATTCCCACTAACGAAGCATTTGGTTAGAAATATTAGATTATTGGAAATATTAAATTACTAAAAAAATAAATTATCCTAGAAGATTACTAGAAATCTTTAAAAAAATATATTTGATTAATAGATAAGTATATTATATTAATATGTTTGGTTATGAAAAATATATTAATGGGTATATTATTTAAATTATTAAATTATCTCCCTTTTAAATATTAATATAATATTATTTTTATTATTAATTTTTGAATAATTTTTTAACCCCCAATATTTCAGATTTAGTTAAAACACTCCGCTTATATAAAACTTTAATTTATTATGAAATCACCACCACCTCCTACCGCCACCGCAGACCACCATCAGAAGTCTCCGAAAGTCCCCATCAGCAGGTCACCATGACCAAGAGGCTTCGATATGGTCAACGGCCAGATCTGGCCTGATATGACCGTTTTCGGCCATCAATATGACCGAAAACGACCATATCGAAGCCTCCCGGAGTCTCCCACTGAATCTTGTTCTTTTTTGGGGACTCCGGTGATTTTCCGGTAGTGGCTCATGGTGGTTGACCCGTTGTCGATGGTGGTGGTTGGGTGGCAGTGGTGGTGGTGACTGGATGGCAATGGTAGTCTGTAAATTATTTTAAATATAAGGGCATTATTATCCAAAATTTTAATTAAATAAGGGTAAAATTGAAATAGGATGTTAATGTAAATTTGTTTTAAAATAGGGGTATTATTGTCCAAATTTTTTATTAATAAGAGATAAAATTGTAACAAAAAAAAGATAACCCTAATAATATTAAAATATCTAAGAAAATGAAGTTAATCAGATTATCTCTAATATTATTAATAATAACCACTATTGGTATTTAAATATTACTGTTATCTTATATTACTTAATAACCAAATATAATAATCAAGTAATATAATATAATAACAAAGTAATATAAACTCACATTACCTTAATAATTTCACCTAACCCCCAACCAAACGCCCTGGGAAAATTCTCAACTGCAAACCCTCCACTGCCTTCGATTGGAAAATACCACTACCACCGCCAACTATTGGCAATTTTCTTTGAAAAGCTCTTGGAGGTGATCTAAGCGTCATAACGCTGCTTCTGGGGAGATATTCCCCTCCATTATTTATTTTTCCACCTGTTCCATCCACTCAAGCTTGACTTCCCAAAAAGACTCGTCCAAGGCAACGAAGATGAAAGAATCCGCAAAGAAGAGAGAGGGTCAATTGCAGGACCTATTCTAGACAACTTGATTTCAATGGCCTTGCCTTCATGGACCTCTGACATAACTCATCAAATCCGTAGAAAAGGAGAGAACAAATTAAGCCTTAAAGGCTTGGGCTTGGTGCAGGACCAACCGCATCAAATTGAAGAAAATAAACTCTCATTGTTTGTGTTGCCAATTTGGTGTTGAAGGAAATAAACTGAACTCTCATTGTTTGTGTGGTGCTTGTTCGCTCCAAATTGAAGAACGGAGAACCTATACTGAAGGTGGTGCATCATCTTCACTGATGAAGTTGTTTCAGATGATGAAGTTCAACATTGCTTCTGCATATGAGCAAAGATACGAACTTTAAATTTTCAAACATCAAACATTTGCCATAAACACACAGGTAATTTAAGGATCAGTTTTCAAATAAATTAGAAACTAGGAATATGGAATTGCTTCTTATAAGAGAATCAGAACCTATGTCTATTAAGCTGGTTTATTCAAAATTTGGATTGTTGAATCTGTTTGTGTGTTTTTGATAGGGCATTTATTTTTCCTACATCTTTCATTGTTTTACCGTCATTTGATGTATTTCTGTAATAGGATTTGAAAACATTTAAGGCTTCTTATTAAAGTGAAGAACATAACAAGAATATCCCAATTTGAATTAGAAATTGGTTGATGTTCTGTCACCAAAAGAACTTCAGCCAACTGATAGCTCATCATCATCACCAGCGTTTCGACCAAGATTTGTTAAGAGACGACCTTTGAATTCTACAAAAGTCACAATCGTCATCAACCTACAGGTAATTTATTCACTCTTTATCAGTTCGTTGCATTTTTATGATGAAGAATTTTTTTATGAGATTCTTTGGTGTTAATGCTTCTGGCAATGCTATATTTTGTTTCTATATACTTTTTGAATAAATAATAAAAACACTAAGTACCTTATTAAGTGGGTAAGATACATATGGTTTTTTGTTGATGCATACGAAATGCATGGATCAGAGAAGTGGCCTTAGGACAAAAGCTAAAATTAAGATTTATTAGGACAAAAGACTAATCAATTTTGTATCTCAATATATTTTAAATTAAAAGATGTTATTTGATATTTTTTTGAAGGAATATCTTTCCAGAGTTGAGTTTTATAAATTTTCTACTGTGCTGATGTTATTCATCTTTATTTTCTTCAGCAGATCATCACATCCAAAAACAAAAAGGCCTTTTGAACTTGGTGATGGTGTTGCTTCACAGTATCAAGGATGGAGGAGTGCAGTCTTAAAAAATCGGAGAACTCTTCTTCCCAAATCAATGTCCTGGCTAACTCGGTTGGCTAACTGGAAGATAATGGTCGGCTGGTGTGGTTTTGTCCCTTTATTGTCTTTTTTTTGGCAGGTTGTGAGGGTGGTCTTCTAGTGGTGACCTGTTGTGGAAGATTGGGCAGTTGGCTGCCTGCTTTTGTTTTTTCTTAGTGTAGCAGTTTTGCTTTTGTTTGCTGGGTTGTGTTGTGGTTTTTTGTACAGGTTCCCAAGGTTTGCTTTTGTTTTTTCCTGTTGTTGTCTCTCGGTCCTCGGTTTTTCTTCAAAGGTTGGAGTGTTGGGGTCTTCATCCCCTTTAGGTGTATTCATTCAATTTTTTTTTATTTTTTTTTATTTTTTATAAATCACCATTTAAATGCTTTCAGTTTTAGATTTATTAATGGGTATGGCTTTAAAATATTTATCTGAACTCGATTCCAATAAAATTTCAATCATCATTTAATGGTTAAGTGGATGTTTGTGCTTCACTTGTATTTGGACATAATCTTAAAAAGTCTTTAGCTGTTAGCAGATATTTGTAAATTTCATTCAATAAATCCTTATTGTGGCAAGGAATTTTATTTGATGATTGTCTGTCTATTTCTTATTGCAGTCATTGCTCTGTCATCCCAATCCGAATTCGCATTCCAAAACTGCTCGGATGTTTAGTGAGAACAAGCATTAGTACACCTGAATAGTAAGGGAACCAGTGGGGCCTGGATGGCAGACTACGTCTTCCTTGGGTGTGGGAATTCGAACCTGAAGGTTTTAGGGCATGTTTTATTGACATCGCCATTTAAATATCAAATTTCAGGAGTTGTTGAATTTATCATGTATCTCTCAAGCAAGCTTTCATGTATGAACGAGAGAACTATTTGATTTATGTATGAAGTTTTTTTTTTGGGATGTCAGTTTCTGCTGTTTCATCTAGTGTTGCGGCTCAGTTGTTTGCTGCATATTTTTGTAAATTAATTATGACTTAATTGATGTTCTGCCAACTGTTTGTGCTGACTGTTTGTAAATGATGATACTATATTCTAACAGCTGTTTTGTTGATATTAAATTTCGCACTAACATGAAAGATCCGATTGACCTTAGTGGAATTGAAACATATGTGTGCGTGATTTAATGAAAATCAATAATTAAATAATTAAAGAGCAAAAATGAGCGATAACAAGAGACAATTTTTAAAGTGGTTCGGCAAGTTTGAATCTTGAGCTTACGTTCACTGTTTCTTTTATTGAATGAGAATTATAAATGATGAATCTTTTCTTGCAACAATTGTCCAACCCCAAGAAAACAAGTTATGATGGGTTTATATAGCATCCATTTACATGATAGAGTTGAGATAAGATTCAAATATGTAGGATTAAAAAGTTGCTTGATCTTCGGCTACCTTAGTTGGAATCTAAGTTAATCTGAATATCTTTCTTCTAAATTGAGCCAATGTAAATATCTTCTCTCCTAATAGGGAATTATCCTCTTAGGATTTCCCGCACAACAATAACCCCCCAATTTTTTGAGTGCGAGTTCGAACTTCAAAAACTATGAGCTTCAGAAACGATGAGCTCTAAAATGAAGAGCTCTAAACGATGAGCTCTACAATGCAAGCTCTTAAAACAATGACCTCTCAACAACGAGCTCTGAAATGGCAAGGTGTAAAATAGCAAGCTCTAAAATGATGAGCTCTCAAAATGAGCTCTAAAACGATGAGCTCTAAAATGACAAGCTTTCAAAACAAGCTCTCAAAAAGAGTTCTAAAATGACGATTTCTAAAATGATGAGCTCTAAAAACAAGTTCTAAAATGACGAGCTCTTAAAACGAGCTCTCAAATGAAGAGCTTTGCATTTTTGTTAACGAGTTGGGAACATACCTCAATATTTTAATGATAACTTGAGCTGTAGACCTCAAATTTGGACGATTCTTAGACCATTGGAAAGCTTACTCGAAGGGCTACAACTCTTGTGTTAACATATTGCCATATTCAGACTATATCATGCTCAAGTTCGTGCTCTCATCAATGAGTTATGGCTACTTCACTCTCTCATTAACGAGTTATGACGAGTTCGCGCTCTCATTAGCGAGTTATGGTGAGTTCATGCTTTCATTAATGAGTTATGGCAAGTTCGCGCTCTCATTTATGAGTTATGGTGAGTCCGCGCTCTCATTAGCGAGTTATGGTGAGTTTGCGCTCTCATTAGCGAGTTATGGTGAGTTCACGCTCTCATTAAAAAGATATGGCGAGTTTGTGCTCTCATTAACGAGTTATGGCAAGTTTGGAACATGCTTCAATAATTTGACAATAACTTGAGCTGCAGACGTCAGATTTGGATGATTATCAAACTGTTGGAAAGATTACTCGAAGATCTACAACTCTTATTTTACCACTTTGTTAGAATCATATTTTACCATGCTCAATACTCCCGATCTAGAAGCGGCTTTGATTCCAAAGTTGGATTTGGTGACATAGGTTGTAGCCATGGCTGCTTTTTTGTGGTCGGAAGAAGGAAAAGAAACTGCTGGAAAATAAAGAGAGCTTGGAGTGTTCAACCCCCTCCTTCTAGCGCCAAATTGTTGTTATGCCTTCTTCAGTCACATGATACGTGGGTTTCCAGAAGTATTATGTGCTTTGGGCCACATGTTAGACTGTTCACAAACCCGCACAGTTTTGTCCTAAAAAAACGCCTCTAGGTGGTGAGGGTGTCCTTGTGCTATATAAGCGACCAAGGCCTTCATCTCATAGTTGATGTGGGAGTTTGACATCAACACAACCTCCTAGACAAGGGGCTTGGGAGGTTTGGCATGGGTACAAACCAGCACGTTTAGTCCAGATAAACCCGAGCCTTCCTTCTAGCGCCAACTATTGTTACGAAAATTCACACTAACTTAAGAGATCCAATTGACCTTGGTGGAATTGGAACGGATGTGTGTGTGATTTAATGAAAATCAGCAATTGAATAACTAAAGAGCAAAAATAAGCGATGACAAGAGACAAATTTTAAAGTGGTTCGGCAAGTTTGAATCTTGAGCCTATGTCTACTGTTTCTCTTATTGAATGAGAATTACAAATGATGAATCTTTTCTTGGAACAATTGCCCAGCCCCCAGAAAACAAGTTATGATGGGTTTATATAGCACCCATTTACATGATAGAGTTGAGGTAAGACTCAAATACGTAGGATTAGGAAGTTGCATGATCTTCGGCTACCTTAGTTTTAATCTAAGTCAATCTAAATATTTTCCTTCCAAATTGAGCCAATGTAAATATCTTCTCTCCTAATAGGGAATTATCCTCTCCAGATTTTCTGCACAACATGTTTATAAATGATGATTATAGTATTCTGAATTTCTGATTATGCACAATTTTCTAACAAATTTATATATCTACAATGATTTCTCTTAACAAAAATTTAACTCATACAATAAAACAGACAAATTACCACCAAAAAGACTTAGCTATTATAAACAAAGCTTAACAAATTACAATTTTTGAGGAGTGGGCGAAACTGATGCACTGCTTGATTATCCATGCAATAGGTTTGATCTTGTTTAGTTATTAATTAAACAACCTATTTTGCATGAAAAAATTACAAAACCACACGTTACATGACAGAGACAAATCTTAAAACCAATTGAAAAGCTCACAGGCAATTCCCAAATGAGAATTGGCCACATCATCATCAACCATCTTCAAGCAAATCAAATATGACATCCCAAAAAAAACTTCATTTATGAATTAAATAGCTCCATCATTATCAACCATCTTCAAGCAAATAAAATAAACCAATAAACACAAACTTCTTCAGAGAAATTGGATACTACACGACCTACCATACCTCCATCAAACAACATACTACATAACCTGCCAGAGTTCAACCAAGGACTGTAGAAATTAGCACAACCAAACCACCCTACCCCTACTACCCCAAACATCTGAAAAAAAAAAAAAAAAAAACTACACCTTGCACTTTTGTTAAGTCTGCATAGCCAACAGACAACTATCCTGTACAACCAGCAATAAGGCAGCAACTTGTTGCACATCCAACTTAACTTCACCACCCAAAAATAAACAAAAAGAAGCATAAACCTGCTATTGCAACTCCCATAATCTTGTTTGGTTGCTCTTGGCAACCCATGCACTACACAAAGAGCAGCAAACTTTTTGCTACCCAAAGACAAGCCTCCACCCTTAGTTCCACAACCACCCGTAGACATCAAACTTGACATTAAATCCATAGCAGTATGGATCAATGTAGTAATTAGTACAAATACTTGTTGTTGCACCTCCAATTCTCCCACACAAAATGTTTGATTCAGTTCAAAGAAGTGTAGAAGAAGAGTAAAGACATTTTCATTCAGTAATACAACTCTTACAGAGTAAAGTTTTACACTTTCTTTAATACAGACTTCAGTTAGTCTTAACCATAGATCAATTAACTACAGTTCACTTAAACTAACTCTAACTAACAATTCTAACTAATTACGCATCACATTTAATCTACATTTAACTACAAGATTATACAATATTTAATAATCCAAGACTTCCCACCCCCCCTTTTCTAAAGTTGGTGGGTGATGAATGTCAATCACTCCCAACTTGGACAATAAATGGCGATGTAAAGGTCCTGAAAGAGCCTTAGCAAACAGATTCATAAGTTGTTCATGAGTGGAAGCATAAGTAGGAAGAATCAACCATTCCTTAAAATTGGTACGCACAATGTGATAGTCAATATCCATATGCTTTGTGCGCTCATGAAACATTTGATTTGAAGCAATATGAATGGCAGATTTATTGTCACAGCACAGAGGAATTGGCAGCTGGAGAGGAAGAGCTAAATCAGTCAAGAGTTGTGTCAACCAAACAAGTTCACAAACTATTGTGGCCATAGCTCGATACTCTACTTCAGAGGAGGATTGAGAGACTGTAGCTTGCCCCTTGGATTTCCAAGACAGCAAAGAACCACCTAGGAAAATGCATAACCCAGTAATAGACTTACGAGTCATCAAGCAAGACGCCCAATCTAGTCAAGCATAAGTAAAGCAATTTACCAATGAGTTTTTGATATATTAAGGAATCTTTTAACAAAATCTGCCTGTCCAGGAAACTGCTCATCTTATGCGACTGTAGTAAATTTCATATTTGATTCTAGAGGGACTAAAGATAGCTTGGTAGCAACCATCCCTGATTCGGCAATCATCTCCAATGCATACTTCCTTTGGCATAAAGTAATCCCTTTGGAAGACCTTGCAACTTCGAATCCTAAAAAATACCTAAGAGCTCCCAAATCTTTCAACTTAAAATGTGAGTGTAGCAAGTGAAAGTTTTAAACCCTTATCATGTTGATTAAAACTTATGCGGAATTCAGATTACTTATTCACGTTGTGCTTAACGAGTTGCTAAACTAATGATTAAACATATAAACCATCCACGACATAAAATAAAGCACACAACTCAATTTTACATGGTTCGATTATCATGCCTACATCCATGGGACCAAGTTCAGAAGAAGCTAATCCACTATGAAATATTTATTTGTTCAATTACAAAGACAAGAATAAGTATTAGTTGTAAAAACTCCCTGTTTGGACAACACTTCAATCTTCGCTTTTTGGTTGAACCTCAAACCTTCATAGTCTAGCTTCTCCTCCGTGAGACACCAAGTCGCACTTGAGCTCCTTTCAAGTTTCAATAATGACGAATTACTTCAACATCAATAGATCGAACACATCTAGATCTCAACATGGAACAACATTCCAGAATTAACTCATGCAAGCAAGAGATAAAATACGGTAATTCAAAGCCTACCAAAGCATATCGGAAACCTACAAAAACTCAACAGCTTCAAAGAAAATATTCAGTGAATAATGGAAGTAAATAATATGGCTTCCTTAAAAAAGTCACAATAATAAAAAGATTATTTATACTTGAGTGACGTTGAAAGGAAAAACCAGAAACCAAACCTGTTTTGGAAAGGATTCTTGAGATCCTAGACTCCTTCATTGGAAATGATTCTTTAATCTATAATCTCCTTATAAGAAAAGAATTCTTGAAATCATAATCTTCTTTTAGGAAAATGATTCTTGAAATCATAATTAAATAAAATATTTTCCAGCTCACATCATATATAATGTCCACAAAATTTTTTTCCACAACTGGAAATATAATCATATTTAATTAAGGCAGGTGCGATATGCATAAATATTAAAATAAAATATGTCAAACATGTTGTGATCATTGCCTGTTTGTGACCACCTTTAAACTGAAACTAAATAGATTGTGCACAAATCTGAATGAATAAGTTGACAAAACAAAATACTTACAGCAAGTCTTTAGTAGCTTGAATGAGTGCAATATCACTACCAGTAAGAACTAAATCATCAACATAAATGAGTAAGAGAACAATCTGATCTTGAACTTGCTTAAAGAAAAAAGAATGGCCTGATGGGGATTGCTCAAAACCTCCCAACAATAGTGCAGCAGTAAGCTTGGTATTCCAAGCTCTAGAGGCTTGCTTCAGGCCATACAAAGACTTATGAAGCCTACAAACCAATGCCTTATCATGTTATTTAGGAAAACGTTGAGGTAAATGCATATAAATTTCTTCTTGCAGATCTCCTTGAAGGAATGCATTATCAACATCCAAGTGATAAAGTGGCCAATCTCTCATGGAAGCAATAGCTAATACAAGTCTCACGATTACAATCTTCACTACATGAGAGAAAGTCTCCTCATAGTCAAGGCCAACTTGTTGTGTAAACCCTTTTGTAACCAACCTTGCCTTATACCTCTCTAAAGTACCATTTACCTTAAACTTCAGCTTATAAACCCATTTACATCTGATTGGAGTATTACTAGGAGGTAAGGGGACTAAGGACCAAATCCCATTTCTTCCCAAAGCCTGAATTTCCTGTTGCATGATAGCAGCCCAATTGGGATCTTTGGATGCTTGGGTGAATGATGTAGGTTCGGTAAGAATTGAAATACTAGAGAGGTATTTTTTATAATTGGGTGAAAGATGTGTATAGGATATGTAGTTTTGTATAGGATATTGGACAGTGGTTGTTAAATTGGATTGAGGCAAGGAGGGACAAATAAAGTCAATAGTCCAAATGGGGGGTTTAGTTGTCCTAGTAGATCTTCTAAGTTGGGCAGAAGAAGAAGGAATTGGATCAATGGTTGAAAAGATGGTTATGGTATTGGATTGTGACTGAGACCTTGTTGGTTCTGTATTATGCAAATCACATGCAATGTCTAAATAAGTGTCTAAGTCTGGAGTAGAATTATCGTTTTGAGTCATGAAGGTGTCGAGGAAAATTGGTTTGTTAGAAGGATGCCAAGTGAAAGGAAAGATATGCTCATAAAAGACCACATCACGATTAATACAAATAGATTTAGTATGCAAATCATACAAGATATAAACCCTTTTTTGTGGGGGAATAGCCAAGGAAAACACAAGGTGTGGATCTCAGAGTGAACTTATCATAAAGAACTAAATTGGTAGCATATGCCAAGCAACTAAAAACCTTTAAATGATCCAATTTAGGTTAGTGCCAGAGAATTTTTCATATGGTGAAAGACCATCTAAGACTCTAGTAGGACACCTATTAATGATGTATATTGCAACCTTAACCGCATAACCCCATAAGTAATTTGGAATGCTAGATTGAAATTTAAAGGCCCTAGCTATATTTAGGATGTGTCTATGTTTTCTTTCTACCACTCCATTCTGCTGTGGAGTGTAAACACATGTACTTTGATGTGTGATTCCTAAACCAACTAGAAGTTCATGACATTGGTGATTGAAGAACTTTAGTCCATTATCAGTTCTTATGTATTTAGGTGTTTGATTAAACTAATTCCTAACCATATGAAGGAAATCTTTCAATGTTTGAAAAACATCCGATTTGTATTGCATAAGGAATAACCAAGTTATCCTAGTGTAATCATAAAACAAAATAAGGAAAAATCTAGCATTCCCTTGGGTAGGTGTCATATAAGGTCCCCACACATCTAAATGTAACAATTCGAAAACATGAGAAGAACTTGTATCACTTGAGATAAAAGGCAGCCTAATTTGTTTAGCTAACGGGCAAACATCACAATGGAAATCATGTTGCTCAGGTAAATGATTATGTATCTTCTTAAGGACTGAAAGTGGTGCATGCCTTAGTCTTTTGTGCCAAATTACTATATCTTTAACATGTATTGTGGTGGATAGTGTTGAAGATAAACAAGGGCTTTTTATTAATGAAGCAATAGGTACAATTAAAGACTTACAAACAGTTTTATTAATGCCTAAGTCAGAAGAATGCTTATACGCAGCTTCTTTTATTCCTAAATCTAAAGTATGCGATTTTATTTGTGAATTAGGAACAAAATGATATAACCCTTGGCATTACTTACCGATCCCCCTCAGTTTGCCACTTTAGAGATCCTGGATAACACAAAAATCAAGGTAAAATTAATGTGACTGAACAATGACTTACTGAAGTTAATTTGGATACTGACATCAAATTGTATTTGAAATCTGGTAAGTATAAGACCTTATCTAGATACAAATGTTCTTGCAATTTTACAGAACCAACGTGTCTAATAGGCGTTTTTGTTCCATTTGGGAGACCTATATAGTTTACTATGGGTGATTGGCTAGCAATAGTTGATTCAAGATTCTGAAAATCATGAGTCATATGATTCGTAGCTCCTGAATCTAATATCCAATCTTCAGTATATAAGCTAGAGTATAAAGAAACAGTTTTACCTGCTAAGTTTGCAGATGGTGTTAAGAGGTTCTCCTTCCCCAACAATTGTAGCAATTGAGTATATTGCTCCGGTGTCAGCACATTTCCAAGATTGGTTCCAGATTCTGAGGTCATCGATTATGTCTGTGAAATTGATTCCTAGTTTGATTGAGCTTGATTAGCTTTTGCCCTGGTCCCTGATTTTCCTCTAGTGAATTGAAAATCTGCTGGATATCCATGCAACTTATAACAATTTTCTCTCTTATGTCTTGGAGCATGACAATAATCACACTCTATATAAGGTTTCTTTACCTTGTATTTTGGGTTGTGAGTCTAATTCTTCTGGCCTTGTGAGTATAACATCGTGGTGACCTCTGTGTTATTATTAAAACCAGTCAGAACCTTCTAGCTTTCTCTTGACTCACTATAGAATACGCTTGTTTCACCAAAGGCAGAGGAGCCATCAACAAAATTTGGCTTCGCACTAAGGCGTAGGAATCATTCAAACCAAACAAGAATTGTAACAGTTTCTATTGATTCAAGTGATCCAAATAAGCCTTGGTTGAATCACTGTCTGGTGCCAATAAGCTTACTAGTGAACTTAACTCATCCCATAGAGTCTTAAGTTTGTTGTAATACACAACAACAAAGCTGGTTCCTTGTACCAAATTCACAGTTTCTCTATGAATGCCAAAAACTCTTGTGCCATTAACCTTGTTGTATTGTTCTTGCAGATCTTGCCACACTTGATATGCACTACTCGAATACACAATACTATTGAATATGTCTTTTGAGACCGTGTTAAAGATCCATGCTAACACCAAGGAGTTACATCTCTCCCATTGCGTATGCAATGACTAAATGAACTTTGATTTTTCACAAGAACCGTCGACAAACCTTAGCTCTTCTTCGCCCTTAAAGACACGGTCATAGCTCGACTCCATATCTCATAATTTTCTGTTTCAATGAATTGTTCTGAAATCAAGATGGAGTCAGGAGTATCTGAAGGATGGATGTAAAAAGGTGAGCTCGAATCTATTGCCATTTCACCAGCCTTGAATCGCAGCTTCTTCAAGTAATTTTCAGAGAAGAAGAGCTTAATCAATCGTTAAGTAGAAAATTGGTAAGTTCGATCGATCCTCGAATGAGATATGAACAATTTCTCCTTTCAATGTTGACTAATTTCTAAAAGGAAGAAGCGATTTCACAGCTTGAAGAAGCTCTCTAATACCATGTTCAATTCAGTTCAGAGAAGTGTAGAAGAAGAGTAAAGACATTTTCATTCAGTAATACAGCTCTTACAGAGTAAAATTTTACACTTTCTTTTATACAAACTTCAGTAACTATGGTTAGTCTTAACCATAGATCAATTAACTATAGTTCACTTAAACTAACTCTAACTAACAATTCTAACTAATTACACATCACGTTTAATCTACATTTAACTACAAGATTATACAATATTTAATAATCCAAGACAAAAGCTTCACCAAACACCATACTCCATCAGCAGTAGTATTTGTTTTGAAGCAGCATCAAAACTGTACATCAGCTGCATTTTCCAGATAAACTCACTTGAATTAGTTCCAGACTGCAAAAAAAACTTCCCAACCACAGAAACAAATAAATTTATAACCAGACTACATATGCATCACAATAGTAATAATTTATAAACAAATAAATAAGTCAATGTTAGAGAAGACTCCATCAACAGGAGCCAACATCTTTCAACCTAGAAGAGTTAATGCAATTCAAAGAAAGGGATAAAAGTGGCTTTGCTTCATATGATTATCCGATTAAAAAAATCAGGTGTAACTTACAAATAGATATATACACATTAGTTGAGCTAGATTCTTGAGAACTGTTACCTCAGAGCCAACTCATACAAAATAAACAAAGAAAAGAAGCTAGAAATCTGCCTTGATTACACACACAGTGAGGGAGCAAAAAAATGGCAACCAGCAATGAAATCACACCCAAGCATTTAAATACGCACAATCATTTTGGCACATGATTTTTTTATGTCCTGAATTATCTTAGGAGTTTTATCAAAACTCTATGCGTGGTATCATGAAGTGAAGTATGGATTTTAAAACAACGTCGTGAAAAGTTATATTACTGTATATTAGCTACCTCTTCATCCCTACAACAAAAACGATTTTGTTTTTATTATAAAAGCTGGTTGTGGTTGTTATGCAACGGAAACATAAACTCTAACGCTAGCTATTGAATGTAATAATAACAAGTAGTAAAGCATAAATAAATAGCCAAAACTAGAATGCAAAAATAAAGAATACCGGGAATTAAAGAGGTTTGGTATTGAAACCTACGTCATCAGGCGCTGCAAAAGAAAACTCCACTATCTCCAAACAATATTACAAACTTTTGGACAATACAACAAATACCCAAAACAAAGGGGAGATATAATAAAACTTGCAAACTAAAGGGTCCGTAAAGAAAGAACCCTAAACAAAAGAAGTATAATGGAATTACAACTTGGGATGCCTAATAACAATGATTAGGTCCTTATATATAGGCCCCAAAAGTTTCCCACTTTTTATTCCCAAGCAATGTGGGACAAACTAACATTTTGGCCTATTACATATAAGTCCCTAAACCTTTTTTCATTATCACTTCTACCCCCATGTGATTTGCTAAATGAGCCATTTTTCCAGCAAATCTCCACCTTGGCGAATTAGCAAACCTTCAAAGTTTTGTATTCTTCTGTCAAATTTTGCAACACATTCAAATGCGCCAAAAAGCACAGTCAAGCTCGTAGGATGTTGATCAAGTTCAAACAATAAATGAACTTGACCCTTGTCACTACTAAAGTCAACATGTCTGTAGGATTATCTTCTGTTCCAATCTTGTGGAGAGTCATTTTCCCATTCTCAATATAATCCCACACAAAAACTAAACCAATATCTATAGTACATAAAATAAACTGTAGAAACCATTTCACAACTTGCAAATGTCCTTTACCAGGATCATGCATATGCCTGCTCACCATACTAACTGCTTGTGAAATATTAGGCCTTGTGTACCCATGTATTTAAGGCCTTGTGTACCCATGGCCCATCATACATTGATCAAATCGCTTGTACCACTGTCTTGGTGACTGCTTCAAACTATATACCGATTTTTTCAATCTGCAAACCCATTTTTTCTTTCCAACAACCCTATAATCATCTGGTTGAGTCTTGTAGATTTCCTCTTCCAAACTACCATGTGAAAACACGATTTTCACATCCAATTGAACTAGTTCAAAATCAAACTGTGCCACCAAGGTTAGCAAAATTAGAATGGAAGAATACTTTACCACAGGAGAAAACACTTCACTGTAATCAAATTCTTCCATTTGAGCGTATCCCTTTACTACCAACCTAACCTTGTGCCTAACATCTTCTCTATTAGGAACCTTGTGCCTAACATCTTCTCTATTAGGAAATCCCTTCTTCTTTGCATTCACCCATTTGCACCCAATCGCCTTCTTATGTAAGGATCGCATTTCATCATTCATGGCTGGTTTCCATGATTCACAATTTGAACTCCTAACTACTTCTTTATAAGTAGTAGGAATATCATCACCTACGATTGGAAATGCATAAGCCACCATCTTAGCGAAACGAGCAGGCTTGCAAATTTCTCGTCTTGACCTATTGTATGCAATCGATTCCTGTTACTGATGAGATTCTTGGGGTAAAATCTCCTTTTTATCTATAATATCCACATTAGTCACCTCAAAATCACTTTCTGTCTCCTGGACACTATCTGGTTCAACTGTTGTTTCAAACTCCACCTGCTGCCGAGTATGCTCCACACACATATGCCACAGTTTGAGCATATCTGAATCTGCATCCTCCTGTACGACTGCAGCTGTCGTTCCAATAACTGTACTACCATTATAGTAATACAAGTTGTTTCTCCTTGTGCCTTTCATTACCACAAGAGCGCCTGAAGAAACTTTTAGAATTCCATCTCGCATATTCACTGTGAAGCCTTTAGATTCCAAGGCTCCCAAAGAGATGATATTCTTTTTTCAACTTCGGTACATACCGAACATCTATCAGAGTTCTAGTTGAGCCATCATGATTCTTCAACCGAATTGAACCTATCCCATTTGTTTTACAAGCATCATCATTGCCCATATAAATAACTCCACCATCAAGTTCTTCAAAATTAAAGAACCACTCCTTGTGGGGACACATATGATAGGTACAACCTGAATCCATAATCCACTCATTTGATCCAGAGGTGGATAGTAGGCTAACAAGATAGAAATCTGACTCATCCTCTTCATGCTCAACAACGCATGCATCAGAAGTAGCTTTGCCCTCTTTCTTTTGTAACTTCGGACAATCTTTCTTCCAATGCCCATTNTGGTCATCTGAAGAAGAATTGCTTTGAATGGCTTAAGAAACAAAAGCAGGGAAACACAAAGAGAAACCAAGCCTCACCCAAACACTTAGTTGAAGAAACAGAGGTGCTTACTGTCTCTGTTTCTGACAATACAAAAGAGTGGGTGTTAGATTCTTGGTGCTCTTTCCATATGAGCCCCAATAGAGACTGGTTTCAAGACTTTGAGGAATATGATAAGGAGACTGTGTTCATGGGGAACAACAATGCCTGTAGGGTTAAAGGTAAATGTAGCATAACCCTTAGACTCTGTAGTGGGAAACTAATAAGACTTACCCATGTTAGGTACATTCCATAACTCAAAAGGAACCTCATATCCTTAAGAACCTTAGATGAGGAAAAATGCTATTACAGAGCTGAAAATGGGTGGCTGAATGTGTATAGAAACTAGAATCTAATCCTGAAGGGAGAAAAAAGGAATGGGTTATACATCCTATGTGGAGAATATTATTCTGATTGTCTAAGTTCAGCTCTAGTCACCTTAAATATGTCAGTAACTGAAAGATGGCACCTTAGGATGGGACATATGAGCCAGAGGGGATTAGATATCCTAAGTAACCAGGGCATGTTGGGAAAGGATACTATATCAACCCTAGAGTTCTGTGACAACTGTATTTTAGGAAAACAGCACAGAGTCAGTTTCCCAAAGGGCATACACCTGGCCAAAGGATGTTTAGAATACATACATTCAGACTTATGGGGACCTAAGAGAGTGAGGTCTCATGGGGGCAGTAGTTACTTTATGTCCATTGTAGATGATTTTAGCAGGAAAATTTGGATATACACCCTTAGAACTAAAGACCAGGCACTATCTAAATTTCAAGAGTGGAGAACCAACTAGACAAAAAGGTGAAAACTCTAAGGACTGACAATGGATTAGAGTACTGTAACACTGAATTTGATAAGTTTTGTAGTGAGCAAGGAATCCTAAGACATAGAACTGTGAGAAGAACCCCTCAGCAGAATGGAGTAGCTGAGAGGATGAATAGGACTCTCCTGGAAAAAGTCAGATGATTGTTGTTCACTTCAGGTTTACCTAATACCTTTTGGGGAGAGGCCTTGTCCACTGCAGCCTATCTGATAAATAGGAGCCCCTCTACTGCCATAAACTTTAAATGTCCTGAAGAAGTATGGTCAGGAAGAAAGCCTGGTTTAAGTCATTTGAGAATTTTTGGGTGTGCAGCCTTTGCACATACAGTGGGGGGAAAGTTAGAGCCTAGATCCACCAAGTGTGTGTTCTTAGGATATTAGGATGGTACTAAGGGGTACAGACTCTGGGACAGAAATTCACCAGGGGTAAAAATCATTATTTCCAAGGATGTGGTCTTTAATGAAGGGGTGTTCCCTTGTAAAACCACTGGACAGAACACTGGTAACCACACCCTATCTGAACTTACTAAGGATCCATCTGAGAGTACAACCATTGAGGTGGAGCCTGTGGGTCAGCAGGCTGAACCACCTCAACCTAACGAGGAACAAGCACCAGAAAACCAACCAGGACTAGAAGATCCTGGATCTGATAGTGAAGAAACTGGAGCAGATGCCCCAAAGCCTCAACATGCACAACTAGAACACTATCAACTTGCCAGAGATAGAATAAGGAGGGAGGTAAGACCCCCTGCCAGGTTTTCTTATGCTGAACTGATATATACTGTTTTGTTTGCAGGAACAGAGATTCAAAGAATAAAACCAGACTCATATGAAGAAGCAATGAACTCTAAAGAAAGGGAAAAGTGGAGACAAGCAATGGAAGAGGAAATGAGGTCCCTTGAGGTAAATAGAACCTGGTCCTTAGTTCCAAAACCCAAGGACCAAAAACTAATAAAAGGCAGATGGTTGTATAAGATTAAAGAAGGAATTTTAGCTACTGACCCTCCTAGGTACAAGGCTAGGCTAGTAGCTAAGGGCTACACCCAACGGGAGGGAATAGACTTCAATGAAGTCTTTTCCCCTATAGTCAAGTATAAAACCATTAGGTTAATGCTCTCCATTGTTGCCCATTATAACCTAGAGCTAGAACAGATGGATGTTACCACTGCCTTCCTGCATGGTAACTTAGAAGAGGAGATTTACATGAGCCAACCTCTAGGTTTTATTGACCCTAAGAAACCTGACCATGTGTGCATCCTGGACAAATCACTGTATGGACTGAAATAGTCCCCAAGACAATGGTATAAGAGGTTTGACAATTTCATTGTAAGCATAGGGTACACTGGGAGTAGATATGACAATTGTTTCTATTTTAATTTGAATCATGATCTACATGTGTATCTCTTATTGTATGTGGATGATATGTTGCTGGTGAGTGAGTCTAAGTCTAAAATTTATGAGTTAAAGGGACAGCTTAGGTTAGAATTTGACATAAAGGATCTAGGAAATGCAAAAAGAATCCTAGGAATGGACATTACCAGGAACAAGAGTACGTAAACAGGAATTAATCATTAGGCAGAAATCATACTTAGAAAAATTAGTGTCTAAGTTTGGTATGGCTCATTCAAAACCAGTGTCCATGCCTTTTGCAAACCATGTTGTGTTAAACAAGAGTCAATGCCCTACAACTAAATCTGAGTTAATCAAAATGGAATATGTACCCTATGCAAATGTTGTTGGATCTGTGATGTATGGGATGATCAGTACCAGACCAGACCTGTCATATTTCATTTCCTTACTGAGCAGATTTATGGCAAATCCAAGCAGTGAGCACTGGACTGCCTTAAAGGGAGTGTTAAGGTATATTAATGGTACCCTGAATGTTGGTTTAAATTTCTATAAAAGGCATAATACACTTGACTTGGTGGGATTTGTAGACTCTGACTTTGCAGGTGACAAAGACACAAGGAAATCCACCACTTCATATTACTTTACCCTTGGAGGAAATTACATTAGCTGGAAGTCACAGCTTCAACCTATTGTTGCTCTCTCAACAACTGAAGTAAGTATATTGCTATTGCTGATGTGTTTAAGGTAGGGGTGTTCAAAAAAACCGGTTGGAACCAGAACCGGTGGGTACCTTGGGTTTGGTTCCGGTTCCTACCCAGAACCAATCATCAATGGGTAGGAATCATGAACTGAGACTAATATAAAATAAAATTAAAGATTATAGGGGTTAATAAAAACTTTTGTAGAAAAAGTAATGTGAATACATTTATATTTATATTTCATAACATTTAAAGTAAGTTGGTTTGACTTTTGAGAATCTACCTTTACAAAGTAATGGCGTTTGTAATTCTGAATTTACAATTTGTAATTTTATTTTTGTTAACAAGTGCCTGGTCGGGGGGTATTTGTAAGTTTTTAAGGATTTTTTTGCCATTTTAAAAACTTTTGGGGGGTCATGTAATTTTACAGGATACCCGAAATCGGAACCGTTGTTATAGGTTCTGGTTCTGAGTACCTAGGAACCGGAACTGTCGGTTCTGGTTCTGGTTCTGGTTCCAAATTTCAAGGAACCGTCAGTTTCGGTTCCGGTTTCGGTTTCGGTTCCGGTTCCGGTTCCTTCAAAAAGTGCAGGGTACCCGGAACCGAACACCCCTAGTTTAAGGAAGTTGTGTGGCTGCAAGGTTTGTTAGCCGAAGCAAAACTGACTGATGGCAAGGTTACTGTATTCTCAGATAGTCAGAATGCAATTCATCTTAGCAAGAATCCAGTATACCATGAGCGGACCAAGCATGTGGATGTTCACTTCCACTTCGTCAAGGACTTAGTAACACAAGGGGTAATTGATGTCAGAAAGGTATCCACTGAGGATAATCCAGCTGACATGGGAACCAAGGTTGTCTCACCTGCAAAGTTCAAGCACTGCTTGAACCTGCTGCATGTGAGATAACCTGTGAAGACCAGAACTATGCAGGAACTGTTTGGGTTTGCTGCACTGTGAATTCTCAGCATTCAAGGTGGAGATTGTTGTGAGTGAATGCTAAAACAGCGTCGTACTGAGTCTTAGTGGAACAGTGTCGTTTTGAGACAGCTCCAAGATGATCCTGACCGCTGATTCAGAGGAAAAACTAACGGCTGAGATCAAGCCTCCAGTCAACACTATAAAATGATTAAGTCTTCATACCAACAGCAGATCAAACGAAAAGAGAGAGAGCCGTTTTTTCATTTTCTTTGTTCGATTAGGGTTCTTACTTTCTGGGTCTGATTTCAGTTGTAATTTGTGGGTATCTTGAGTGGTTTGGGTTAATCAGTCAAGGGAAGAGCTTTTGTGTTCTTGTTATAGGAATTTCCAAGTTAGAGTATTCCTAGGGATTATGGGTTTGAATCAGAGTTGTTTGATCAAGGGTTTTGGGTGTATTCTTGTAATCGTGACTGTAAGTGATTGTTCAATAATCATAGTGCAGCGAACTCCCTTTCTGGAGTTTAATGTGGATGTAGCTTGCTCAAATAGGGCAAGTGAACCACGGTAAAAATCTGGTGTTGATTGTTTGTGTGCTTTCTTGTTTCTTGATTGTTTGTGATTGTTTCTTGGTTGTTTACATAACACAAAGAAAAGAAGCCAGAAATCTGCCTTGATTACACACACAGTGAGGGAGCAAAAAAATGGCAACCAGCAATGAAATCACACCCAAGCATTTAAATACGTACAATCATTTTGGCACATGATTTTTTTATGTCCTGAATTATCTTAGGAGTTTTATCAAAACTCTGTGCGTGGTATCATGAAGTGAAGTATGGATTTTAAAACAACGTCGTGAAAAGTTATATTACTGTATATTAGCCACCCCTTCATCCCTACAACAAAAACGATTTTGTTTTTGTTATAAAAGCTGGTTGTGGTCACAATAAACAGTTGCTTGAATAGCACTTTAACAATTAGGAAAAATAAAAACATAAGAAATTGAATAAAAAACGCTGTCTCAAACAATCTTCTTATCGCCAAGCATGAGCTTGCAATACATCACCATCAATTAATCGTCATAACAAAGCAAATAGAAGTCCAAGGCAAACAGCAGAATTTCAAGTAAGCAACAAAATATCTTAAGACAAAACGAAATTTTTTAGGATAATTTGCAGGTCCTTCATCTTGGTAGCATCAACAATGTCTATTCACTTTGACTTTTGAACCATTGAATATTCAACGGTTTCGGAAACGTTACTCCAACACCTATCAATTTTTTATTTTATCAGTACTGAAAGAAAACATGACAAATCTGAAATCTCCAATCAACCAACAATATCCTTCACTGACTGAGGAGCCATGGCTGAATTCACAAATTCTTTCATGATAACAGGCACAGCCTTACGCTTTTCAGGCTCAATAACGTCAATTCCATGATAACCTCCTTCATCGTAATGACTTTTCACTTGAACTCCCCTTTGTTCCATCATTCTCGCCATCTCAACCTGACGGTCAATCATTGGGTCCCCAGTAGTTGCTGTGATCAATACCTTCCATCCAAGTTGCTTGATTTGATCTAAGACATCTGACCCACCACCCACCGTTAGATTGCAATACTCATGATCACGGTCAGCGCCATGTGGTAATGAGAATTCCCACATTAAATCACTAGCACATACTGGAAAAATTGGATTATTAATCAACCTCAACTCGGACTCCGTCCTCTTCACCCCACCAATGAAAAGGTGCTGCAGTATGAGCCCTTTGATCTTCAATGGCAATATGTCTTCAACTTGTGCCGCTGCACGCAGTCCTACCTGGTACGCTGTGTTTGCACCTGCACTAGGCCCCATTAAGAAACATGAAGAGAAATCGGCATATTTTTTCAACAACTCTTCTTGCGTAGTTTTGATCCAGTGCAATGCTTCCATGGAGTCATCGTAAGCGGCTGGAAGACGGTGCTCCGGGGCAAGCCTGTACTGGGCGGAGACAACTACAGCAGGATATTCAAGCGCCACGTTTGAGCAAAAATCGTGGAAAAGTCTGTCGTCTAGGCTTCCGAGAATGAAGCCTCCGCCGTGATAATAAACTATGAGAGGAAGCTTGGTGGTGGAAGAAGAATCAAGTACTTGACGGGGAAGGAATATGCGAGCCCAGGTGTTGTTTGAAGTGCTGATGGGGACATCTTTGAAGAGAACTCGAGGGTCAGGATCGGATATGGTCTTAGATAGGAGTACGTTGCTTTTGCGAGTGGCAGTACCGTCGGGATTGGGGAAGAACTGAAGGTATTCGCAGGGATCAATGGTTGGAGATGATGAAGTAGTTTCATCTGCCATTTTGGATTTCGATGGACGCTGAATAATGCAAGTTTTGTAGTGGGTTTATCTTCTTGAGTTGAGTGTTTATCTTTGAAGAGAGTCTTGTGACAGTAAGGTATTCATATTCAGTGGTATAGCTTTTGTTTATTAATTTTTTTTATAAGCTTCAAAGGCTTAAGATTTCCATGCCAAAAAAAATTAGATATGACAGCTGTACATTTGTAATTACATAAACATAGATACATCATACAGCACAGTGATCACGATTCACGATGGAATTAGTCAATTAGAAACGTACAAAGTTAAAAAGTCTTATTTAAAGTATGCTTACTCATATTTCATATATTTATTTTTTAAAATTAATAAAAATATCTTTTATGTTTATTTATTTATCAAACACTTTTATAATAAAATATTAAAAATTAATAAAAATATTCATAATTTACTCATTAAATACGGACAGTCGATCATCACCACCAAAGAGTTGTTGAGGTGTTTTTGTAATTTAAAAAAAAATATTTAAAAGTGTTTAATTAAATTAATAAATTTAAAAAGTTTAAAAGAAATTAAATAATATAAAATAATATTTTAAAAATAAGTCGATTTAACTTGCTAATTTTTTTTAGAATACTATAATAATAGTATTTCGAAAAGTGTAAGAAACGGAGCCATAATGATTTGATGGGAACAAGAAAAAAATAAAAAGAAGAATTAATTATTAACAGGGGGAGTTTTGTCCAAGTTAAGGATGATTCCTGAGTCAACTCCTTTTGTCGTTATAGATTTGGTGAGTCCATGTAACACTTCAAGTTAACTCTAAGGGGGTGTTTTTAATTTAAGGAATATTGTATTATTGAATCATCTGGTAGTCTAAAGATAAAGGAATAAAAAATAATCTAATATGTTCTTTCAAGTTTTAATTCATTTGGTGATAAAAGAGCATGAATTGAATTCTGTTCACACCGAAGGTGAGCGTGAATTAAAATTAGTAAAGAAATTATAGGCTCCATTTGATTGATTTTTGGGAATACTATTATTAGTATTCCCAAAAAAGTTAAATAGTAAGATATCCAAAAACTCATAATATTATCCAATATTATTCAACTTTTAAAAAACCTCCTAAATTTGTTAACTTAATTAAATACCCCTAAATATTTTTTTTCGAAATTGCAAAAACACCCCTAAACCCATATTATACCGGATTCCAGCCACTACAGCCAGAAGTTGGCCGGAATCTGGTAGGATGGCACACTACTTGCTGGATCTTGCCGGTAGTGCGCCGATCTAGCCTTTTTTGACCACGGCCAACATATGGTCGTCGTTGACCATCAACGATGGCTGTATCTTTAGCCGTTGTTGACGAGCAAATGCGGCCAGATCTGGCTGTCAATGGCCAGATCTAGCCATAGATCTAGCCTTTGTCGGCCAGATCCACTGTGGATCTGGTCAGAAAAGGTCATATCGACGTACGATTGGCAAGATCCAGCCGGTCATGCGCCGATACGGCGACTCCGGCCACCCTCCAGCAGTGGTGGCCGGCTGTCCGTATTTGATGGGTGGGTTGGAGGTGTTTTTGTTAACTTTTAATGTTTTATTATAGGGGTGTTTTGTAAAAAAACAAACATAGGGGGTATTTTATTAATTTGTAAATCCTACATCGTAATACCTACCCAATTCAACTTTTTTTTAACTTTTTTCAAAAAACTTTTTCCAAAAACGTAAAAATGTGAACCAAACGGAGCCATAGTATTGACTCAATCAAAATATCAAATCATAATGCTGATCATTTGGGAAAAACTGAAAACTTCTTTTTTTTCTAGCTTTTATTTTACAGATGATGATGATCAATTAAACAGTTTCTTATTGAATACCAATATTGCTTTCAATATGATTAATAGAATATATTTAAGAGTAAACAACTTTTTTCTATCCAAATAATGGTTTAATGACACTTTTTTACCCACAAATTTTTAAAATATATTTTACTATTCAAATTTATATTCCTTTTTTTTATTCTAGTATCATTATGATCCTACACCACCACCATTCTTTTCTCTGGTCATTACTCACCAAAACTCTTTAAACCCTACTCCTGCCAACCTCTTCAATCATTGCCAATCGAGTGATTAGGGTTTGCGTAGCCGCCTCTCCCAAATCAAATTCCGATAAATCCCAATCACCAAAATTCAATCTTTCACCACCAAAAGACTCATCGACCTCCCCTCTTTAAAAGCCCTAACAGTTTGGACGGAGTTTGCTCTCTATTCACTGTCAGAATTTAAATTTGGATAATAAAATGGTATTTTAAAAGTTTGTAGATGGAAAAGTGTCATTAAGTCATTATTTGGGTGGTAATAAGTCATTTACTCTATTTAAAGACTTATAAGAAAATGCCACCTTTGCACAAAAGTCGCAATGTTTCAAGAATCCCAAGAGAAATTTTTTAAGGACGAAAGTAATTAATATTATCCTTTTCTTTACTACTTTGCTATACGTAAGAATAACTAGGGTCTAACCTTTGATCAGTAAAATATTGATCAACCTTGTTTTTTTTTTTTTTTTTTTTTTTGAGAAAAAAAGATCAAACATGTGATTCATGAAATCAATATTAACCACTTAAAAGAAGATGAAACACGTTGTTAGAGATGACAATAGGCCTGATATTTCCGGGTACTCGGCCCAGCTCGTTCCAAAAAGGTCAAGCTTTACCTGGTGTTAACAAGCTTGGGCTTGGGCCTAAGATTGATTTTAGGACCCACCCTCAGGTACGGGCCGGGCATGGGACAATCTTCAGTCCTGGCCCGGCCCAACAATTTTACTATTAATTTTATTAAATTATCCTTATAATATATATCTAATTACAGAATTATCCTACATATATATACCTTATAAATGAAAATTATATAAAAAGAAATGAGGGTGGACTGTTATTTATATATTTGGTGAGTATTCAAAATAAATTAATATTTAAAAACTGTTTCTGAAATTAAAAATATAAAAAAGAATTGAAATTTATTTTATTTCACAATAATTATTAAGATTACTATTTAATAATTGTTTCTAAAATTATAATTAAAAAAATGGGTTGAGATTGGATTATAAAAAGCCCATCGGGCCAGGCTTGGGCTTTACACATCATGCCTGTAACGGTCCAGGCCTGTGCCATGGGGGTCAAGTTGGGCTCAAGCAAAGGGTCTAGCCCGACCCATTGCCATTTCTAGACATTGTTTCTCAACCTCTCGAGTCTCAATTGCATTTTTATCCTACATTCTCGCTTATTCTTGCGAATACACAACACAACCAAATGTGTAATATTTTTTTTTTTTTTTTTTTGGGTGTTTGTCTCACCCCAATCGGGGTGGGGATTCCCCAAATTTTTCGAGTAATGGGGTGAGGATGGGCAGGGAAAAAATCCCCACCCCGATTGGGGCGAGACAAACATGGTATTAGAGCATCTCCAAAAGACTCTTTATTTAACTCAAACTCTTTATTATAAAGAGTTTATCCATAAAAACAAGAGTCCAACAGGCTCTTTATCTTTAAAATATAAATTAGAGAGTGAGTTTGGCTCTCCACATTTAGAGAGTCAAATTTCACTCTTTATCCTAATTTTAATTAATAAACTACAAGTTCCTATGCATTTTATTTATTAATTCTCTCTCTCATTAAGTCTCTTTCTTAAAAATAAAGAGCATCTTCATTAAATTTAAAGAGTTTATTAGATTTAAATAAAAATTGTGTTTTTTATATTTAAAAATTAATAAAGATGCTCTTTATTTATATGAAAGATGTTTTTCAAAATAAAAAGCACTATTGAAGATGCTCTTATTGCGTTAAAAAAAAAAAAAAAAATTTAAACATGGCTATTCAATTGATAGATTTTCTCGAAAATTGTGTACATATACATGACCTGAATTCTGTTCACACCCAAGGCGAGCGAGGGATTAAGTTTAAATTTGGGAACTAAAATTAATAAATAAATCATCCAAATTGAGACTAAAGATTAGGGTTGACTCAATCAAAATATCAAATCATAACGCTGATCATTTGGGTTCTAACTTTTATTTTACAGATGATAATGATCAATTAAACAGTTTCTTATTGAATACCAATATTGCTTTCAATATGATTAAAAGAATATATTTAAGCACAAAAATAGATTGACAAACGAATCTCACAAACACGATGTGACAGCTGAGTTAGCAGTTCCTGTCATACCCAAGACACTAAATGACTTTGACTAAACACGAACGGTCGTTTCTTAGGGACAAATGGTCATTCCTTTATAAAGAACAATCATTTCTTATGAATGAACAACCATTCTTAGGGACAAACAATCATTCTTTCATAAAGAACAAAAATTCCTTATGAAGGAATGGTCGTTCTTAGGGACGAATGGTCATCTTTCGTAAGGAATGAATGTTCCTTATGAATGGAGCAACCATTCCCTATGGAACATCCATTCCTTCTTATGGAACAACCATTCCTTATAAAGGAACAATCGTTCCTCATGAATGGAACATCTGTTCCTCATGAAATAGGGTCTAATCCCGTGAGGTTGAGACCATTAACAATCCGCTGGACCTGCACACATGAAAAGACAAGCGTGAAGCTTACAGAAAACACCGGGGTGGTGTTTGTCGTAAGCACTCCGACACTCAAGTCAATAAGGCTGAAAGATACAATTTAATGAGAATTAGGGAAAGAAAGATTACTAAGAGTCTTGTCGAAGGCCAAGACCACGATGAAGGTGTAGAGTTCTCGGGAGCAAGAATTTAGGAGTAAGGAGAGGTGATTTTGAGTAGTCAAGATTCAATCAATTATGAGAGGGCAAGCCTATGTTTTTATAGTGAACCCAAGGGGCTAGAATCCCAGTAGGACACTGAATCCTTTGGGAGATAATTACTATCAGAAAAGAAATAAGATTTCTTGTCTTTATTAGATTAAGTGTATTAATTTGAGTAAAATTTTGAATCTTAGTAGAAGAGGAAATAGAATGGGACTCAGATTTCCTATTTATGGACAGTTGCAGGCTAATAGGTCGGAACCCAGTTTAGCTTATCTTGTAGGGTAGCCCAACTCACAGAGTAGACAGTTCACAAGGTGACTTTAAGCGTAGGTCCAATCGGGATTGGACTAAAGTCTTGGGTCGTGACATATTTATTTCGCTATTGGACCTCGTTAGGCCCAAGACAATTTTTTTTCCATACAGTTCCTTATAAGTGAACGGTCATTCGTCCCTAAGGAACGACCGTTCATGTTTAATCGAAATCGTCAATTGCCATGGTAGTGCTAACTTAGATGTCACGTCGGGTTTATGAGAACTATTTATGAGATTCGTTTCTCACCGTAAAATTATCCTATATTTAAACAGTTGTAAGAAAATGCCACCTATACATGAAAGTCGCAATGTTTCTAGATTCCCAAGAGACATTTTATAAGGACAAAATTTCTAGAACCATAATTGATATTTTTATTAAGAAATTAATATTATTCTTTTTCCTTTTCTTTATGACTTTGCTAAACCTAAGAAGAGATTTAGGTCTAGACCTAGGATTTGATCAGCAAAATATTGATAACCTGTGATTAAACAACAAAGCTACGTACACCGAAAAACTTGCACCAAAATTGTGTACCGGCCGGTTACCAGGCGCATGAATTTTTTATCAATTTTTTTCTAGTGAACGGCTGTCCATCAAATTTGGACGGCCATTCACTCACATTGACTCACGTCCATACTATATGGACGGGGGTCCATATACCAGGGACGGCCATCCCCTTTAAGGACATATGTCCCTAAATAAATACAATAAAAAAAATTGTAAACATTAGGGATGGCCGTCCATCCTTATGGACGGCGTCCCTTTATTTTGGACGGGCATTTGCAAATAAGGGACGCCCGTCCTTAATCAAAAATGAAAATAAAAAAAAATAAAAAAAAAAAACTTTGGGGACGACCGTCCATACATGTTTGGACTGGCATCCATTAGGAATGACGCCAGTCCCTTACGTTTGGATGGCGTCCATTCCGACCATACTTTTAAAAAAAAAAAAAAAAAATTCTAAACCTCTCATTTCGTCTTCATTCCCCATCTCCTCTCTTCTTCTTGTCCACTTTACGCTTCCAGCAGATTATCCATAACATGGAAGCATCATCAATATTAACTGCATATTATATAGGCACACTTTGTCAACTACAAATTTGCAATCTTTATACAAACGGTTTTGCCATTATTATGTGATGTCTCATTGTCTGTTTTAATCTATTAATTTATTTTGAATTTGTATGTTTTTGTACCAGTTTACGTGTAATGAAATCATATGTGAAGTACTACTCAATCATTGGAGCATGCATTATTCGAAATTTAAGGAGATAAATACCGTCCCATTACTTGTCAGGATGAACAATGTAGTATTTTCTGGGTCCTTGAACTTCAAAGACAACTCTTCAAGAACCCTGGCTTATCTTCACCTTTGTAACAATTGATACGCTTCTTACCCAAACCTCGAACATCAGGACTACCCACTTGCCTAAACTCTGATGGGTCTTATATCCAGCAACTGGCCATCCCATCTTCACCTATCTTTGCATAAGCAGTTTTGGCAGACTCAACACCTCATGGTTTAGGCTCTTTAGAACCAGACAAAATCAATGTAATAGGTCCCAAATGCGAGAATGAAATGATCAGATATTTTGTCTTCTCTTCGGGTGAGAAGTGTACCACAGTTTGCATAGAAATAATTACTTGCTTTCATTAATGACTGCGCTACTTAAATAAAGCAAAGCCTCGTACAGTAAACTGAAATAAAGGGAAACTAACTGAACTGCAATCCACGTAAATAGACACGTAAATAACGTAAACAAAACACTCCAGAAGTTAAGCATAACCATACACGTAATCGATGCATAAAGCATAACTCATGCATGTAATTCGTGCGTATCCTGCAACTGAAACTCGCACAAAATCTTGCAACTGCCTTGACCCATTCTTGCTCGTCACGACCACTTATCTACCTTGACCCATTCCTGCTCGTCACGACCAGCTTACTGCTCGACCTATCCTGCTCGTCTGACCGCTTATCCAAGTATTTGGGATTTGGTCGCCTGTCTCTTGCTGATCGTGTGGCCTAACACAATGGAACTGCCAAAATGGTAATGCCACCAGCTATAATGCAGGATTATCAGTTCCAAAACTGATAACGCTATCAAGAATCCCACTTACATCACATCGAATGCGGAAGAACTTGTTGACTACTGCAGTGCTTCTTCATATGTTAAAGCTTAGCTAAACCAGTACTAAGAACTGTATACTACACTAAACCCCATGAACGCTCCTTGTTAAGACTCTCGAGAAGTTGAGAGTTTGGATAAGAAGTTGTGGATGAGACTGATCTTTCTGGGTTCTGTTCTTCTTTCACAAAGAATGATATAAGATTTGACATAGTGTGCCTAATAATCTGCAGTTAAGGTTGATTATGCTTCCATGTTATGGATTATCTGCTGGAAGCGTAAAGTGGACAAGAGGAAGAAGGAGATGGGGAATGAAGACGAAAAGAAGAGGTTTAGAATTTTTTTTTTTTTTTTTTTAAAGTATGGAACGGCCATACGTAAGGGACTGGCGTCCATTCCTAATGGACGCCAGTCCAAAAATAAGGGACGGCCGTTCAAAATTTTGGACGGCGTCCCCAAGTTTTTTTTTTTTTTTTCATATTTTGATTAAGGACGGGCGTCCTTATTTGCGGACGCCCGTCCAAAAAAGGGACGCTCGTCCATAATGTACAAATTTTTTTATTATGTATTTTATTCACGGACGGGCGGGAGTCCATGTGATGAACGGCCGTCCAAATTTGATGGACCGTTCATTAGAAAAAAAAATTGATAAAAATTCACGCGCCTAATACACTAGGTCGGTACACTTTTCGGTACAAGTTTTTCGGTGTCCGTAGCTGATTAAATTTCTACTATTTAAAAGAAGATGAAGCACATTGTTTCTCTCAACCCCATTACTGTATATTGGCTGCCCCTTCATCACTACAACAAAAATTATATATGCATGATAGTAGGTGATGAATGCTGTTAATATCTATAGAAGTTTTACTTGCTAGTAGCCTTTGTAATTGTAGACATCTTACTCCATCTAGATGCTTAACACAAAAACGAGTTTTGTTTTTATTTTTTTATTTCTTTAAATAAAGCGGTTGTGGTCAACAGTCACTATAATATTAGCTTGAATTGCACTTAACAATTAAAAAATAAAACCCGTCTCAAAGCCAAGCATGAGCTTACAATACATCAATCATCAATTAATGGTCAAACAGAGCAAAAGTTTTTAATTAATTTATATTTTCATAAAAGTCCAAGGCAAACAACAGAATTTTCAAGTAAGCAACAATATCTCAGACAAACAAATTTTTTAGGATAATTTGCAGGTCCTTCATCTTGGTAGCGTCAACAATGTTCTATTCCATGATAACCTCCATCACGAATGACTTTTCACTTTACCCCCTTTTGCTCTATATTTTACCCACTCAATCTGACGGTCATCATTGGGTCCCCATTCCACCTGTAATCACTACCTTCCATTCTTGAACCCTGATTGGTCTAAGGCCTTTGACTCATCCCCACCGTTGGATTGCAGTACTCAGATCACGGTCAACCCCAGGTGCAATGATAAATCCCACATTAATCACTAACACAACTGGAAAAACTGGATTATTCATCAACCTCAACTCTGATTCGGTCCTTTTGACCCCACCTATGAAGGTTGATGCAATATCAGCCCTTTGACCTTCATGGAAATAATTCATCAATTTGCGAAGCTGCACGTAATCCTACATGATACACAATGTTGCCGCCTGCACTTGTGCCCATTAAGAAACATGAAGACAAATCGGCATATTCTTTTAACCAAACTTCTTGAGTGGTCCTGTCCATGTCAGGGCTTCCGGCATCATCATAAGCCGCCGGGACGGTGCTCTGGGGCAAGCCTGTACTTGACTGATAGAACGACAAAGGGAATTCAAGTGCCATGTTTGAGCAAAAATTGTGAAAACACTTGCGGCTACTTTGCCGAATAAAGCCCCCACCATGATAGTAAACAATGAGAGGAGCTTGACGGTGGACGAAGAATCAAGTGCTTGACGGGAAGGTTATGCGAACTCCAACGTTGTTTGATTGGTTGATGGAGATATCTTAGAGGGAATAGTGTGGTGAGAAATCAGATGTGCGGCGGCGCCTGATAGTAACTGTGTTTGCGAGTGATCGTGCCATCCGGGTTCAGGACAATCTGAAGGTATCGTAGGGATCAAAGTTGCAGATAAAGCACTGTTGTGTGACATTTTAGTGGTTTTTCCAAAATTCTTGTTGGGCTTCTCTTTTTCTTTATGCAAGGTTACTTCCTCTGCAAGTCTGTATATAAAAGAGATTAAATTAGGTATATATAAAACAATAAGCTGATTACGTGAGTTAATGCAACTTGTTTGTATTTAGTAACATATATGAAAGTGGTGTTTTTATTTATTAATTTGGTTTGGTTTTATTATTACTACCCAATCGCAGATATTATATATATATACCATTATTTATTGTCAAAATATAATCTAAATGCGTGTCAACTTGCAGGGACCGTAGCTGCAGGCCTCAACAGCATGGAAGTTTTTAGTCTTTGCGACCTAAAAGAAATGGAACCACCATGGGTGCTTTGATGGGAAAGGGTCTAATATGAGTTTTTAGGTTCGAGTTCTCTTAGTATTAATAGGTAGTAACTAAGAGGATTTATGCAGTCTTCATTTCAAGAACTTGAAAATTATGAGATAAGCGTAACTGACTCAAACACTCCATATCATTAAAAAAAAAAAAGAGAAAAAAAGACAGAATATTTTCAATTTAATTGAACTAATTTGTAGACTAATATCCAATAAGAGGAGCAAACGTAAAGTACATCAACACAAATAATTTCTAAAAGTGGTGGAAACTCAAAAGCCTCTTAATTATTGTAATTATTTGAGTATAAAATTATATTTAAAAAGGAATTTGCCGTTGAGCTTGAATATGGACCCGTTATACTGGGTTAAGGGTCAGTCAATTAATAGAGAGGTCTTATAATCCAGTTTAAACTTGGGCCCATAGAGGCCCCATAAGCAATCGCAAAGACCTAATAGGATTTAAGGGGTGGGAAGTGATTTTTACCCCCACCACCTAATTGATCTTCACCCAACTTTTAAATTATTTTCTATTTTAAAATTTAACCTTAATTTAAATTAAGAAATAAAATTATAATTTTTAAATACACTCAAGTTCTATTTTTAATTTTTAACATTTAATCTTACATAAACTTTACCCTAAATTTCCATAACCTCATCCTACATCCCTCTTTCCATAATCATTGAAACCTTTTTTTTTAAATATTTGTTGTTTAATGAAATAAATACTAAAACTATGGAAACATAACGAGTTGAATATGAATTTGAAGAAGATAAATAAGTTTAAATTAGCAAATTGAGGGAAAAGTGTAAAGAGAAAACCTAAACAAGTGTAAGCCTGAATATGGACCCTTTCAATGGGTTAGGGACTTAGGGTCCATTAATACAGAGATCTTATTATCCGGTTAAATTTGGACCCGTAGAGGACCATAAGCAATTAGGGCTTAAGACCTAATAGGATTTAATGTGTGGAAGTGATTTTACCCCACCGCCAATTGATCTTCACCCACACACCCACACCCACACCCACACCCACACCCACTTTTAATTTATTTTTATTTTGACAAATTTAACCTTAATTTAAATTACTAGAAATAAATTAATATTTTTAAATGGGTTCATTTTCTATTTATATACGGTTTTAATTTTTTACATTTTCCATAATCTATTATAGATTTCCATAATCATTAAAACCTTTTATTTTATTTTAATATTTTTATTTAATGAAATACAATGCTAAATTATGGAAAACATAACGAGATAAATGAATTAAAGAAGGAAAATAAGTTTAAATTAACAAATTGAGAGGGGGAAAAGTGAAAAGAAAACCTAAACAAATCTGATTTAGAAAGGTGAACACTTAGTTTGAAATGGGAAATAAACCTAATTACGTTAAATGTTATTTTCAGTTTAAATGGGGTTTAAAGTGTTTTTTTTTTTTTTTTTTTTTTAATTATAAAAGATATCACTTAGCCATGGGGGGTGAAGATAACTAAAACCTTAAGAAAATGTACAAAGAAAAAAACGCAATAAATCTAAAAAGGGTTATTGGTATTAATAGGGTTAAAAATCTCTTCCCTTGATCTCCACAATCATTAAAAGATCTTACTTCTTAACATTTTCTTTAATTACATTTATCCTTAAATTAAATTATTACCCTACTTTAATCTTTTCTGATCTTATAATATTTTTTGACATCCCTTTTAAATATATTTAAACTTAATTGTTCATATTCTTATCAAACAAAAGATATATATATATATATATATTATATATATATAATTATATAATATAATATAGATATATAGTTTTTTATAGAAAGCAGTATTGCATTATGATAATCATGTCACTAACATATAATATGCATTGTTTGTAATTTCTTCTGAAAATTTTATCTAAAATATTTATTTTCCATCATCAAGCGAGCCCTTATAAATACCAATTTCTACACTTATTTTTCAACTACTTCTTACAACGCTTTACGATCTATTTGAACTGATTTCTATAATCCCTCAATTATTTCTGAAGTCTTTTTTTTTTTCTCTCTCCCTTTTAATTATTTGTCTTAATTGCCAACTCCCATAATTATGATCTAATTAAAAGGCAAACCAACCCCATATTAATGTCTATAAAGAGAAAAAGTAACAAATTAACATCATAAAGCAAAAAGGATACTAAGACACATTTTATACTTAACAAATTAAAAGCCCCACATTACACTCTCTGATAATCAATTCGGTGAAAATGATGAAATAGAGAGTAATACCAAAATAAAACACAAATCAAAATAGTAAAAACAAAATAAAAGATACCCGTAATTTATCTTAGTTTATTTAGTTACTAACTACGTTTAGTAGAGTCAATATTATTTTAATATTGTCTCACTTTCTCGTTTATAATGAGTAATTTGCCCGTAATTTGCCCTATAATTGCTATCACGTATGAGAAGAGAAAAGTGTCTTTATATTTAATTTAAAATTAAACTTAGTTTTACAAGGATTTTTATTCGTAACTCAAACTCAATAAGAATTAGTAACTTAAAGAAATTCTTTACGAAACCCCCGAATGCATTTGCGTGACCCATTAAAGCTGAAGTGGTCGACAACTCTAACAAAAACTAAGCTAGATTATTCAAAAATAATGATGTTGGACAAAAAAATAAAATTAAATTGCTCATGAAGGTGTATAGGACTCTTCAGTTGACCTAGGGTTATATGGTTGCATTGCATGTAGAATTACAAATGCAAATGCTTTCTGATGGCATTGAAAGTGAAATGTTGCGCCACCGCGATCGAGACACTACGGCCCTACGAGGAGGAGCAATTATACTGCCTTCTCAACACAACATCTTCCACTTATCGCAAATCATTCTCTTCCTTTATTTCTTTTATCAATTCAACCCAAATCTCAACCAACGCCAACTTTCTTTCACCTTATTAGATCAAATGAAAAACCTAAGTTAAAACATAATTTTTTTCTCTTCATTTAAAGCTACAACGTGTATTACAATTTGCACCATATCAAACAACAAATTCAGATAATTATAATGCTATCTATGATGTAACTTAACTTAAAACGAACGTAAATGCAATGCTATATGTACCATAGCGATCGTAAATGACCCTGCGAAACGACATAAAAGAAGATACAAATTAAAGAAAGAAAAGAAAAGAAAAAGAGTTAAGTTCGATTAGATATATCAAAGCATCGATAAATTGATGCCCTGTTACATGTACTTGTACATGTACTATAGCGACCGTAAATGGCCCTCACCGATAACAGCTACTGTCAAGCCACAGTAAACATGCATATACTCGAGCATGTACCAGTCGAGAACTGGAAAGAAAAACACTGTTACATAGATCATGACTTCTCAATCTAAAATAATATATTTTCTTGCTTTGATGTGATAGATAGTGACTAACCGTTGCAACTTTGCAAACGCAGAAGGCGCCCATCAACAGCAACAGTACCGCCATTTGTTTCCTTTCAAAATCGATCTCATCATGCTGCATCCCCATTAAATTTTATAGGTATCAAAACTGCAATCAGCCAAAAGCCACCGCCACCGCATCATTAAAACCCCTATACCCTAAAGATCCAATTCACATACTAACCAGAAAACATGTACTATTGCTCATTAATCTTATATACCAAAATGTTCGAGCATAACATAGATATAGATACATATGCATAGACATAATAAGCATATATCGTATAAATGCTTTATTCTTCATCATATCATCATCATCTATCTCACTTCAATAGGTGCAGTAGAGGTGGCTGACAGAGACACTGCAACTGAAGCAGGTGGTGGTAGCATGTCGGCGGCAGTTGTCTCTGCTCTGGGTTCTGGTCCAACATCTGATTTGCAACTCTCTAAGCATTTTGGGCACATTGCTAAGCCCACAGGTTTTCACCAAATGGCCCACGCCCCAAACGTCACCTTTCTCCATGCAATCCCCTCCCATTTCCGGAGCGTGTCTTCCACGTGCCTCCCCTCCTGCCACCCCATGGGTATATCTGTGGTGCCCCACCGCCTCATCAAACCCACAACTAACCACTCGTTTTCTCGGTCGCTTCTTCTCATACTTTGTCCCAGCTCAGGTCCCTGTGCATGAAATAAGTCATGTAATGCAACCAAGGCTTTGGTCACGTACTTGACGCCTCAACGAGTTGATCAAAACTTGTGGGCTTAAACTTGCACCCTCTAGGCTAAACACAAGGCCAAATCTTTCTCTGACGACGGTATATGGACTCGAGTGTGGGAATTCGGTGGTCTAGAATCGTATATTTCTTTCACCGCTGCCCATTTTCTCTGCTTGAGAAAAATCTTGTTACAGTGTTTGGAGTCACTCAATGACATTCCATTACCCATATCGATTCTTTCAAATCGCTGAAAGGATACTGCTTTTAATTGCAACCATTGCTGTTGTTGAAGCGGATCTGCTAGCAATGGCAAAAGGCCTGCTATTCTATACACGGGATGAGGGCTTTCAGTCTCTCAACTGGTGAAGAGAGGTCGAGTGAATATAAATCAGTTCTAATGACGCGGTCTTGTGACCGGCTCAAGGCACAGAATGTTACAATGTACCAACTGCATAGTAACCAAATAAGTATGGAAGATCCATGTAAGTCCATAATAGCTTCTCACTATTGAAGATGAGGGGTCAAGCTGACCTTCTCTTAATTGATCAGCTTTCTTCTCACGCCACAAACAAAAATTTCTGACAAAACCGTCACATTTCCACTGATCCTGCAACTGGTTCAGGTGATGACGAAGAAGATTTTCGTCACATAACCATTTCAACAGAACAAAACTTGGACACGATCCTATTGATGCAATCATCCCAACGCCAATGAAAGAGTCTCTACTATAGCAGTGCCCACACTGAGGCTAGGTTATTTCGGATAAGTGGACTTAAATATCGTATTTAATAGCTCTACATCTAACATTCATTTGAGTGGAGAAGAGAAGCTCTTTGCCTTGTGGCAAGTCTCTAGAGACATCTTTTCGGAGTGGGAAACGTAATTCCTCTGGCGTGGTTCTTGTAAATGCCACGACAGCTCGAACAAGCTCGGTAGTGTTGTGAAACACGCAGACATCCCACGTAGTAGTCAGTTGGGTCTTGATACTCCCATGAAGATGGAGGGATTGCTTAAACCAACGAAAACCACAGAACATATATACATATATCTTCACTCTTCCACGTACGTATGATGAAGATGGCCACTTATTTCGCAACAATTTCAACATTATTAAAGAGAATATAAGACTTACATCGGACGGAGTGTTCTGCGAACGGTGAGCTGACTCTTTCGATGAAACCTGTCAACAAAAATAGAGAGCGAATGCGTGTGTAAGAGAGGATTCATAGACCCCACAAAATAGGAATATTAACAAACATGTTTGTACCGAAGAAGCAGAAGTTGAGGAAAACTTTCTTCCCCAAAGACTTGACTTGTTGTCCGGAAGGAATCTATCTACAGAAAAACCTCTTAGAGAACATCTTCGAAGGCTTCCATATTGCAAGCAACCATTGTATCATCAAAGAAAGTAAGCTCATCGGCGTTAGAAAGCTAGAACCTTGAATTCTATTCTCCCTCCGTGGTGCTCTCCTTCTTCAGCCCACAAACTCACTGATTCCTCCCATGTCATCTTATTTTGTTGCCAATTCTTCGAAGTTCCTTGGAAGGATGAAGTAGGAATAAGCCCTACGTCTATTGGAGACTCAACCCTAGTAAACTCCCTCTACCACCATGAAGAAGGCTTCAGTTCACTTGTCATTACCAGTTGCTTGCCTCGCTAACAAATAAAAATAATGCTGGTTACGGAGAACAAAACTATAATAAAAACGAAACTTTGTAATATATATATATATATTATATATATATATATACCTGAGAGCGAGAGGTCATCATCTTTGAAGGAGGGGGAGGAGGAAGAACTCGGTACTGTGCCAGTTGTTCTACTATCATCACCAGAAACAACAACAGAAGCCCCCTGCTCTGAGGTGTTCTCATACGTGAACCCATGAACTGAATAACTCTTCAAAGACCTCTCGTCAAAAGAAGCTGGCAATCTGTGTAGCTTCCTTCATAAGGAGAGAGTCTAAAAACTCTTTCCGGCTTGTCTCGTTCACCGCCTCTTTCCCCCTCATCACTTTTCTAATTCACCCAACATGTTATCCCACTTAGTCCCAGCAGTTTTAGCATCTCTGTTGCCACAGCCTTTGCAAGAACTCCCAACTTCTCTATCTTTCGGCCCTTGTTTTTCCTCTTGCTGATTGAATCGGCATCTCGCCGCTACCGGACGTGAACGCTCTCTGGCTGATCAGTTCTAGAAGATAAGCCAGACCCATTTGATCCACCTTGGTACAGAACCTTCCAAGCCCTAGCTAGCCACAACATCTCGTTTGGTTTCCAAACTGGTCACTATTTTTCCTTTTCTGAACTGGGGTTGTAATTGGTCACCCTCTGTTTGTTCGTCTCTTGCCGAAGCTGCAGAGAGAGAAGGAATGGGAGAATTGGAGGAGAGGAGTTTGTCTCGGAGGATGAAGCTGCAGTAGTGTGAGCTTGAGTAGTGGATTTGTGGGGTTTGTGGTTGGCGATGGGGTGATTCGCTGTCAATATAGCCATTTGGGTTGTTTGCTTTGTGTTTGTGATGGGGATGGTAAAAGCTTCCATTGACTACTATTATCTCTGTCTCTGGGTTCACAGAATAAAATTGTTGTTCAAACGGAGTCGGAGTCGCACCAATTGGGACATCAAGGAGAGAGAGATGAACGGAGCTCCGGTACCACAACGGGCGGTGTTGTTGGTGTTGAAGTTGCCCTTTTTCCGTCGACCTCGAGTGGGTTCTTGGGAGAAATGACAGTTGTTGTTGTCTGCGTGCGGTTGCGGTTGCGTTGCGTTTGCTTCTTGGTTGTACTCCTTTGTTGTCACATCTCAATGTTTTCTAGAAAGACTTTCACTTAGAGAAAACTCAGCCAAGATCCAGAACAAGAAGAACAAACTCAATTGCCTGAACTAGCTTGTTTATGGTTTAAGTTCTGTTTCGTAGTCTTGCTAATGCTACAAGGTCTTGAGTTTTGGCGTTGAATTGCCACCGTATGTTTGAAAGGGAAAGTGGGAAAATATTTAAGAAATGATGAAGCTAAAGCAACATAAAAGCGAAGAAGAGACATACAGAAAAGTCAGAGTGTGGAACTGCCATGAATAAACTATTCAGTTAATTATCATTTTAATAAAACAAGCATAGTATAGTAGTAGATATTTAGAAGTGTGATTTGACAATTAAAAAGAAAGAGGGGCCTACATTTTACATTACATTAACATATAACATATACGTTATATATCAATATGCATTTGGATGGGTCATGATTGTACTGAATCACTGAAAAACGGGGCTCTAAACGAATTAACATTGTTTTCTCGATGCATTTAATGTTATGGGCGTCGTATTCTTTTTGAAGTGAGAGAAAAAAAAAGAGAAAAGGTGATCGCTTTCTTGACTTCCCGTAACGAGTGGGGAGAAAGTGGAGACTGCGACTGTAGAATAAAATATAGATGGAGAGGTGTATTGGTTAGAAGTTTAGATTGACACTCGAATCTATGGTCTGCTCCAATGACTCATCATTCTAGCGACTATTTTTGTTTCTTTCACATCACATAAGATAAAATCTTTTATTTGGGCATTGCCCACCATACCCGATTAATATACAACCTATCTCATAAAAAATAGGGTAGTGATCATTTATTCACAAATATTGTCAAATGTCATATTACCATTATGTAAAGTTTAATGTGTATAGTGGAGTGTCATCGTATCATAACGCCGACGGGGTCCAAATAAAAAGAGGAAATGAAGAAGAAGATGCCATGAATAGGGCAACATAAAAGGAGTAGGGATCTTCATTAAGTCTTTGTGGTGGTTTGGGTGATAGTTATGTAAGTTGTAAACGTACATTTCTCCTCTCTAATAACAAAGGCATCCGGCATGCAGGCCACCACACCACAGACTGACAGTGATCGAGCAGTAACACTGATCACCAACCCATCGCCCGAACACCCAACCACTCCTCCACCCCCCGCCCGCCACCCTAACTTTTACCCATAAATTCAATGTCCCTCTTTCTCTTTCTCCTCTCCAAGCCTAACATCTCGTTTCTTCCCATTTATGCATAATGTGAGCTGTTTATCTTCATTATATGTTATGGTACATAGTCTTTAAATGTTCAGGGAATGTTTAAAATGGGTTTGTCTTCTGAATGTAAAGAACACCAGTGATACGTCTATGATCATTACTTACTTTTATGTACCCTTTAATAACATTTCAATAAGTTTTGCCTCTTTATTTTAGAACTTTTTTTTTTTTTTTTTTTTTTTTTTTTTTATGTTGATTTAACATTAACGACTTCGTACGGGTAAATATTAAGAAACACATGTGAGTTTTCTAGTGCAATAATGAGGCACTGTGAGTACAGTAGCATGCAAAGAAGTAAAAATAAAGTTGACAAGATGATTTTATAATAGTTTAGATGCTTAAAGCGAATCCTAAATCCACTATGTTCGTTTATATAAAGATTATGTTCTTATCGCTAAATAAGCTTACATGAGGTCACAAGTTGCGATCTGATATTACAAGTGTTTAGTGTTTTAAGTGTTTTTAGAGAATGTCAAACCAGTTTCTTTCTAGTAATGTGTCTTTGCTATTTTCTTTGTTAAATGCGTGAATGTCTAACCTTTTTTTAATGAGAAGAAGTTGCCTATTTATACTCATTTAGCTTAAGGTAATGATTACATTTTGCAAATGATCTGGTGTCGTGTAGATCCTTCTTGCCTTCCCATTCGATGAAACTCAAAGAATATCTTTAAATTAAATAGGGTTTGGATAGGTGTGCAAACCAAATTCACTCATGCACAAATTTTTGAATCGGTTTGAGTCTGTGACAACTATATTCTTTTTGCCTTTGGAGGCGTGTCACGGTTTGGGTCTGTGACAACTAATTCCTTTTGCCTTTGGAGGCGTGTCATGTTTTGAACGGTCGAATGACTTTCTAGATTCTGATTGGTACTTGATGACGTCAACCCTTATTTTAGGCATAACACTTTTGATTCCTGGATTAAAAAACATAATATGTGTTTGTTTACTTATTGAGATCATTATTCTGAAAATTAATCTGAATTAAATAAGATTTTTTATATTAAAAATGAAAGGGGGGGACTTGTTTTCTATTATTCTATTCTATTCAACTAAAAACAATTACCTTTCACTCTTTCTAATCTGAAAATTAATCCACCCAAGACCAACACCACCTACCAGCAACAATCGTTGGCTGCCAACATCGGAACGACAGACGATCGGATAGATTTGGTCGACCGTGTGCTGATCTAGCCGTTGACGATAAGGGTGTGCAAAACAGAATATCCGATCCGGTTGGGGTTTTTGCCGATCCAATCCGGATTTTTGGATATCTGATTTTTTGGATCAGATCAACCGAATATCCGAAAATTGATCCGAATTTAACAAAAATGCTTCTTTAAACTATCAAATTCCTCCATTCTTCAGTAGACAGAATTTATTAAAATTGAAATAAAATAATGCATGATTACCAAATTATTAAGCCACAAGTTGATGTGCACACATTAGAGATTAAAAGAAGCTAAAACAATAGTTTTGAAAGATCACTGAATTTTACATCAACCCAGATCCTATCGCAGCGACTAAATTCTTTTTCAGACTCTTCTAATTTCAATCTGAGGCGGTCAACTATACAACTCAACAAACAAATTTAAAAAATCACCACAAAGCATACATTGTTCACTGTTTTTGGTAAAATATTTGAACTTCAAATTGAAATTAACCTTACTTGATAGCTAATCAAACTGAAAGTTACAAAATGAACCCAGATGTTAAAACATAACAAAAAGATAATACAACAGGAAGAGATTATGAAAAGCAGATTCATTGAGTACTTTTATCGAACAGATGATGGATTGACTCTACTTTTATCTAAAAACAAACTAAAAAATCGTGGAATTAGCGATCCATAGCAAGAAAATAACTCAAAATCGTGGAGAAGAAGTGAAGAACAAACTAAATAACCAGTAACCACAAAATTCGAAGCCTAACCCGAATCATGAAGAAACCGAAGAAACCGAGTCGTGAAGAGAGTTGAGTCTTGAGTGAAAGTGTGAAACAATAATGAAACTGAAGGAAACCGAAGAAAAAAGCAAAGTAAATATACCAGATTGTGAAACGTGAAGAGAGTTAAGTCTTAAGTGAATAAAGAAAAAAAGCGCCGATTTTGTTTGGAGTCTTCCATCTTCTTTTTTTCATTGTTAGACTTTAGCAAAACGATTTAGGATTATAATTTAGGATTATATATGTTTTTAAAAAACCAGATCAGATTCGGATATCCCCCTATTTTTTTCCAGAACCGATCCGATATCCAATCCAAAAATTCAGATATTTCAAAATTGCAATCCGAATCTGATCCAGATTTTTGAATATTTAATTTTTTCGGATTCAGATCGGATATCAAATTATTTTGCACACACCTAATTGACGATGCCGTATTATGGTCATAAATCTAGCCATTTTCGGCTAGATCCACTGAAAATATTAGATCAGTGTACGATCGATCAGATCCAGTTGACGTGCGTCGTTCTGACGATTGTTGATTCTCATCCGATCATGGTGGTCGGTGATCGACGGTGGCTTGGTTGGTTGGAGGTGTTTTTGTTGATTTTTAAACTTTTATTGTGAGGGTATTTAGATAAATTAACAAATTTAGGAGGTTGAAAAATAATTTAAAAATTTTCAAAAAAAATGTACCAAAAAACTTTTCAACTTAATCTAATCTTATCCTATTCAACTTAATCTAACTCAAACTCAATTTAAAATAGTTTTTCATAAAATGATTTTTCAAATAATCTACCTATCAGAGCCCTAAACTTTTAGGATAATTAATGTCATATGTGATGATATTGGACATTTCGAAATCGTTATGCTGTTGTATTTTTAACATTTTATATATCATTTTGCTGCTTTAATTATAATAAAAAGAATGTGATGATATTTTTTCTTGCAAGACATGAATTGATATTCCATTGGAAGTCAAATTAGGGTGTACGTCCATTCACTTTTTACCAAACAAATCTTACGAGCATCTGCCCTATAGGAAAGGTTGTGGCAATATCAGCCCTTTGACCTTCAGTGGAAATAATTCATCAATTTGCGGAGCTGCACGTAACTACATGAACACATGTTGCCGCCTGCACTTGTGCCCATTAAGAAACATGAAGACAATCGGCATATTCTTTTAACCAAACTTCTTGAGTGTGGTCCTGATCCAGTGCAGGGCTTCCATGGCATCATCATAAGCCGCCGGGAGACGGTGCTCTGGGGCAAGCCTGTACTTGACTGATAGAACGACAGCAGGGAATTCAAGTGCCATGTTTGAGCAAAAATTGTGAAAACACATTGCGGTACGTTGCCGATAATAAAGCCCCCACCATGATAGTAAACAATGAGAGGGAGCTTGACGGTGGACGAAGAATCAAGTGCTTGACGGGGAGGTATATGCGAACTCCAACGTTGTTTGATTGGTTGATGGAGATATCTTAGAGGGAATAGTGTGGTGAGAAGGATCAGAGTGGCGGCGGCGCCTGATAGTAAACTGTGTTTGCGAGTGATCGTGCCATCCGGGTTCAGGACAATCTGAAGGTATTCGTAGGGATAAAAGTTGCAGATAAAGCACTGTTGTGTGACATTAGTGGTTTTTTCAAAATTTGTGTGGGCTTCTCTTTTTCTTTTATGCAAGGTTACTCCTCTGCAAGTCTGTATATATTAAAAGAGAATAAATAGGTATATATTAAACAATAAGCTGATTACGTGAGTTAATGCAACTTGTTTGTATTTAGTAACATATATGAAAAGTGGTGGGTTTTATTATTAATTTTGGTTTGGTTTTTAATTATTACTACCCAATCGCAGAATATTATATATATATACACATTATTTTATTGTCAAAAATAATCTAAATGCGTGTCAACTTGCAGGGACCGTAGCTGCAGGCCTGAACAGCATGGAAGTTTTTAGTCTTTGCGACCTAAAAGAAGATGGAAACCACCATGGGTGCTTTGATGGGAAAGGGTCTATATGAGTTTTTAAGTTCGAGTTCTCTTAAGTATTATAAAGGTAGTAACTAAGAGGATTTATGCAGTATTCATTTCAAGAACTTGAGAAATTAGGAGATAAGCGTAAAAGACTCAAACACTCCCTATCATTAAAAAAAAAAAAAGAAAAAAAAGACAGATATTTTCTAATTTAATTGAACTAATTTGTAGACATAATATCCAATAAAGAGGAGCAAACGTAAAGTACATCAACACAAATAAATTTTAAAAGTGGTGTGAACTCAAAAGCCTTAATTATTGTATGATATTTGAGGATTAAAATTTATATTAAAAAGGATATTTGCCGTGAAGCTGAATATGGACCCGTTATAGGGTTAAGGGTCAGTCAATTAATAGAGAGGTCTTATAATCCCAGTTTAAACTTGGGCCCATAGAGGCCCCAAAAGCAATCAGGCAAAGACCTAATAGGATTTTAAGGGGTGGGAAGTGATTTTTACCCCCACCACTAATTGATCTTCACCCACTTTTAAATTATTTTCTATTTATAAATTAACCTTAATTTAAATTATAGAAATAAAATTATAATTTTTAAATACACTCAAGTTCTATTTTAATTTTAACATTTAATCTTACATAAACTTTAACCTAAATTTCCATAACTCATCCTACATCTCCTCTTTCCATAATCATTGAAACCTTTTATTTAAATATTTGTTTGTTTAATGAAAATATATACTAAAACTATGAAAACATAACGAGTTGATATAGAATTTGAAGAAGATAAAATAAGTTAAATAGCAAATTGAGGGAAAAAAAAAGTGTAAAGAGAAAACCTAAACAAGTTGAGAGCCGAATAGGACCCGTTTCAATGGGTTAGGGACTTAGGGGTCCATTAATACAGAGATCTTATTATCCGAGTTAAATGGACCCGTAGAGACCATAAGCAATTAGGGCTTAAGACCTAATAGGATTTTAGTGGTGGGAAGTGATTTTACCCCACCGCCAAATTGATCTTACCCACACCACACCACACCCACACCCACACCCACTTTTAAATTTATTTTTTATTTGACAAATTTAACCTAATTAATTACTAGAAATAAAATTATAATTTTTAAATGGGTTCAGTTCATTTTTATATACTGTTTTTATTTTTACATTTCCATAATCTAATTATAGATTTCATAATCATTAAAACCTTTTTTTTATTTTATATTTTTTATTTAATGAAAATACAATGCTAAAATTATGGAAAAACTAACGAGATAAATATGAATATAAAGAAGAGAAAATAGTTTAAATTAACAAATGAGAGGGGGAGAAAAATGTAAAGAGAAACCAAACAAATCTGATTTGAGAAAAAAGAGTGTAAAACATTAAGTTGAAATTGGGGAAAATAAACCTAATAATTTAAAATGTGATTTTTCAGTATTAAATGGGGTTTAAAGTGTTTTTTTTTTTTTTTTTTTTTTTAAATAAAAGATATGCACTTAGCATGGGGGTGAAGATAACTAAAACCTTAAGAAAAATGTACAAAGAAAAAAACGCAATAAATCTAAAAAGGGTTATTTTGGTATTAAATAGGGTTAAAAATCCTTCCCTTGATCTCCACAATCAAGTTAAAAGAATTATTCTTAACATTTCTTTAATTACAAGTTTATCTAAATTAAATTATTAACACTTTAATCTTTTGATCTTATAAATATTTTTGACATCCCTTTTAAATATTTAAACTTAATTGTTCAATTCTTATTCAAACAAAGATATAAATATATATATATATATATATATATATATATATATAATAATATATATAGAATTAAGTTTTTTAATAGAAAAAGCAGTATTGCATTATGATATATCATGTCACTAACAATATAATATGCATTGTTGTAATTTCTTCTGAAAATTTTAATCTAAATATTAATTTTCCATCATCAAGCGAGCCCTTTAAATACCAATTTCCACTATTATTTAACTAACATTCTTACACGCTTAACGATCTATTTGAACATGATTTCTATAATACACTCAATTATTTTGAGTCTTTTTTTTTTCTCTCTCCCTTTTAATTATTTGTCTTAATTGCCAACTCCCAAATTATGATCTATAATTAAAGGCAAACCAACCCCATATTTAATGTTCTATAAAAGAGGAAAAGTAACAAAAACTCATAAAGCAAAAAGAGATACTAAGTAACATATTTTATTACAAATAAAAAGCCCCACAATTACACTCCTGATAATCAGAATCGGTGAAAAATGAATGAAATAGAGAGTAATACCAAAATAAAACACAAATCAAAATAGTAAAACAAAATAAAAGATACGCGTAATTTATCTTAGTTTATTTAGTTAACTAACTACGTTAGTAGAGTCAAATTATTTAATATTGTCTCACCTTTCTCGTTATAATGAAAGTAATTTGCCCGTAATTGCCCTATAATTGCATCAAGTATTAGAAGAGAAAAGTGTTTTATATATTAAATTTAAAAGATTAAACTTAGTTTTACAAGGATTTTATTGTAAACTCAAACTCAATAAAGAATTAGTAACTTAAAGAAATTCTTTAACGAAACCCGAATGCATTTGCGTGACCCATTAAAGGAAGTGGTCGACAACTCTAACAAAAACTAAGCTAGATTATTCAAAAAAATAAGAGTGTGGACAAAAAAAATAAATTAAATTGCTCTATGAAGGTGTATAGGGACTCTTCAGTTGATCCTAGGGTTATAGGTTGCATTGCATGTAGAATTTACAAATGCAAAGCTTCTGATGGCATTGAAAGTGAAAATGTTGCGCCACCGCGATCGAGACACACGGCCCTACGAGGAGGAGCAAATTAAATGCCTTCTTCAAAACAAACATCTTCCACTATCGCAATCATTCTCTTCCTTTATTTCTTTATCAATTCAACCCAAATCTCAACCAACGACACTTTCTTCACCTTAATTAGATCAAATGAAAAACCTAAGTTAAAACTAATTTTTTCTCTTCATTTAAAAGCTACAACGGTATTACAATTTGCACCATATCATAACAACAAATTCAGATAATATAATGCATCTATGATGGAACTTAACTTAAAACGAACGTAAATGCAATGCTATATGTACCATAGCGATCGTAAATGACCCTGCGAACGATCATAAAACGAAGAAGATACAAATTAAAGAAAGAAAAGAAAAGAAAAAGGTTAGTTCGATTAGATAATCAAAGCATCGATAAATTGAATGCCCTGTTACATGTACTGTTACATGTACTATAGCGACCGTAAATGGCCCATCACCGATTAACAGCTACTGTCAAGCCACAGTAAACATGCATATTCCGAGATGTACCAGTCGAGAACGGGAAAGAAAAACACGTTACATAGATCAGTGACTTCTCAATCTAAAATAATATATTTTCTTGCTTTGATGTGATAGATAGTGACTAACCGTTGCAACTTTGCAAACGCAGAAGGCGCCCATCAACAGACAACAGTAGCCGCCATTTGTTTAACTTTCAAAATCGATCTCATCATAGCTGCATCCCCTCATTAAATTTTATTAAGGTATCAAAACTGCAATCAGCCAAAAGCCACCGCCACCGCATCATTAAAACCCCTATAACCCTAAGATCCAATTAATTACTAACCAGAAAAATTACTATTGCTCATTAATCTTATATACCAAAATGTTCGAGCAAACATAGATATAGATACATAAGCATAGACAAATAAGCACATAATCGTATAATGCTTTTATCTATCTTTATAATCAATCATCTATCAGTCACTTCAATAGGGTGCAGTAGAGGTGGCTGACAGAGACGACTGCAACTGAAGCAGGTGGTGGTAGCAGTCGGCGCAGTTGGTCTCTGCTCTGGGTTCTGGTCCAAACATCTGATTTGCAACTCTCTAAGCATTTTGGGACATGCTAAGCCCACAGGTTTTCACCAAATGGCCCACGCCCCAAACGTCAACCTTTACTCCATGCAATCCCCTCCCCATTTCCGGAGCGTGTCTTCCACGTGCCTCCACTCCTGCCACCCCATGTGGGTATATCTGTGGTGCCCCCACCGCCTCATCAAAACCACAAACTAACCACTCGTTTCTCGGTCGCTTCTTCTCATACTTTGTCCCAGCTCAGGTCCCTGTGCATGAAAGATAAGTCATGAATGCAACCAAGGCTCTTGGTCACGTACTTGAGCGCCTCAACGAGTTGATCAAAAACTGTGGGCTAAACTTGCACCCTAGGCAAACCCCAAGGCCAAATCTTCTCTGACGAGCGGTATATGGACTCGGAGTGTGGAATTCGGTGGTCTAGGAAATCGTAATTTCTTTCACCGCTGCCCATTTTCCTTGCTTGAGAAAAATCTTGTTACAGTGGTTGGAGTCATATCAATGACATTCCTTACCCATATCGATTCTTTCAAAATCGCGAAAGGATACTGCTTGTAATTGCAACATTGCTGTTGTGAAGCAGCGATCTGCTAGCAATGGCAAAAGGCCTGCTATTCTAAACACGGGATGAGGGCTTTCAGTCTCTCAACTGTGAAGAGGTCGAGTGATAAAACAGTCTAAGACGCGGTCTTGTGACCGGGCTCAAGGCACAGATGTTACAATGTACCAACTGCATAGTAACCAAATAAGTATGGAAGATCCATGTAAGTCCATAATAGCTTCCAACTATGAAGATGAGGGGTCAAGCTGACCTTCTCTTAATTGATCAGCTTCTTCTCCACGCCAAAACAAAAATTTCTGACAAAACCAGTCACATTTGGCCACTGATCCTGCAATGGTTCAGGTGATGAAGAAGAAGATTTTCGTACAATAACCATTTCAACAGAACAAACTTGGACACGATATCATTGATGCAATCATCCCAACGCCAATGAAAGAGTCTCTACTAGTAGCAGTGGCCACACTGAGGCTAGGTGTATTTCGGATAAGTGGACTTAAAATATCGTAGTATAGCTAAATACAATCAACATCATTTGAAGTGGAGAAAGAGAGCTCTTGCCTGTGGCAAGTCTCTATAGACATCTTTCGGAGTGGGAAACGTAATTCCTGGCGGTGGTTCTTGTAAATGCCACGACAGCTGAACAAGCTCGGTAGTGTTGTTGGTGGAACACGCAGACATCCACGAGTAGTCAGTTGGGTCTGATACTCCCATGAAGAGGATGGGATTGCTATACCAACGAAAACCACAAGAACAATATACATAATATATCACTCTTCACAGTACGTATGATGAAGATGGCCACAGTAATTCGCACCATTTCAACATTATTAAAGAGAATATATGACTTACATCTGACGGAGTGTTCTGCGAACGAGAAGCTGAAATCTTCGATGAAACTGTCAACAAAAATAGAGAGCGAATGCGTGTGTAAGAGAAGGGATTCATAGACACCACAAAATAGGAATATTAACAAACATGTTGTACCGGAAGAAGCAGAAGTTGAGGGAAAACTTCTCTCCCAAAGACTTGACTTGTTGTCCGGAAGGAATCATCTACAAAAAACCTCTTAGAGAACATCTCGAAGGCTTCCATATGCAAGAACCATGTATCATCAAAGAAAGTAAGCTCATCTGCGTTAGAAAGCTAGAACCTTGAATTCTAATTTCCCTCCGTGGTGGCTCTCTCTTCAGCCACAAACTCACTGATTCCCCCATGTCCATTCTATTTTGCCAATTCTCGAAGTTCCTTGGAAGAGGAGAGAAGTAGGAATAAGACCTCGTCTATTGGAGACTCAAACCTAGTAAACTCCCTTACCACCAGGAAAGAAGGCTTCAGTCCACTTGTCAGTTACCAGTTGCTTTGCCCTCGCTAACAAATATAAAATAAATGCTGGTCGGAGAACAAAACTATAAATAAAAACGAAACTTTGTAATATATAATATATATATATTATATATAATACCTGAGAGCGAGAGGTCATCATCTTTGAAGGAGGGGGAGGAGGAAGAATCTGGTACTGGTGACAGTTGTTACTATCATCACCAGAAACAACAACAGAAGCACCCTGCTCTGAGGGGTTCTCATACGTGAACCCATGAACTGAGATAACTCTTCAAAGACCTTCGTCAAAGAGAGCTGGCAATTCGTGTAGCTCTTTCATAAGGAGAGAGTCTAAAAAAACTCTTCCGGCTTGTCTCGTTCACCGCCTCTTTCCCACTCTACACTTTTCTAATTCACCCCACATGTTATCCCACTTGTCCCAGCAGTCGTTTTAGCATCTCTGTTGACACCGTGCCTTTGCAAGAACCCGCAACTTCTCTATCTTTATCGGCCCTTGTTTTTCTCTTGCTGATTGAATCGGCATCTCGCGCTACCGGTGACGTGAACGCTCTTCTGGCTGATCAGTTCTAGAAGATAAGCCGACCCATTTGATTCCACCTTGGTACAGAACCTCCAAGCCCTAGCTAGCCACAACATCCGTTTGGTTTCCAAACTGGGCTCACATATTTTCCTTTTCTGAACTGGGTTGTAATTGGGACCCTCTGGTTTGTTCGTCTCTGGACCAGAAGCTGCAGAGAGAAAGGAATGGGAGAAGTGGAGGAGAGGAGGTTGTCTCGGAGGATGAAGCTGCAGTAGGTGGAGCTTGAGTAGTGATTGTGGGGGTTTGTGGTTGGCGTGGGGTTGATCGTGTCAATATAGCCATTTGGGTTGTTTGCTTTTGTTGTTGTGTGGGAGGTAAAAGCTTCCATGACTAAATATATCTTTGTCTCTTGGGATTCACAGAATCAAATTCGTGTTCAAACGGAGTCGGGGTCGCACCAATGGGACATACAAGGAGAAGAGATGAACGGAGCTCCGTGTACACAACGGGCGGTGTTGTTGGTGTTGAAGTTGACCTTTTTCCGTCGTCACTCGAGGGGTTCTTGGGAGAGAGACAGTTGTTGTGTGCTGATGTGAGTTCGCGTTGCAGTTTGCCGTTTGCTCTTGGTTGTATCTCTTGTTGTGCACTCAAATTGTTTTAGAAAAGACCTTCACTTTAGAGAAAATCAGCCAAGATCCAGAACAAGAAGAACAAACTCATGGCACTAACTAGCTTGTGGTATGGTTAAGTGTTATGTTGGTAGTCTGCTGAGTAATGCTACAGGTTCTGAGTTTTGGCGTTGAATGCCACCGTATGTTTGAAGGGAAAGTGGGAAAACATTTATAGAAATGATAGAAGCTAAAGCAAATAAAAGCGAGAAGAAAGATAGAAAGACAAACAGAAAAATGTCGAGATTGTGGAACTGCCATGAATAAGACTATTAGTGAATATCAGTTAATAAAAACAGATAGTATATGTAGTAGATTAAAATAGAAGTGTGATTTTGACAATTAAAAAAGAAAGAGGGGCCTACATATTATCACCTTGACATTAAACATATAGACATAACGTATATATATACATAATATGCATGATTAGGAATATGGTCGATTGTACTGAATCAGACTGAAAAAACGGCGGCTCTAAAAAGAATTAACTTGTTTCTCGATTGCATTTAATGTATGGGCGTCGTTGATTCTTGTTTGGACAGTGAGAGAAAAAAAAAAGAGAAAAGGTGATGACGCTTCTGGAATTCCTGTAACGAGTGGGGAGAGAAAGTGGAGACTGCGACTGTAGAATAGATATAAGATGGAGAGTGTATTGGATTCGAAGTTGAGGGGGACACATCGAATCTAGGCCGGCTCAAAGACTCATACATTTCTTTAGAGACTTTTTTGTGTCTTCATCCATCTAATAAGATAAAATCTTTTAATTTGGGCATGCCCACCTACCCGATATTATATAACAACCTATCTCATAAAAAATAGGGTAAGTGAGCATTTAATTTCACAAATATTTTGAAATGTCAAATATTTACCAATGAACGTTTGAATGTGGGTAATAGGGATGGGGTCATCGAATCATAACGCCCGACGGGGTCCAAATAAAAAGTGAGGAAAATGAAGAAGAAAGATGCCATAAAATGGCAACATAAAAGGAGTGGGCGACTCTTCATTAGTCTTTTGTTGGTGGTTTGGGGGTGAAGTTCTATGTAAAGTTGTAAAAGTACATTTTCTCTCCTTAATAACAAACAGATCCAGGGCATGCAGGCCACACCACACAGACATGAAGTGATCGAGCAGTACCAATGATCACCACCCATCGCCAGACAACCCAAACACTCCCCACCGCCCGCCCGCCACCCTAACCTTTTACCCATAAATTCAAGTGTCCCATCTTTCTCTTTCCTTCTCCAACGCCTAACATCATTCGTGTCTTCCCATGTGCATAATGTGAGATCTGGTTTATCTCATTATATGTTATGGTACAATTAGTACTTTACATGTCATGGGAATGTGTAGAAATGGGTGTCTTCTCTGAATGTTTAAAAGGACACACGTGATACGTTATGATCATTACATTACTTTTTATGTTACCCTTTACTACATTCAATAAGTATTTGCACTCTTATTTAGTAATCTTTTTTTTTTTTTTTTTTTTTTTTATTTGATTTAACGATTAACGACTTACGTGTGTAAAATATACGAAACATCATGGAGTTTACTAGTGCAAGATGAGGCCACGTGAGTACAGTAGCATGCAAAAAGAGTAAAATATCAAGTTGACAAAGATGATTTGTATCAATAGTTTAGATGCTTAAAAGCGATACTACTAAATCCACTCTGTTCGTTTCTAGAAAGGATATGTTATTATGCTAAATAAGCTTACATGGGAACCAAGTTGCGATCTGATATTACAGGTGTTTATGGTTTTAAGTGTTTAGCGCATGTCAAACTCAGTTCTTCTAGAACCTTCTTCAAGAACCCTGGCTTATCTTCACCTTTGTAAACAATTGATACAGGCTTCTTACCCAAACCTCGAACATCAGGACTACCCACTTGCCTAAACTCTGATGGAGGTCTTATATCCAGCAACTGGGCACTCCCATCTTCACCTATCTTTGCATAAGCAGTTTTTGCAGACTCAACACCTCATGGTTTAGGCTTCTTTAGAACCAGAGACAAAATCAATATAATAGGTCCCAAATGCAGAGAATGAAATGATCAGATATTTTGTCTTCTCTTCGGGTGAGAAGTGTACCACAGTTTGCATAGAAATAATTACTTGCTTTCATTAATGACTGCGGCTACTTAAATAAAGCAAAGCCTCGTACAAGTAAACTGAAATAAAGGGAAACTAACTGAACTGCAATCCACGTAAATAGACACGTAAATAACGTAAACAAAACACTCCAGAAGTTAAGCATAACTCATACACGTAAATCGATGCATAAAAGCATAACTCATGCATGTAAATTCGTGCGTAATCCTGCAACTGAAACTCGCACAAAATCTTGCAACTGCCTTGACCCATTCTTGCTCGTCACGACCAACTTATCTACCTTGACCCATTCCTGCTCGTCACGACCAGCTTATCTGCTCGACCTATTCCTGCTCGTCATGACCAGCTTATCCCAAGTATTTGGGATTTGGTCGCCTGTCTCTTGCTGATCGTCGTGGCCTAACACAATGGAACTGCCAAAATGGTAATGCCACCAGCTATAATTGCAGGATTATCAGTTCCAAAACTGATAACGCTATCAAGAATCCCACTTACATCAACATCGAATGCGGAAGAACTTGTTGACTACTGCAGTGCTTCTTCATATGTTAAAGCTTTAGCTAAACCAGTACCAAGAACTGCAGATACTAGCACTAAACCCCCATGAACGCTCCTTGTTAAAGACTCTCGAGAAGTTGAGAGTTTGGATAAAGAAGTTGTGGATAGAGACTGGATCTTTCTGGGTTCTGTTCTTCTTTCACAAAGAATTGATATAAGATGTTGACATAGTGTGCCTATATAATCTGCAGTTAATGTTGATGATTGCTTCCATGTTATGGATTATCTGCTGGAAGCGTAAAGTGGACAAGAGGAAGAAAGGAGATGGGGAATGAAGACGAAAAAGAAGAGGTTTAGAATTTTTTTTTAAAAGTATGGACAGGCCATACGTAAGGGACTGGCGTCCATTCCTAATGGACGCCAGTCCAAAAATAAGGGACGGCCGTTCAAAATTTATGGACGGCCGTCCCCAAAGTTTTTTTTTTTTTTTTTCATATTTTGATTAAGGACGGGCGTCCCTTATTTGCGGACGCCCGTCCAAAATAAAGGGACGCTCGTCCATAATGTACAAATTTTTTTATTATGTATTTTATTCACGGACGGGCGGGAGTCCATGTGAGTGAACGGCCGTCCAAATTTGATGGACGGCCGTTCATTAGAAAAAAAAAATTGATAAAAAATTCACGCGCCTAATACACGTAGGTCGGTACACAATTTCGGTACAAGTTTTTCGGTGTCCGTAGCTGATTAAATATTATTACTATTTAAAAGAAGATGAAGCACATTGTTTCTCAACCTCTCATTACTGTATATTGGCTGCCCCTTCATCACTACAACAAAAATTATATATGCATGATAGTAGGTGATGAATGCTGTTAATATCTATAGAAGTTTTACTTGCTAGTAGCCTTTGTAATTGTAGCAATCTTTACTCCATCTAGATGCTTAACAACAAAAACGAGTTTGTTTTTATTTTTTTATTTTCTTTAATATAAAGCTGGTTGTGGTCAACAGTCAACTATAAATATTAGCTTGAATTGCACTTTAACAATTAGGAAAAATAAAAACGCTGTCTCAAACGCCAAGCATGAGCTTACAATACATCACCATCAATTAATGGTCATAACAGAGCAAAAGATTTTTAATTAATTTCATAAAAGTCCAAGGCAAACAACAGAATTTTCAAGTAAGCAACAAAATATCTCAAGACAAAACGAAATTTTTTAGGATAATTTGCAGATCCTTCATCTTGGTAGCATCAACAATGTCTATTCCATGATAACCTCCGTCACAGAAATGACTTTTCACTTTTACACCCTTTTGCTCTATCATTTTCACCAACTCAATCTGACGGTCAATCATTGGGTCCCCATTCCACCCTGTAATCACTACCTTCCATTCTTGAACCCTGATTTGGTCTAAGGCCTTTGACTCATCCCCCACCGTTGGATTGCAGTACTCATGATCACGGTCAACCCCATGTGGCAATGATAAATCCCACATTAAATCACTAACACAAGCTGGAAAAACTGGATTATTCATCAACCTCAACTCTGATTCGGTCCTTTTGACCCCACCTATGAAAGGTTGATGCAATATCAGCCCTTTGACCTTCAGTGGAAATAATTCATCAATTTGCGAAGCTGCACGTAATCCTACATGATACACAATGTTGCCGCCTGCACTCGTGCCCATTAAGAAACATGAAGACAAATCGGCATATTCTTTTAACCAAACTTCTTGAGTGGTCCTGATCCAGTGCAGGGCTTCCATGGCATCATCATAAGCCGCCGGGAGACGGTGCTCTGGGGCAAGCCTGTACTTGACTGATAGAACGACAGCAGGGAATTCAAGTGCCATGTTTGAGCAAAAATTGTGAAAAACACTTGCGGCTACGTTGCCGATAATAAAGCCCCCACCATGATAGTAAACAATGAGAGGGAGCTTGACGGTGGACGAAGAATCAAGTGCTTGACGGGGAAGGTATATGCGAACTCCAACGTTGTTTGATTGGTTGATGGAGATATCTTTAGAGGGAATAGTGTGGTGAGAAGGATCAGATGTGGCGGCGGCGCCTGATAGTAAACTGTGTTTGCGAGTGATCGTGCCATCCGGGTTCAGGACAATCTGAAGGTATTCGTAGGGATCAAAAGTTGCAGATAAAGCACTGTTGTGTGACATTTTAGTGGTTTTTTCAAAATTCTTGTTGGGGCTTCTCTTTTTCTTTTATGCAAGGTTACTTCCTCTGCAAGTCTGTATATATTAAAAGAGATTAAATTAGGTATATATTAAACAATAAGCTGATTACGTGAGTTAATGCAACTTGTTTGTATTTACTATTTAGTAACATATATGAAAAGTGGTGGGTTTTATTTATTAATTTTGGTTTGGTTTTTAATTATTACTACCCAATCGCAGATATTATATATATATACACATTATTTTATTGTCAAAATATAATCTTAAATGCGTGTCAACTTGCAGGGACCGTAGCTGCAGGCCTGCAACAGCATGGAAGTTTTTAGTCTTTGCGACCTAAAAGAAGATGGAAACCACCATGGGTGCTTTGATGGGAAAGGGTCTAATATGAGTTTTTAAGTTCGAGTTCTCTTAAGTATTAATAAAGGTAGTAACTAAGAGGATTTATGCAGTCATTCATTTCAAGAACTTGAGAAATTAGTTGAGATAAGCGTAAACTGACTCAAACACTCCATATCATTAAAAAAAAAAAAAGAAAAAAAAGACAGAATAATTTTCTAATTTAATTGAACTAATTTGTAGACATAATATCCAATAAAGAGGAGCAAACGTAAAGTACATCAACACAAATAAATTTCTAAAAGTGGTGTGAAACTCAAAAGCCTCTTAATTATTGTAATGATATTTGAGGATTAAAATTTATATTAAAAAAGGATATTTGCCGTTGAAGCTTGAATATGGACCCGTTATAATGGGTTAAGGGTCAGTCAATTAATAGAGAGGTCTTNCTTCAATTATGTAAAACAAATGTTCCCCATAGTATTATGAAATAGCTGACAAGTTACATCAAATTCAGAAAGTATGATAGGGTTATGGAAGTCACTGAATCAACATGAATTTTGGGTTTTGATCCAACTGTTAAATAACTTCTCTCGTGAATACCATTCATAGATTCAATTAAGCTTTTTGTTTTCTGAAATTTTTTTGATATCGGGTGTGCTTTGCAGCCGCCGTAAAGGCTGCCACCTTGAAGCTGGACCATCATATTCATAACTCAATAAATATAGAAAAGAAAAAAAGAAAAGATGAAGAGTAGGTTGGATTTTTCACTGGTCCCTTAAAATTCATAAACCGTTAGCAATAGAATAGAAACTTTTACAGAGAATGAAAAGGAAATGGCATCCGGAAGTCTAGTTGATAAAGCTTATGTAAATAGGGCGGCTTGGCTAAATCTTTTTGAAAATCCAGAGCATGAGGATGTCCAGCTAATAAGGCATCAAGTTCTGGAAAAAGGAAGTGAGTTTAATGTTGCTATCAAAGGGTACAGATTACAGGGAAAGAGAGATATTGCTAATGCTTTTAACAGTGAAGTCTGAACAAGCTGCTTTTTATCTTTTGTGTAGTAGAAGAATTGAGTTTGAGATGAGCTGTGAATTCAATAAAGAAGTCTTCCCAGTTTAGTAGGGGGTCTTAATTAGGCAGATAGGATAACTAAGTCTACGTTTGCTCCATCTCTTTTATTTTATTATAATACTATAAAAACATGCATCTTGGGATTTGAGATTGTAATAAAAGCCTGTTACGGTGTTACCAGACTTATTCTGCCTGCCCTTCTTTAATTTTTTTCACTTTTCTTCTTTTTCTTTTTTTTTTGATAATCTTAATTATATTAAGTTAAATAGCAATCAATTTTCTTCAACTCATCACTAATGCCCTTGCTGTTGCATAACTATTTATTTTATTTGGGTTTATTAATTATGAGATAAATTTCATTAGATTAGTTTATGAGTTAATCTTTATGCTATTTGTTATTGTAGTGGTTAATTTTATTCAAAGTTAATTACAAACCATCATTGAGTGGTCTAATTAGGACTCTTGGATGTATTACTCAAGAGGTTCTAAATTCGATTTACATAAATTGCTAATAAGAGTAATCATTGAGGGGATTTAACTGGTTATCAACTTCTAGATCTTGAGAGAATAGTTAAAGTACGCACAAACTAATACAAACGCTCTCGGTTACAAAAAACAAAGGTTAATTACATGGTCCTTTTACCATGTTTCAACCTTTCACAAACGGATAAAAAAAAAATGATTAGATTAAAATAAACTCTATATATATATATATATATATATATATTTTTTTTTTTTTAATTTTCATTAGAGCTCTGTTAGAGTCATAACCTCTTGAGTAAATCGTGTTAGATTTTAGATTTTTGGCATTACCAAAAGTAAATTTGTATTTAATGAGATATGGTTTACTATAATTAAATTATGTATAAAAATAAAATTTAGATATATGATTTTATAGCCAATAAATGCTTTCTTGAAAAAAAAAAAAAATCCATGTACTTCCATAAACACTATAAACTCCATTCATATTTTATTATCTTTTCAGTTCTTCATTATTTTACAGGCCATCCTCATATGGGAATTCTAGAATGTCCAAGTTTTCCTCAACATTTCTAATTTGAAAGAGAAAAAAAAAAAAAAAAAAACTAAAAAAAGATGTGGATAACTTGACATAATATGCCTACTTATTGATGGGCATTGTGGGAATTAAAGTTTTTTCGAAAAATATATATAATATATGATGGTGACCAAGTATTAATTTCTAAAGCCTACTCATAAGTCATTTTTGCAAGAAACATGTGTCAATATCATGGACCCATTTCATGCAATATATAAACTCTATAAATCCCTTTTGTTTGCCTCTATATGTTCCGTTTTTATTCTTCCTCCTCTACTCCATTAAAATGATCTTATATGTTTTATATAAATAAGCAATCTGCAAGGATACCCTCTTTCTATGTGTAAAAGTAGAGATAAAATCACGTCTGTTCACTCTTTTTTACATCATGGGGCCTTTTTTTATTACAATGGCCCGATGTGATTGACATGGACCCAATATACTGACAATGAGATTCGGCCTAGAAAGTCATTGATAATGAGTTTGAACTTTCTATATGGAAGTATAAATTAATCAATGAGAACTGAGAAGTAAACAGACAAGCAAAGAGAGAAAAAATGATCAAGTTTGGAAGACTAAGTCATATTTGTCTTTAGAATTTGCTTTAACACACAAGACAAATAAACATACATTTCAATTTCAAAACTTAATCAAATCAAAACTCTCCTATAAAAGAAAGAAAAAACAAAATTTTACATTTAAATATATAAAGAGTAGTACTAATTCTAAAATCCAGCCAATCTCCTCAAATTGTTCGCTTGTTCCTTTCCATACCCTTCAAAATCAGTATCATTATCGTCGTTTTCTTCATCCTCTTCGTCCACATATTCCACATAAGTCATCTCTTTTGTCCTCCTTACACCACACTTTAGCCAACTCACCACTTCCAGCATTGTAGGCCGGTTATCAGGATTACTATCAGTGCATGTCATTGCGATCATGACCGTTGATTTCAGCTGATTACGGTCAAACTTACCCTTCAATCTGGGGTCTGCAATATGATCAAATGCACCCTTTTGAACATAAGGAGTGACCCATTGCACAATATCCCGCTTCACTCCACCGGGGAGTTTCTCTAATGGCTTCTTTGCACTAATTATTTCTAAGAGCAAAACCCCAAAGCTGTAAACATCACAACTCTCAGAAACTTTCCCCCACATGGCGTATTCAGGTGCTAAATATCCAAGAGTTCCCTTTACTTTAGTGGTCAAATGAGTAACACCATGTGGTATCAGCTTTGCGAAACCAAAATCTGCAACTTTTGCTTGAAATTCTGTATCTAAGAGGACATTACTAGCCTTTATATCTCTGTGGATTATATGAGGATCGGCCTCGTGGTGCAAATACCTTTCCAAAAAATAGACACCATGAAGCATATTATATACTATTTTCTATATAATAATTTAGACATTTACCAATAACGACAATCATATACAGACAATCTGATGGATCAAAAAAACACTTACGCTAATCCCTTGGCTGATCCGATGATTATGCTCATTCTCCGAGGCCAATCAAGTAAACAATCTGGGGCGAGTTGCCCATGTAAATGGGTGATTAAACTATGATTATGCATGTAATCATAAACTATAAGTCTTTCATCTCCTCCTGCGTAAAATCCTCTTAAACCCAACAAATTCTTATGTCTCACCCTTCCGAGTATCTCCACTTCAATTGCAAATTCCATTTCTGCCTTTGCGCTCATCGCCTTCAATCGTTTCACCGCTATCTGCAAGTTAAAACCCTCAACTACTTTAGATATTTTTACAGAACAACTAATAAATTAATCACTTCTATGCTAAATTATTACTAGTCGTTAGCTTTTAATTACTTTCATCTTCTGAAGACAATTGCATCTAATTAAAGATAAAAACAGGATATTAAACTTGATTGCATGCCTCGTTGCCTTTACGTGTTCGGCCCCAATAAACACTGCCAAACCCTCCCTCCCCGATTTTGTTATCATTATGGAAGTTGTTTGTTGCATGAAGAAGCTCCTTGAGCGGGTAAATTTCCCATGGATAATCCCTGTTGGTGTATATACTACAAATTTCCATAAAATGAAAAGATTAATTAGAATCATATATTTTATCTAAACAATTTGCACTTTTAGTTTATTATGTAATCACACACTAACCTGATCTCCTGTTTCTCTTCCGAGACGCAGCAAAAACATTTCCAAATCATCTTTGACGTGTAAAATTAGTGGACAATGGAAGGTTATTGCTGTGGATCAAGCAAGAAGAGAGCAAAAATTTCGGTGATATTGAAGCAGAAACAAAGAGTCTTATGTAGAAGACAAAGGACAGCCTCGGAAGTCAAGGAGTTTGTAGTGTGATATAATGTGAAAACAAGATGATTATGCTGATGATAAAACATCAACCTCCTGTATTTTAATGCTTGTTGGGTTTCGCCCAGCTATCTTCTCATTGGAAATGTCATATTTTTATATCTCTTTTTAAACATTCCTAGGAATATTTTATTATGTAATATGAAGTATATTACAAGAATTAATTAGATGTTAATTTGATAATCATAATTTAATTATATTTTATGGTCAACTGAAAGTGACCTTAGAAGTCCAATAAGTACTTTATTTAAGAAACTAATAATATGGACGGTCGATATCACTTGATCAGTTGATTGACCAGCTCTTATGATATGGCATAAAAAAAATAAGGTTTCGAAATTCGAATAGCTAGAAAGAGTAAACGACTTTTTCCCACCCAAGGTTTGCCTTAATGACACTTTGCACCAAAAAAAATTCAAAATACCACTTTTTCACCCAAAATTTATATTCTGTTAATACTCAAAATATACTTCACTTTCTCAACCGGCATTCGTTGAGTTATCAAGAGTTAGAATAAGAGAGGTATTGTAGAATGAAGGGTGGTGATCGATTGAATATTTGCCGTCGAAATCAACTAACAATAGGAAACTCTGGCTTTGTAGTGGTTGACAATTGGCGAGAAATCAGGTGTCGAGTGAGAGGGTTTTACAAAGAGGGGACCAGAGGTTCAAATGGTGGTAACAGAGAGAATTTTTGCCATCGGAATTGACTTTGGACAGTAACAGAATATGAACTATAGGTAAGAAAGTGGTATTTTGAAACTTTTTTGGGTGGGAGAGTGTCATTAAGGCAAAACCTTGGGTGGGAAAAAGTCGTTTACTCGGTGAGAAAATGTCATATTTCATGGACAATTAGCTGTACCTAATTCATTAACATCAAAGTTGAACTATTCTTTTAATTATAAGCCAAAAAAATAAGAAAGAAAGAAAAGGTGTAACATTAGCAATTTAAAAATGACAAAGGAATACAATAAAATAAAGGAATTAATATTTAATTTCAAATTGACTATATTATACACAGATTACAGAAGAAAAAAAATGATGAGTTTTAATCTGATCTGTTTATGTGTGATTTAGCAGTGTTGCGCACAATTTTCCAACGGCCAGATTTGGGCCACTTGTCTACAAATCATACCGAGATGTAGTGGTTAGCATCGTTTTACATGTCACTCCCATAACATATTACTTCACAAACAGGCTCATTAGAGTTAAGTATGGGCATTCAAACTTAAGAATGGAAGGGGTTGACTTAGATCCAGATTTCAGGGAATGATACATGTAATCCACATCGTAATATCAACCCCCAACCAATGTTAGACAGTATGTATAAAAAGGAGGCATCACCTCTGTTTTGGAGTATCAATTATTCACACAAGCTCAGGAAATCATTTAGAGAGAGTTTTAGCTAGCCATTACGAGTTGTTCTCCTTTAATCATCATACATGTAACCCAAATACAAGCAATAATATAGCAGTAGACGTAGACTTGGTTCTAAACCGTCGAACAACTTTAAAAATCTATTTTATCATTGCTTTGTGAATTCTTCAGTCAATTCCTAATTGATGAATCTTAATCAAGCACACATCCTATCAAATACCACCTTTGGTAAACTAGGTATCTCTAATTGTTGAGATTTTCGTAACAACAAGAAGTATATACTAAAGGTAACTTAATTGATGAATTGGTAAACTAAAATATTCTGGCATGAGTTAATTCATATACAAAATGAGAAAAAAACAAAATTATACTTTAACTCATTATTGGTTGTCATTTATAATTATATAGCCGTGGAACAATCTAACAATTATGTGCGACCACGGTTCTTTTTTACCAATAATATTTGCTTTAAATAGTAATTCTCTTAATTTTACGGGAAATCAACATTCATAGGGCAGATCTTTATGTAATTAAATACTAAGACGCCACATATTTGAGAATCAAAAAGTTAGAACATAATTTTTTTTTTTTAAAAAGAAAGAAAAAAATGTAAAATTAATAAAGCATTTTAGGGTGCATTATAGGGTTATTGGGCCATGCAGTCTCAAAATGCTTATTTCGTTCGTACAAATTAGGTGGGCTTGAATATTCCGGCAGGCCCCAAACATATAGGTCGAGGTATCAAAATTGGGCTTCGTGAGCCCAACAGTTTCGGCTAATTTCTGAATCCACAAGGACCACAACCATAAGCAGGGCCCTGTAACACCAGAGATATATCACAGTGTTGGCGTATTAAATCCAAATTTCCAATAGGATTAATGGTGCTCAAGGCACTCAACTGGTTCTTGAAGTACTCCAGTTATCAATTCTTTTTTTTTTTTTGGTAATTTCCTTTTGTTTTAAATTACCAGTTTATTTTCAATTGAAATTGCAAAATGTAAATATAATCCTATGTACACAACATAGTTGTTTGAGAAATCTTACTCCACAAACTCTTAATCTTCTTTTACTCCATAAACCTCTGTTAAATTTTCAAAAATAAATTTGAATTTTTTACATAATTTGACCTAGTCCTATAAAGTGATGAAGAATGAAATTATTCTATACCACTCATATAAAAAAAAAAAAAAAAAAAAAAAAAAAAAAAAAAAAAAAACTCTCAGGTTCTTTCTCAATTTCCCTTGATCACTAGCTCAATGGAGATCATAAATTGGTTCATATAGCAAGCGGAACATCTCCAAGATGCTGATTAAACTAACTGTCTAAGAAAAATGTTCCTTCTTCTATCATAGCATTGTAAAAAAATTGAGATAGTACTAAGATATATAGCAAAACTTAAAAAAATAATGTTCCTTCTTCTATCATAGAATTGTAATAGAGCCCAGATGTTTGTATATTTCAGCATTTGTATTTGTTCTTAAAGCATGAGACAAAGTCACATAATCCCTTCAACTGATTTGAAGGAACTAAAATTGAATTTGAATAATATTACCCTGAGAGCTTCCAAAATTATGGGAACCTAAATTGAACTTAAGCAATGTCTTCTTTTTTACTCGGTTCTTACAGATGAGGCTCTGTGTTTGATTGGTAACTGGTTTCTCTCTTCCAAATCCTGATACCCACTCAAATTAACGCCTTCTCTATTTGACTAATTAATTCTGATTCTTACATATTGAAACACAATATTCCAGTAAAAAAATTTCCCTTTTAACATTTATTGGCGCTTGTGAATAAAAACCCAAATTTAAAAAAAAAAAAATGTATATATTCGAATTTGAGAATTTTGCAATAGATGCCTGAAGACAGAATTTTTCAGACTATATATGACAATTCTTCAAATGCATTTCCATTTATTGATGGTTGTAAATGTTAAAAAATATAACTTTAGTCAAAACTTTAGTATATAATTTTTCCAAGTAATAACGTTTTAAATTTTTTTAATTTGTATACAAAGATAGAAAGGTTATCGACTAAATATTAGTTTAACAAAATGTACAATAAAAAGTTGTCTAATTATGAGTTTCTATTCCCTATTCATACTTCGGAATAACCCACAGATATCTTTACAAAATCATTAAACAACAGACAAAATTCATATATTCATATACAAATCACAACCTTGAGGAGAAGTGATAAATTTTTCTTCAAGTTAATAGCCCTGGCTATTAATTCGGAAAAATCCGTTGACTTTCCTAATATACCGAGAACCCGTCAAGCTCATTTCAAACATTTGCTTTGACAATCAAGTTAAAAATTTGAGCACATTTACAGTTTCACACTTAAAGCGGTTTATAGATAGAGAGTCATGTTGCATAACTTAAAAATTTTAATTTGATATTGACATAATTTTGACTAATCTGTTTCAATCAAATAGTTGAAAGAGTAAATTTGAATTATCTTTCAATCGTCCAATAATTAGCTTATCCTTGTCTATGAATTAAGATGTAAATATCAGTGCCATTGCAAAAATATATACTTGATTTGACCTATAAGGTCAAATCTCATGAGAAGAGGACAAAGAGAAGGCCAAGGGAAAGCAGAACATTGAAAGGACTAAGATTGGCACACCATACAAAGACATATCATCCCTTCAAATTAGGTAGGGTTAGATTATTTGAAAATTGATGTTCCGAAAAACCACTTTAAGTTAAGTTAAGTTGAGTTAGATTAAATCGAATAGGATGAGATTCTGAGAATATATTTGGGATAATATCTTAAAATTATATCAGAGTTGGATAAAATACTGAATAGTTGTATGGTACAATTTTTGAAAATATTTTATGAAAATATTTAGATTATTTTTAACCCTTATATTTGTTAATCTAGCTAAACACTCCCCAAAATAAAATTTTAAAAATTAACAAAACATCCCTACCCACCCAAGCCACTGTCGAACGGCAGTCAATAGTTGTTGGAATGGCGCATGACTAACTGGATCTAGTTGGTCGTGCGTCAATCTGGCCTCTTCCCGGTCAGATCTACCGTGTATATGGCCAGAAAAAATCAGATCTACGGCCATTATTTGGCCGTTGTCAACAGCTAAATAGATCTGGCTAGAATTTAGCTGTCAATGGTCAGATCTCTGATCTTAGATTTGGCTTGTTTTTAGCCAAATTCATGGTGGATTTGACTGAAAATGGCAAAATCAGTGCATGACCTACCAGATTTGGATGGTCGTGCATCGTTTCAATGTCGGCGATGGCCAACGGTGGTTTTTGGCAGGGGGTGATGGTCTTGGGTGGATTAATTTTCAAATTGAAAGGAGTGAAAGATAATTGTTTATAGTTGAATAGGGTTGGAAAAATGTTTTGAGTTGAATAGAATATGATAGAATACTCTAAATATGATAGAATATTTAGATTATTTTTAACCCTTACATTTGTTAATCTAGCTAAACACCCCCCAAAATAAAACTTTAAAAATTAACAAAACATCCCCACCCACCCAAGCCACTGTCGGACGGCAGCCAATAGTCGTTGAAATGGCGCATGACTGATTGGATCTGGTTTGTCGTGCGTCAATATGACATTTTTTCGGCCAGATCTACCGTGTATATGGCCAGAAAAAACCAGATCTATGGCCATTATTTGGCCGTTGTCAACGGCTAAATAGATCTGGCTAGAATTTGGCCGTCAATGGTCAGATCTCTGATCTTAGATTTGGCTGTTTTTAGCCAAATTCATGGTGGATTTGGCTGGAAATGGCAAGATCAGCGCATGACCTACCAGATCTGGCTGGTCGTGCATCGTTTCGATGTCGGCGACAGCCAACGGTGGTTTCTGGCAGGGGTGGTGATCTTGGGTAGATTAATTTTCAAACTGAAAGGAGTGAAAGATAATTGTTTATAGTTGAATAGGGTTGGAAAAATGTTTTGAGTTGAATAGAATATGATAGAATTAACCCGCCCCGCCCTCCCCTCCCTCCCCCCCCCGCTTTTTCATTTTCAATAGAAAAAGTCTTATTTGATTCGGATTAATTTTCAAAATAATGATCCCAATAAGTAAAAAAACACATATTCTGCTTTTTAATCCAAATCGGATAACAGAAAAATGATTCAAAAGAGTGAAACAAAAAGGGACTTAATTATGGGTATTGGAGTCCCAGGGGTTGCATATGAGTAAAATACTCTTTCCCACCCAAGGTTTACCTTAATTACACTTTCTCACCCAAAAAGTTTCAAAATATCACTTTTCCACCCAAAGTTAATATTCTGTTATTAGCTAAAGCCGATTCTAGTGGTAAAAATTCTCTTCGTCATTGCTAGTTGACTCTCCGGTCTCCTCTCTATAAAACTTCTTTCACTCCAACACTTGATTTTTTGCCGACTGTCGGCCACCGCAAAGCTGTTTCCTATTCTTAGCTGATTTTCAGCTGATTCTGACGGCGAATATTCAATTTGTCACCACTGTTTGATCTACCAAAATCCACTCTACAAAACCCCTCTTACCCTAGCTCCTGGAAACTCGTCGAACATCAGCTGAGAAAGTGAAGTATATTTTGGATATTAACAAAATATAAATTTTGGGTGGGAAAGTGGTATTTTGAAATTTTTTGGGTGGGAAAGTGTCACTAAGGCAAACCTTGGGTGGGAAAAAGTCGTTGACTCCAAGAAATTGCTCCGGACATGTAAGGAACTTAAATTTCTAGTATTATTCATGCATTCTACGAAGCTATCATTAAAATTTGATTGATAACTAGAAAATCTACCATATTAGTGAAACCAGAAGTATTTGATATAGAGTTGATTGGCAAATTGAATATGTCACATCTACATTGGAGCTACTCAAGATAAAAATCTAAAATATGTGTATGCATATAGATACATATCATAACATCCAAAAGGCATAATATAGAATAGATAGAGACCTATAGAAGTCGTGAGAAAAGGTGTTTTAGAATCCTATATTGCATGTTTAGAGAAAGCTGCTGAACTATCTATGCAGAGACTTAATATGATGCTTTTTGGGAGATTCTTAAAACAGAAAACCTTTAGCATTTCACCCAAACTCCAAAAAGGGATAAATATCATGTTATGTAAGATTGATTTTCAAAATTTGGTATCAAAGTTGAAACCAATTGTCATATAGTGTGGCCTGTAGAACCATACAATCTAGGCTTAATTAACCACTCACAAGGACACATCACCCTATACAAGGATATGTTTCAAACACCTTATTCTAAGCTCAGTAATACTATTATCCCAAAAATCTCATCGCAAATGATGTCATCACATACTATGTGTTGTTGAGACATCATTTACCAAATCATCACNATATCATGTTATGTAAGATTGATTTTCAAAATTTGGTATCAAAGTTGAAACCAATTGTCATATAGTGTGGCCTGTAGAACCATATAATCGAGGCTTAATTAACCACTCACAAGGACACATCACCCTATACAAGGATATGTTTCAAACACCTTATTCTAAGCTCAGTAATACTATTATCCCAAAAATCTCATCGCAAATGATGTCATCACATACTATGTGTTGTTGAGACATCATTTACCAAATCATCACACTTTATTTCCGTATCAACACCACATAATATTACAACCCTTGAGATACACTTTTTGGGATATCACTTGAGTAAGGTAGTATTATTCTTCTAATTCATGGAGTGAGTAAAATGAAAAGACGAAGTTATACTTGAAAAGAGAAAATTAGACAAACACAACTAACGACATCTTTAACAACTTTAGTAACTGACTTGGTTACTTTCTAATTGACTTGATTAGCAGACTTAAACCTCTATTAAGCATCATTTGCATTTCTCAATCAAGATCAGTTCAACAGTTATGTTAGACTTAATCCTCCTCACACAAGGACATGTAACTCTACTCGAGATCCAATTCTTTTGAGTCATAAAGCAACTAAGATGAAGTGATGAACAGTTTTAAGTCATGAAGTATTGAAGTGAAAGAATTCCATATATTCTAGTTTTACAGTGTCATCAGAGTATTGTAGGTACGGGCTATTTTCATATTATGAAGTCTCTGACCAATAGAACAAAAGTGTGTAGGTTAAACCTCTCCCCTTGTAGTCAGATGACAAACTCTTTGGCCACTGAAGTTAGCTATACCCAGAAAGTCTTATGTTTTAATCGTACGAGAAGTACTTATCACATTTGTATAATTACCTTAGTATATTGGATTTGTAGGATGTTTCGTGACTCTGAGAATTAAGCAGACTCTAATGTAGACCTGGATACCTCAAATATAAAAAAAAAAAAAAAAAAAAATAAGTGTGTAGGTTAGGCCTCAAGAATATAATATCATAATATGTGAGACAGCTAACATGTATATATAAAACATGTTGTCGGACTCCAGGAATAACTTTATAATGTCAACAAAATAATCCAAATAAGTTCATCTTTGGACCAATGTGGATTTTAGGACATAATACACCAATATCAAATATCGAAGAATAATTCTGCAGAAGGATCAGCTGCTCACACATTTACCACTAGTACCAGATTTTTGCAAACAGCAGCTATTAAACGGATTTCATGTTTCAGACTTATATGGTTAAAAAGTGATTCATTAAAGTTTCATGCACTACTATCATTATATAGGCAAACGATATCCAACTTCATTACTTAAGTGAAAACCAAAGCAAAGCATATTTGACATATGAGTTACTTTATAGGTCTATGAAATCCACTCAATTTAATTACATAATTAGGTTGCAACATGAAATCCAGTCTTAACAAACATATATATGCTGCGGGAAAAGTACTCTGCTCATGCTTGCTTGATAAACTTTTGACATAATATTTTGATTTGGATTTTACCCTTAAAGTAGACTCGCAGCAATATTTCTTTTAATAAAAGGTAATATAACGCCCTGGAATCGATCCGTTCATGGAGAGCTCAGAATCCATCAACCCTTCTCACCGTCTACACGAAGTCCATGGAAATAAATTAGCTGCGAAGAATTGAAGCTTCATATGCAACAAATTTTAAGGGGTATATAATAACTGATCGTTGATCAACCAAGTTCAGGGATTTGAGATCAAACATTCCATAAATCATGGCTATTTCAAACTCAGAAACATACCTAGCTAGTTGACACAATCACATCATTAAGTTTCTGTTGCAGCTCAGATAGATCAATACCTGTCAGATCTTCAACCTGCGAGAAAAATTTAACACAAGAAATAAACATATCCTTGTTGGGATTATATGGATAGATAACAATATAAAAACAAGTGTAAAACTCTACACCTAAAAATTAATGGAAGAATTGTTGGAAATTCCATACCTCTGACTGAATATTATGAAAGAACCCATCATCTGTTTGGGTGGAGACACAGCGAGTAACATCAAGTCCTTCTTCAAGCACAACTTCAAGAACTCTTGAAAGAATCAAGCCTTCCTCTCTAAGGACACTATTTATCACAATGTCCACTCCCCCGCAGTAAGGGCTTACGGTGACACTGCTATTTGTTAAACGGTTACTAGAAGTTGCATTTCCATGGTCAAGGCCATCTAAATCTGTATAATTTTTAAGATTATCTCTCTTCGAACTCAAGTCTTGGATTTTCTTCTCCAGGTTTTTAATATAATTCACAGCCTCATTTATGTGATCACTCACTGAACGTTTTCCCTGTAACCCCACCAACAAAACCCTATAAGCATAATTATGAAAATAAAGATGAATTACAGTAATTTCAAGTCATGAGCAAAGGGTAGTCGGTTGTTTTTCTTATTTTAAGTTCTGAATTATCCAATCAGTAAACTTATCCTAGTTATATATATGATTGAAGGAAAAAGATGAAAGAATATGGAGGTTCTGACCTTAATAGATTCAAGAGGGAGCAATGATCGAAGTGATGCGTTAAGCATGGACATGTGTTGTCTTCTTTGCCGTTCGATTTCCTTACGTATGATCTTCTTCTCAGAATCATTAAAATTATCACTTCCATCATTGTCTTTTGCAGAAGCTAATATTTTATGTTGTTTGCCCTTTCTCATTTTTTGGGTTAGGTTACTTCCCTCCAGCGAAGCTTGACCCAGGAATATCAGATCCTGTTGAATGCAATATCTTCTTGGTGGGGATTTTAGTGGATCAAGAAATCGCCACTTTGCTCAGGAGGAAACATTGAATAAAGACTCTTCAAGCTTTCAAGTGATATCTTTCCAGTAATAATGGAGTTAAAGAAATAGATACGCTTGTCAGAGTGTGAACCCTTTAATTATCCTAAGATGCAAAGATTCTGATCTGCAATCTCTTAATTGGCCAGGAGAGATAAAGTGATTTGGGGAGGCAGGCGGAACTGTTAATTGCTTTTTTCCTGCTGAAATTGCAACTCGCCAACACTCATAAATGGTGGACCAGCATGTCGGTAACGTTATTTTGGCTCATAGCTTTAAAGAGTTTTTTAATTTGTGTTTTGAGGAAGATGAAGAAGAAGGGAAGGAGATTAAAGGTGAGTAATTCTTGCAATCAAGAGCATGCATATCACGAAAATGCAACTTTAACTTGTACCGATAAAATTAATCTTAGACAAAAATGCTTGGGAAACCCCATCTCTACGTTTAATTACTTTGAGATGATTTAATTTTCTTAATTAGTAATTACAGTGTACACAAGAGCACTAAATCTAATTACTTCAATGCTGAGAACTACGATGTTTGTAATGCCAATCAATAGAAGTGGTTGGTAGGTGCATGATCCATATGTTGTAGTAGTTATGTCTTTTCAGAAAGATAAGGATCATCAGGTCATGACAAGAATAAAAATATATGTGGCAAATTAAGATGGGTTCTACAAATGATGTTTTATTTATTTGTTTCATATTTTAGCGTATAAGACTAAGATAATTAATACGTGCACGAGGAGAGCCCAACACCAACGGTATCAAGGCAACGATCCTGAAGATACAATTTTCTTATATTTTATACACAATGCATAAGTTAGACAATCTAAAAGATTATGGTATAATATTTTAAGGAAATATTAATGAGATCAAGGCAATGATTTTGTTTCCTATCTTTGCCGTTGAAGAGCTAAAATTGTGACCGAATAAAATATATATATTAAGAGACCCCATTGTAGAGGCAGGCAGTTTAATTAAGCTGTGAGTTTAGTAATTCATTCTCTTCTCAAAAGTTGATTTCTGCTTTGCTTCAATTTGTTGATGACTTGATTAGCTGGTGAAATCACATTATGGATAGGTTTGAATGCATATCAGCTCCTAACTACCGAGATTATGAGATGATGTTGAGATGTGTCGGACCGAATTCTTGCTTTTGAATATTTTAATTTATCTTTCATCTGTAATGTTTGACATGGGTCCTTATTAATCAAATTATTACTAAGTGAATTTTGAGCTTTATCTTAGTTTTTATGCACACATGAAATTAATGATCCTAAAGCAGTGTGTTCACTGCTTGACTCTCAATCGTCTCCTTTAGTTTTGTTTATTCAGTAACTCATTACGGTTTCGTTTTTTGAGTTCGTAAATAGCTTTGGGCCGAGGTGAATATTTCGATCATCTAGGAAAGTTTGCTTAAACTAAGAGATTTTTTTTTTTTTGGGGGGTGGGAAATGATAAATTACATGAAAGAAAAGAAACTAAGAACATACCCTCAGAAGATGCTTAAAGAAGACTAAAACAGATGCGTCCATCTTTTTAGACATAAGGATGAGAATATGTGATCATGTGATATGACTTTAATCGAGCCATACATTTAACTTTTGTGTTATTGGTTCACATAACCTTAAAACAGTAATTTTGTTTCTTTATTTGTGTGTAAGTCAGCAACCATTTCATTTGGAAAAGTTTTGGCATAAAATCTTATCGATTATACTTTGATTGATAATGCTCCCCAAAAAAATAGATAATTAAATAAAATACAAAAAAACAACCCAAAAAATTAAAAAAAGTGATTGCATACACAAACTTTACATGATGCAATTAAAATGAGCAATGTGATTATATATAACTATCACATAAGTGTATAAGGATCAATAAAAAATTAGAATGATTGATAACTAGAAATCTACCATATTAGTGAAACCAAAGTATTTGATATAGAGTTGATTGGCAAATTGAATATGTCACATCTACATTGAGCTACTCAAGATAAAAATCTAAAATATGTGTATGCATATAATACATATCATAACATCCAAAGGCATAATATAGATTAGATAGAGACCTATAGAAGTCGTGAAAAAGGTGTTTTAGAATCCTATATTGCATGTTTAGAAAAGCTGCTGAACTATCTATGCCGAACTTAATATGAGGCTCTTTGGGAGATTCTTAAAACATAAAACCTTTAGCATTTCACCCAAACTCCAAAAAGGGATAATATCATGTTATGTAGAATTGATTTTCAAAATTTGGTATCAAAGTTGAAACCAATTGTCATATAGTGTGGCCTGTAGAACCATATAATCGAGGCTTAATTAACCACTCACAAGGACACATCACCCTATACAAGGATATGTTTCAAACACCTTATTCTAAGCTCAGTAATACTATTATCCCAAAAATCTCATCGCAAATGATGTCATCACTACTATGTGTTGTTGAGACATCATTTACCAAATCATCACACTTTATTTCCGTATCAACACCACATAATCTTACACCCTTGAGATCACTTTTTGGGATATCACTGGAGAAAGGTAGTATTATTCTTCTAATTCATAGAGTGAGTAAATGAAAAGACAAAGTTAACTTGAAAAGAGAAAATTAGACAAACGCAACTAACGACATCTTTAACAACTTTAGTAACTGACTTGGTTACTTTCTAATTGACTTGATTAGCAGACTTAAACCTCTCTTAAGCATCATTTGCATTTCTCAATCAGATCAGTTCAACAGTTATGTTAGACTTAATCCTCCTCACACAAGGACATGTAACTCTACTCGAGATCCAATTCTTTTGGAGTCATAAAGCAACTAAGATGAAGGATAACAGTTTTAAGTCATGAAGTATTGAGGTGAAGAATTCCATATATTCTAGTTATACAGTGTCATCAAGTATTGTAGGTACGGGCTATTTTCATATTATGATTCTCTGACCAATAAGCAAAAAAAAAAAAAAAAAGTGTGTAGGTTAGGCCTCAAGAATATAACATCATAATATGTGAGATAGCGAACATGTATAAAACATGTTGTCGACTCCAGGAATAACTTTATAATGTCAACAAAATAATCCAAATAAGTTCATCTTTGGACCAATGTGGATTTTAGGACATAATACACAATATCAATATCGAAGAATAATTCTGCAGAAGGATCAGCTGCTCACACATTTACCACTAGTACCAGATTTTTGCAAACAGCAGCTATTAAACGATTTCATGTTTCAGACTTATATGGTTAAAAAGTGATTCATTGAAGTTTCATGCACTACTATCATTATATAGGCAAACGATATCCAACTTCATTACTTAGTGAAAACCAAAGCAAAGCATGTTTGACATATAGTTACTTTATAGGTCAATGAAATCCACTCAATTTAATTACATAATTAGGTTGCAACATGAAATCCAGTCTTAAACACATATATGCTGCGGAAAAGTACTCTGCTCAGCTTGCTTGTAAATTTTTTGACATAATATTTTGATTTGGATTTTACCCTTAAAGTAGACTCGCAGCAATATTTCTTTTAATAAAGGTAATAACGCCTGGAATCGATCGTTCATGGAGAGCTCAGAATCCATCACCCTTCTCACCGTCTACACGAAGTCCATGGAAATAAATTACTGCGAAGAATTGAAGCTTCATATGCAACAAATTTAGGGGTATATAATAACTGATCGTTGATCAACCAAGTTCAGGGATTTGAGATCAAACATTCCATAAATCATGGCTATTTCAAACTCAGAAACATACCTAGCTAGTTGACACAATCACATCATTAAGTTTCTGTTGCAGCTCAGATAGATCAATACCTGTCAGATCTTCAACCTGCGAGAAATTTTAACACAAGAAATAAACATATCCTTGTTGGGATTATATGATAATAACAATATAAAAACAAGTGTAAAACTCTACACCTAAAAATTAATGGAAGAATTGTTGGAAATTCCATACCTCTGACTGAATATTATGAAAGAACCCATCATCGTTTGGGTGGAGACACAGCGAGTAACATCAAGTCCTTCTTCAAGCACAACTTCAAGACTCTTGAAAGAATCAAGCCTTCCTCTCTAAGGACCTATTATCACAATGTCCACTCCCCCGCAGTAAGGGCTTACGGTGACACTGCTATTTGTTAAACGGTACTAGAAGTTGCATTTCCATGGCAAGCCATCTAAATCTGTATAATAAACTATTAAACTTAATCTGATAAGGTCAAGAAATCATATTTCTTTCTTGATAGGGATTATCTCCCAAAAAAGATGACTCAATGTCCTACTAGGATTCCAACCCCCTGGGTTCACTATAAAAACAGAGGTTTGCTTTCTCATTAAGGGACAATCTCCCATAGTCAATCTATACTACTCAAAATCATATATTTGTTCCTAAAGTTCTTGCTCCCAAGAACCCGATGCCTCCGCTGTAGTCCTAGCTTCCGACAAGACTCCTGGTAATTCTTAATCTCCTTAATTCTTATCAAATAATCTATTTCACCCTTGATGACTTGAGCGTCGGAGTGCCTACGACAAACACCACCCCTGTGTTTTCTAGAAGCTTCATTCTTGCCCTTTCATGTGTGCAGGTCTAGCGGATTGTCAGTGGCCTTAACCTCACGGGATCAGACCCTATTTTCATGACGGTAGATTTTTTGCATCTACACAGACAACATTCATATATTCTTCATAAGTTTGAAGTTTATGATATATACAAATCACAAACTTAAGGAGAAGTGATACTTTTTCTTCAAGTCAATAGCCCTCGCTATTAATTTGGAAAAATCCGTTGACTTTCCTAACAGACCGAGAACCCAAACATTTGCTTTGACAAACAAGTTAAAAATTTGAGCACATTTACAGTTTCACACTTAAAGCGGTTTATAGATAGAGAGTCACGTTGCATAACTTAAAAATTTTAATTTGATATTAACATAATTTTGACTAATCTGTTACAATCAAATAGTTGAAATAGTAAATTTGAATTATCTTTCAATCGTCCAATAATTAGCTTATCCTTGTCTATGAATTAAGATGTAAATATCAGTGTCATTGCAAAAATATAAACTTGATTTGACCTATAAGGTCAAATCTCATGAGAAGAGGACAAAGAGAAGGCCAAGGGAAAGCAGAACATTGAAAGGACTAAGATTGGTACACCATACAAATATATATCATCCCTTCAAATTAGGTAGGGTTAGAGTATTTGAAAATTGATGTTCCGAAAAACCACTTTAAGTTCAGTTGAGTTTAGTTAGATTAAATCGAATAGGATGAGATTCTGAGAATGTATTTGTGATAATATCTTAAAATTATATCAGAGTTGGATAAAATGTTGAATAGTTGTTCGGTACATTTTTTGAAAATATTTATATTATTTTCAACCCTTACATTTGTTAATCTAGCTAAACACACTCCAAAATAAAACTTTAAAAATTAACAAAACATCCCCACCCACCCAAGCCACTATCGGACGGTAGACAATAGTCATCGGAATGACGCATGACTGACTGGATCTGGTTGGTCGTGCGTTAATTTGGCATTTTCCCGGGCAGATCTACCGTGGATATGGCTAGAAAAAACCAGATCTACGACCATTATTTGGCCATTGTCAACGGCTAAATAGATCTGGCTAGAATTTGGCCGTTAATGGTCAGATCTCTGATCTTAGATTTGGCTGTTTTTAGCCAAATTCATGGTGGATTTGGCTGGAAATGAACAGATCAACACATGACCTACCAGATCTGGTTGGTTGTGCATCGTTCGGATGTCGGCGACGGCCAACGGTGGTTTCTGGCAGGGGTGGTGGTCTTGGGTGGATTAATTTTCAAATTGAAAGGAGTGAAAGATAATTGTTTATAGTTGAATAGGGTTGGAAAAATGTTTTGAATTGAATAGAATATGATAGAATATAGAATGTCTGCACACAAACGCCCCCCCTTTCATTTTCAATAGAAAAAAATCTTATTTGATTCGGATTAATTTTCAGAATAATTATCCCAATAAGTAAAAAGAAACATATTTTGTTTTTTAATCCAAATGGGATAACAGAAAAATGATTCAAAAGAGTGAAACAAACAGGGACTTAATTATGGGTATTGGAGTCTCGGGTATTGCATATGAGTAAAAGACTATTTCCCACCCAAGGTTTACCTTAATGACACTTTCTCACCCAAAAAGTTTCAAAATATCACTTTCCCACCCAAAGTTAATATTCCGTTACTACCCAAAGCCGATTCCAGTTGTAAAAATTCTCTTCGTCATTGCCAGTTGACCATCCGATCTCCTCTCTACAAAACCCCTTTTACTCCAACACTTGATTTCTCGTCAACTGTTGGCCACCGCAAAGCTGTTTCCTATTCGTAGCTGATTTTCGGCTGATTCTGACGAAGAATATTCAATCAGTCACCACTGTTTGATCTACCGAAATCCACTCTACAAAACCCCTCTTACCATTGCTCTTGGAAACTCGCCGAACATCAGCTGAGAAAGTGAAGTGTATTTTGGGTATTAACAAAATATAAATTTTGGGTGGGAAAGTGATATTTTGAAATTTTTTGGGTGGGAAATTGTCATTAAGGCAAACCTTGGGTGGGAAAAAGTCGTTGACTCCAAGAAATTGCTCCGGACATGTAAGGAACTTAAATTTCTAGTATTATTGATGCATTCTACGAAGCTATCATTAAAATTTGATTGATAACTAGAAAATCTACCATATTAGTGAAACCAGAAGTATTTGATATAGAGTTGATTGGCAAATTGAATATGTCACATCTACATTGGAGCTACTCAAGATAAAAATCTAAAATATGTGTATGCATATAGATACATATCATAACATCCAAAAGGCATAATATAGAATAGATAGAGACCTATAGAAGTCGTGAGAAAAGGTGTTTTAGAATCCTATATTGCATGTTTAGAGAAAGCTGCTGAACTATCTATGCCGAGACTTAATATGAGGCTCTTTGGGAGATTCTTAAAACATAAAACCTTTAGCATTTCACCCAAACTCCAAAAAGGGATAAATATCATGTTATGTAAGATTGATTTTCAAAATTTGGTATCAAAGTTGAAACCAATTGTCATATAGTGTGGCCTGTAGAACCATATAATCGAGGCTTAATTAACCACTCACAAGGACACATCACCCTATACAAGGATATGTTTCAAACACCTTATTCTAAGCTCAGTAATACTATTATCCCAAAAATCTCATCGCAAATGATGTCATCACATACTATGTGTTGTTGAGACATCATTTACCAAATCATCACACTTTATTTCCGTATCAACACCACATAAGATTACAACCTTGAGATACACTTTTTGGGATATCACTTGAGAAAGGTGTTTATTCTTCTAATTCATAGAGTGAGTAAAATGAAAAGACAAAGTTATACTTGAAAAGAGAAAATTAGACAAACACAACTAACGACATCTTTAACAACTTTAGTAAATGACTTGGTTACTTTCTAATTGACTTGATTAGCAGACTTAAAACTCTTTAAGCATCATTTGCATTTCTCAATCAAGATCAGTTCAACAGTTATGTTAGACTTAATCCTCCCACACAAGGACATGTAACTCTACTCGAGATCCAATTCTTTGAGTCATAAAGCAATCAGATGAAGTGATGAACAGTTTTAAGTCATGAAGTATTGAAGTGAAAGAATTCCATATTTCTAGTTATACAGTGTCATCAGAGTATTGTAGGTACGGGCTATTTTCATATTATGAAGTCTCTGACCAATAGAGCACAAAAAAAAAAAAAAAAAAAGTGTGTAGGTTAGGCCTCAAGAATATAAACATCATAATATGTGAGATAGCTAACATGTATAAAACATGTTGTCGGACTCCAGGAATACTTTATAATGTCAACAAAATAATCCAAATAAGTTCATCTTTGGACCAATGTGGATTTTAGGACATATACACCAATATCAAGTATCGAAGAATAATTCTGCCAAGGATCAGCTGCTCACACATTTACCACTAGTACCAGATTTTTGCAAACAGCAGCTATTAAACGGATTTCATGTTCAGACTATATGGTTAAAAGTGATTCATTGAAGTTTCATGCACTACTATCATTATATAGGCAAACGATATCCAACTTCATTACTTAAGTGAAAACCAAAGCAAAGCATGTTTGACATATAAGTTACTTTATAGGTCTATGAAAACCACTCAATTTAATTACATAATTAGGTTGCAACATGAAATCCAGTCTTAACAAAATATATATGCCGCGGGAAAAGTACGCTGCTCATGCTTGCTTGATAAACTTTTGACATAATTTTGATTTGGATTTTACCTTAAAGCAGACTCGCAGCAATATCGGGAGAGCTCAGAATCCATCAACACTTCTCACCGTCTACAGGAAGTCCTGGAAATAAATTACCTGCGAAGAATTGAAGCTTCATATGCAACAAATTTTATGGGGTATATAATAACTGATCGTTGATCAACCAAATTCAGGGATTTGAGATCAAACATTCCATAAATCATGGCTATTTCAAACTCAGAAACATACCTAGCTAGTTGACACAATCACACATTAAGTTTTTGTTGCAGCTCAGATAGTCAATACCTGCAGATCTCCAACCTGCGAGAAAAATTTAACAAAGAAATAAACATATCCTTGTTGGGATTATATGGATAGATGAACAATATAAAAACAAGTTAAAACTCTACACCTACAAATTATGGAAGAATTGTTGGAAATTCCATACCTCTGACTGAATATTATGAAAGAAACCATCATCTGTTTGGGTGGAGACACAGGAGTAACATCAAGTCCTTCTTCAAGCACAACTTCAAGAATCTTGAAAGAATCAAGCCTCCTCTCTAAGGACACATATTTATCACAATTCCACTCCCCGCAGTAAGGGCTTACGGTGACACTGCTATTTGTTAAACGGTTACTAGAAGTTGCATTTCCATGGTCAAGACCATCTAAATCTGTATAAATTTAAGATTATCTCTCTTCGAACTCAAGTCTTGGATTTTCTTCTCCAGGTTTTTAATATAATTCACAGCCTCATTTATTTGATCACTCCCGAACGTTTTCCCTGTAACCCACCACAAACCCTATAAGCATAATTATGAAAATAAAGATGAATTACAGTAATATCAAGTCAAGAGCAAAGGGTAGTCGGTTGTTTTCATTTAAGTCTGAATTCCAATCAGTAAACTTATCCTAGTTATATATGATTGAAGGAAAAGATGAGAGAAATATAGAGGTTCTGACCTTAATAGATTCAAGAGGGAGCAATGATCGAAGTGATGCGTTAAGCATGGACATGTGTTGTCTTCTTGCCGTTCGATTTCCTTACGTAAGATCTTTCTTCTCAGAATCATTAAAATTATCACTTCCATCATTGTCTTTTGCGAAGCTAATATTTTATGTGTTTGCCCTTTCTCATTTTGTGGTTAGGTTACTTCCCTCCAGCGAAGCTTGACCCAGGAATATCAGATCCGTTGAATGCAATTCTTCTTGGTGGGGATTTAGTGGATCAAGAAATCGCACTTTGCTTAGGAGGAACATTGAAAAAGACTCTTAAGCTTCAAGTGATATCTTTCCAGTAAAATGGAGTTAAAGAATAGATACGCTTGTCAGAGTGTGAACCTTTAATTATCCTAAGATGCAAAGATTCTGATCTGCAATCTCTTAATTGGCCAGGAGAGATAAAGTGATTTGGGGGGCAGGCGGCACTGTTAATTGCTTTTTTCCTGCTGAAATTGCAACTCCCAACACTCATAAATGGTGGACCAGCATGTCGGTAACGTTATTTTGGCTCATAGTGTTAAAGTGTTTTTAATTTGGTTTTGAGGAAGATGAAGAAGAAGGGAAGGAGATTAAAGGTGAGTAATTCTGCAATCAAGAGCATGCATATCACGAAATGCAACTTTAACTTGTACCGATAAAATTAATCTTAGACAAAAATGCTTGGGAAACCCCATCTCTCGTTAATTACTTGAGATGATTTAATTTCTTAATTAATAATACAGTGTACACAAGAGCACTAAATCTAATTACTTCAATGCTGAGAACTACGATGTTTGTAAGCCAATCAATAGAAGTGGTTGGTAGGTGCATGATCCATATGTTGTAGTAGTTATGTCTTTCAGAAAATAAGGATCATCAGGTCATGACAAGAATAAAAATATATGTGGCAAATTAAGATGGGTTCTACAAATGATGTTTTATTTATTTGTTTCATATTTTAGCGTATAAGCTAAGATAATTAATACGTGCACGAGGAGAACCCAAAACCAACGGTATCAAGGCAACGATCCTGAAGATACAATTTCTTATATTTTATACACAATGCATAAGTTAGACATCTACAAGATTATGGTGATATTAAGAAATATTAATGAGATAGGCAATGATGCACTTGCCGTGAAGCTAAAATTTTGACCGAATAAAATATATATATTAAGAGACCCATTGTAGAGGCAGGCAGTTTAATTAAGCTGTGAGTTTAGTAATTCATTCTCTTCTCAAAAGTTGATTTCTGCTTTGCTTCAATTTGTGATGACTTGATTAGTGGTGAAATCACATTATGGTAGGTTGATGAATATCAGCTCCTAACTACCGAGATTATGAGATGATGTTGAGAGTGTCGGACCGAATTCTTGCTTGAATATTTAATTTATCTTTCATCTGTAATGGTTGACATGGGTCTTATTAATCAAATTTTACTAAGTGAATTTTGAGCTTTATCTTAGTTTTATGACACATGAAATTAATGATCCTAAAGCAGTGTGTTCACTGCTTGACCTCATCGTCTCCTTTAGTTTTGTTATCAGTAACTCATTACGGTTTCGTTTTTGAGTTGTAAATAGCTTTGGGCCGAGGTGAATATTTCGATCATCTGGAAATTGCTTAAACTAAGAGATTTTTTTTTTTTTTTTTTTGGTGGGAAATGATAATTACAAAAGAAAAGAAACTAAGAACAACTCAGAAGATTGTTAAAGAAGACTAAAACAGATGCGTTCATCTTTTTAGACATAAGGATGAGAATATGTGATCATGTGAATGCTTTAATCGAGCCATACATTTAACTTTTGTGTTATTGGTTCAAACCTTAAAACAGTAATTTTGTTTCTTTATTTGTGTGTAAGTCAGCAACCATTTCATTTGGAAAAGTTTTGGCATAAAATCTTATCGATTATACTTGATTGATAATGCTCCCCTCTCAATGGTTGTTTAATTCATTCCATGACTCTCCCCAAATATTTACCTATGTGATTGCATACACAACTTTACATGATGCAATTAAAATGAGCAATGTGATTATATATAACTATCACATAAGTGTATAAGGATCAATAAAAAATTAGAATAAATGATATGATAATCAACTTATCATATCATAACTTTTATGATACAGAGCTTTCAATTTATTGTCCTCGAATAAGAAGTTAGAAATAAGGGTTTGTTTTGATTTGTGATTTTAAAATGGTTTTAAAAATTAATAATACAATTCAAAAATTTAAGTTGAATTGTTAATATTTGACAAGCAACTTAGATTGCCTTGTGACAGTAATTTTTTTTTTTAATTATTGATCATATAAATTTCCCATCTTTTTCATTCATATGAGCATCATTAGCTTAATTAAGGCCAAGTAGCCTAAACCTAATTAGTAAATGGAGTTCATTTGATCAATCTTAACATATTAAGCCAAGCTCTAAGCTCTTAATTGATACTGCTCGACTATTAAACAATTGAATAAAGGATGTGAAAATCATGTGTGTGCTAGTGGGTGAAATTTTTATTGGTTTCACATAACATACAGTAAAAAATAGAAATCATCATATAATATTATAATGCATTCTCTTTTACGTTTAGAACCTTTTATAATTAGTGAACAGTAATAAGGTAGAGAGAAACATCTTTATAATTAGTGAGTATAAATGTTTCTATTCATAAAATTAACAAGAATGCTACAATTTTTCAATTGGATTATATACTCGGAAAATACTGAAATTTATAGTCTCAATTGAGTAAATGCCATCTCATTGAGGAACTATTTATATTTGGGATACAAATTTCCTAAGTGAACGTAGTATTGCTCTTTTTACTTCTAATCAAATTGGTACGACAAAATGGATATAGATCTCCATTCTAAGGTAGCTAAATTGTTTGCCTTTTTTTCCAATCTTCTCTTCTTCCGGATAATACTGCCTTTCAGTCTAAGAACAGGATCTCATGGATGAAGTTCAATATTGAAATGAGCAGCCTCTCAGTCTAAGAATTGGATCTGATTAATTAAAATAGCAGACTACGAAACTGGTCTGGTAAACGGGCAATCTCAACTCTCAAGTACGTGAATCCTCAAACTAACCAATTTCAATCTTTACAAAATGCCAGTAAGTAATAAAATCCTAAATAGATCAATAAACAACGTACATATGAATAATCTAACCTTCAATATATTAGATGTTTTAAAACTTAAAACATCTAAGAATCACTTTTAAACACCAATGGTAAAGTATATATAAACCAGATCTAGAATGAGTCTCCAGTTAAACCATTCTAATAATTAGAACTTCGTACTCTCAGTTGTCAATTCCGTATTAGTACATCCATGCGTGCTGCATTTCTGAAGTGAAGAAGAACAAGAAAGGGAGAACTTGATAGCTTACTAAGCAACTATAACCATTGCTGTAATCATAAAGTATGCCTTTGGTATAGTTTAACCTTTAAACGTTAGTAAAAATTGCAAGCCTTATTTCACAAACATAGAGGGTTATAAAAGAGAGTAAACTTTTTAATGAAATTCATCTAATTAAATTAACAATGTTATGTACATACTAATTTGTCCAAAACATATAGAGTATATATATATATATATGTATGTGAGTGTGTGTGTGTGTAGCATTTCAATGATATTAGTCTATACAGTTAATTAATTATTACAATTTTTTACTCTAATGTCTTTTCTAAATTCCAGGGTTGAGCTATATATACATGCAATAAGAGAGTTGAACATAAATCGCTAGCGTTAATTCTAATTTTTTCTCATTTGAGCTCTATGAACACCCATACCATAAGAAAATGCAAACCTATCTATTTTAGCTCGTTAACTAATATTACCAATCGGGTTACTTTTTGCACAATCAATTATAGTACCTAAAGAAAATCTGATTTGAAACTTATATATATGGAAGACACACTATAAACATAAAGAGGGGAGATACTAATATTACTTGTATTTCATGCGGCCACCATTTAGATAATCAATAAATATACTGGACTTGTATTATTTTGGCTTAAGTGCATGACCAGTTAATTAGTGTTTTGGTTGATTAGATGGGGGATCCGCTTCTTTTATGAAGTGAAGTCTCATCTTGGGTCCTTGTCTCATGTATAATCAAATTCCCACGGTGTTGAAGAAAAATTAATCAAGACAACGACACGCATGAAGTGTTATATTTCTTTGGAACCTCTATGATGATTTCACTTGATTACAGAAACGATTGAGGACGACAACATGGGACTCCTAGTAAAATCCTATTGCAGTCACCATATATTAGGCCGTCTCTTGATAATTTTCTGACAAAGACTCTCAAACACAATCAAACGTACTTCATATATATGCTATCAAAATTAAAGCATAAAGGTAGTAGAGTGTACGGGTACCTAAAAAATCATGGAATAAACGCATACAAGAAATGTCAATTAGCTTCATGATGATGCAGTCATCACTTCAAGTAGCTTTTGTTGCAGTCCTGATACATCGACGAATGTAGGATCATCTCTTGCCTGTTAAGAAGTATAATTGATTCGTGAAATTAATTAACATCCCTCTTGCGCTTGAAAAAAGCATGCAAATTTTGAGATCATATAGATTAAATATAAGAAAAACTCATATACCTAAGACGATATTAATAAATACAGTGTACCTGAGTTTGGAGAGTGAGAAGTAACATTTCATCGTTTACTTTTGTGGAGACACAGTTAACAACATCAAGTCCTTCTTTAAGCAGAACCTCAAGCACCCTTGATAGGGGCAAACCTGGCTCCTTGAAGCTGCTGTAGCTGATCACAACCTCGAGTCCACCTGATAAACATGGATGGACCATGACACTACGGCAAGGCAGTCTATCATTTGTGCTTCCACTCACGCCGGGGCTTGAAACACTCAAATCCGACTTCTTTAGCTTATCTCTCTTGGCGCTCAGCTCTGTGATCCTTTTCTTCAGATCATTTATATAATTTACAGCCCCGTTTATGTGATCCGAGATCGAACGCTTTCCCTGAAACCCCAATCAACATAACCCTAAGTCAAGAAAAACCAGAAATCTTTTATCCTTATAAAAGGGAAAGAGAAAGAAAATTATTTTACCTTGATATGCTCAAGAGGGAGAAGAGATCTAAGCGATGCGTGAAGGACAGACATTTCTCGCCTTCTTTGCTTCTCCATGTCCCTATGCATCGTTTTCTTTTGGTGATTATCACTTGCATTCTCACAGTTGCCACTGACAGACAATTTTCGCTGCTGGCTTTCTCTAGAGCTACTGCCATCCATTGAATTGTGAGCAAAGATAAGGTTCTTTGGAATTATGTTTTGTTGCTGGCTATACAGGGGAGAAATCTGCTGGAAGTGCAGTTCATTACGTTTGTTGAGATGTGAGATCTTCGATGGGCTACGATTCCAGTATTTTCTGCGCCTACAAGAGGATATAAGAAGTTACTTCATTAGACACAGTAAAGTTCATTAATTGGTGCCCACTGTAATTTTTTCTTCCCTGAAAAGTCCATAAAAGTTTGAATCCGATATTATATTAAGAGGGCTATCAAACAATTAAAAGGAGAGTTTCACACTTAAAACTTGATGAATAATAAAAGAGATCGGAGAATTAATATCCTGCATTTAAGTATCCCGGGCTTATTGGTGGTAAAACCTTTAATAAACATAATAGAAGAGTTCTTTATCACACAACCTCTTGAAGCGAGATTGTAAAAATAGGATTGCCAAAGAGGAAGATCTTTGACTCTTGACTCTTCCAACATACTTACATTTATTAATTAATTGATGAGTTCTGTGTATTGCTTGCCATGAATACTTTTCATTAACTTTCTTTCATAGATGCGATGTAACAGTTCACAATTAATCAGTTCACATTTGATCAAGCGGGACCTATTACGATCTAACAAATTACGAACTAATACGTCGCGTACATGAGATAAAGTTAGTGAGAAGTATTTGTCATTATAATATTACTCTATTGCCATACTAGATACTTCATTACAATTATAATTTCCATTCCATATCTTTTAAGTATTTTGCATCGATATTAATAGCAAATTTATATTGAAATTCTTACAAAAGAAAACATTTCACTTAATATATATAAATGATAACATGTAGGGATCTCATTTGATGAAAATTTTCTTCCATTCACATCAGCATATTTTAAAAATCTAAACTATATATAAATTAAGACAATTAAATAAAATTCTTAATTTTTATTTCAGTAAGAAGATCAGCAAGAGAAATAAACTACTTATTTACAAATCAAGGAGTGCAAGCATAACCACCACTGAGTGATCCAACAGTCAACTAAATTCTTGAGTGTATTACTCAAGAGGTCCTAAATTTGATTTATTGGGTTGTTGCATTTACTCGGTTGTGTATACATTCGGACAACCACAGTAAAAAAAAAAAAAAAAGGTGTAACACGTATATGAAATAAATTTTACTCATTTTCAAGGGAAGAATTAAATTGATATACTTTGTTGCATGTTTGGCATGGTTGATGAGTTAAAATAATATATTGACTCGATTTTATTTAATCTGACGGTAAGTTTGACTTAATCTTATAGGATCACGTATTAAGTGATTAAGAAAAATGGCAAGGACAATTTGGATTGGACTGCTTGTCTTTATCAGCAAGCAACACATGGGTTCTACTGTATATATTGTTTAATTATAGCATTCTTGACTGTAACATAAAAGAAAACCACAATCGTACCAATCAACCCGACCCTAACCCAACTTTAACAACATTTTTTTTAATTGCTTCCCCACTTTAGGAAAATAGTTTCCAGCTTCATATTCTTTCTGCAAAGGCAAAATCAATACAAAATATATGCAACTTTTTGGGGATTCCACTTGACAGAATAGCATTGGCTGAAGAAAGAAATTATAATTTCAACAAAGCAATAATTTAAATCTTTTTTTAATTAAATAGTACAACATATATCACAGTTCACATATAGAGGAAAAGACCATTAGAAAAAAGAATTTCCAATATGATAACTGAAATAATAAAATAATCCTTTCCACATTGAGATATTTAAAGATCATATATAATACCCCCTAAATCTAATCGCACACATTACATTTCTATTTTTAAAATTCTAACTCCTTCAACCGCCATCTTGTCAATATAATTAAGTTTATTAGATTTAGTTGTTTGTTGCACACCATCAAATCTTTTAGTTAGATGATGTGAATAATATGTCTTGTTGAGTTGGGCCTGGATATTTTAGCGTAATAGAGAATAAAAAAAGAAAAACGGAAGAGAGCATTACTGGTGTGTTTTCTGGAGACTGAAGAAGAACGTACAGGAAAGGCATATTTGAATTTGTCGCCAAAGTGGTTGGTAATGCAAGCAGAAATATCAACAGTATCAAAAGAAGATCTTTAGATATCCTATATTTTATTTGCAGAGCCGCTTAGAATATGACAAGAGGCTTTAGTTAATGCAGTGTAGATAAAATTCAGACTGGCTTCGGTAGCTGCTCCTAGGGGTGAGCACGGGTAACGGGTAGAACCGGAACCGGGGGTAAGAACCGGAACCGGAACCGGAACCTACCCAGAACCTGCACTGTGCGGGTAGGTTCCGGTTCCAATTTTTTGGAACCGCTACTGTGCGGTTCCGGTTCCGGTTCTTGCATGTGGAGGAACCGGAACCGGAACCGAAACCTGTAAGGAACTTATTTATCACAATGTCCACTCCCCCGCAGTAAGGGCTACGGTGACACTGCTATTTGTTAACGGTTACTAGAGTTGCATTTCCATGGTCAAGGCCATCTAAATCTGTAAATTTTAAGATTATCTCTTCGAACTCAAGTCTTGGATTTCTTCTCCAGGTTTTTAATATAATTCACAGCCTCATTTATGTGATCACTCACTGAACGTTTTCCCTGTAACCCCACCAACAAAACCTAAGCATAATTATGAATAAAGATGAATTACAGTAATTTCAAGTCATGAGCAAAGGGTAGTCGGTTTGTTTTCTTATTTTAAGTTCTGAATATCCAATCAGTAAATATTATCCTAGTTAATATATGATGAAGAAAAAGAGATGAAAGATATGGAGGTTCTGACCTTAAGATTCAAGAGGGAGCAATGATCGAAGTGATGCGTTAAGCATGGAATGTTTGTCTTCTTTGCCGTTCGATTTCCTTACGTATGATCTTTTCTCAGAATCATTAAAATTATCACTTCCATCATTGTCTTTTGCAGAAGCTAATATTTTATGTTGTTTGCCCTTCTCATTTTGTGGTTAGGTTACTTCCCTCCAGCGAAGCTTGACCCAGGAATATCAGATTGTTGAATGCAATCTTCTTGGTGGGGATTTTAGTGGATCAAAAAATCGCCACTTTGCTCAGGAGGAAACATGAATAAAGACTCTTCAAGCTTTCAAGTGAGATCTTTCCAGTAATAAGAGTTAAAGAAATAGATACGCTTGTCAGAGTGTGAACCCTTTAATTATCCTAAGATGCACAGATTCTGATCTGCATCTCTTAATTGGCCAGGAGAGATAAAGTGATTTGGGGAGGCAGGCGGCCCTGTTAATTGTTTTTTCCTGCTGAAATTGCAACTCGCCAACACTCATAAATGGTGGACCAGCATGTCGGTAACGTTATTTTGGCTCATAGCTTTAAAGAGTTTTTTAATTTGTGTTTTGAGGAAGATGAAGAAGAAGGGAAGGAGATTAAAGGTGAGTAATTCTTGCAATCAAGAGCAGCATATCACGGAAATGCAACTTAACTTGTACGATAAATTAATCTTAGACAAAAATGCTTGGGAAACCCCATCTCTACGTTTAATTACTTTGAGATGATTTAATTTTCTTAATTAGTAATTACATGTACACAAGAGCACTAAATATAATTACTTCAATGCTGAGAACTACGATGTTTGTAATGCCAATCAATAGAAGTGTGTGGTAGGTGCATGATCCATATGTTGTAGTAGTTATGTCTTTTCAGAAAGATAAGGATCATCGGTCATGACAAGAATAAAAATATATGTGGCAAATAAGATGGGTTACAAATGATGTTTTATTTATTTGTTCATATTTTAGCGTATAAGACTAAGATAATTAATACGTGCACGAGGAGAGTCCACACCAACGGTATCAAGGCAACGATCCTGAAGATACAATTTTCTTATATTTTATACACGATGCATAAGTTAGACAATCTAAAGATTATGGTATAAATATTTAAGGAATATTAATGAGATCAAGGCAATGATTTTGTTTCCTATCTTTGCCGTTGAAGAGCTAAAATTGTGACCGAATAAAATATATATATAAGAGACCCCATTGTAGAGGCAGGCAGTTTATATAGCTGTGAGTTTAGTAATTCATTCTCTTCTCAAAAGTTGATTTCTGCTTTGCTTCAATTGTTGATGACTTGATTATCTGGTGAAATCACATTATGGATAGGTTTGAATGCATACAGCTCCTAACTACCGTGATTATGAGATGAGTGTGAGTTGTGTCGGACCGAATTCTTGCTTTTGAATATTTTAATTTATCTTTCATCTGTAATGTTTGACATGGGTCCTTATTAATCAAATTATGCTAAGTGAATTTTGAGCTTTATCTTAGTTTTTATGCACACATGAAATTAATGATCCTAAAGCAGTGTGTTCACTGCTTGACTCTCAATCGTCTCCTTTAGTTTTGTTTATTCAGTAACTCATTACGGTTTCGTTTTTTGAGTTCGTAAATAGCTTTGGGCCGAGGTGAATATTTCGATCATCTAGGAAAGTTTGCTTAAACGAAGAGATTTTTTTTTTTTGGGGGGTGGGAAATGATAAATTACATGAAAGAAAAGAAACTAAGAACTACCCTCAGAAGATGCTTAAAGAAGACTAAAACAGGCGTCCATCTTTTTAGACATAAGGATGAGAATATGTGATCATGTGATATGACTTTAATCGAGCCATACATTTAACTTTTGTGTTATTGGTTCACATAACCTTAAAACAGTAATTTTGTTTCTTTATTTGTGGTAAGTCAGCAACCATTTCATTTGGAAAAGTTTTGGCATAAAATCTTATCGATTATACTTTGATTGATAATGCTCCCCCTCTCAATTGGTTGTTTAATTCTATTCCGTGACTCGTCCCCAAATATTTAGCAAAGTGATTGCATACACAAACTTTACATGATGCAATTAAAATGAGCAATGTGATTATATATAACTATCACATAAGTGTATAAGGAGAAATAAAAATTAGAATAAAGTATATAAACCAGATCTAGATGAGTTTTCCTTAAACGTTCTAATAATTAGGACTTCGCACTCTCAGTTGTCAATTCCGTATTAGTACATCCATGCGTGCTGCATTTCTGGAGTGAAGAAGAACAAGAAAATGCAAACCTATCTATTTAGCTCGTAACAATTTTACCAATCGGGTTACTCTTTGCACAATCAATTATAGTACCTAAAGAAATCTGATTTGAAACTTATAATATGGAAGACACACTAAAAACTAAAGAGGGGAGATACTAATATACTTGTATTTCATGCGGCCACCATTTAGATAATCAATGAATATACTGGACTTGTATTATTTTGGCTTAAGTGCATGACCGGTTAATTAGTGTTATTGGTTGATTAGATGGGGACCCTCTTTTATGAAGTGAAGTCTCATCTTGGGTCCTGTCTCATGTATAATCAAATTCCCACGGTGTTGAAGAAAAATTAATCAAGACAACAACACGCATGAAGTGTATATTTCTTTCGAACCTCTATGATTTCACTTGATTACAGAAACGATTGAGGACGACATGAGACTCCTAGTAAATCTATTGCAGTCACATATTTAGGCCATCTCTTGATAACTGTCTGACAAAGACTCTCACACACAATCAAACGTACTTGATATAGCTATCAAAATTAAAGCAGAAAGGTAGTAGAGTGTACGGGTACCTAAAAAATCTGGAATAAACGCATACAAGAAATGTCAATTAGCTTCATGATGATGCAGTCACTTCAAATAGCTTTGTTACAGTCCTGATACATTGACGAATGTAGGATCATCTCTTGCCTGTTAAGAAGTATAATTTATTCGTGAAATTAATTAACATCCCTCTTGCGCTTGAAAAAAGCATGCAAATTTGAGATCATATAGATTAAATAAAAGAAAAACTCATATACCTAAGACGATATAATAAATACAGTGGTACTGAGTTTGGAGAGTGAGAAGTAACATTTCATCGTTTACTTTTGTGGAGACACAGTTAACAACATCAAGTCCTTCTTTAAGCAGAACCTCAAGCACCCTTGATAGGGGCAAACCTGCCTCCTTGAAGCTGCGTTGCTGATCACAACCTCGAGTCCACCTGATAAACATGGATGGACCATGACACTACAGCAAGGCAATCTATCTTTTGTGCTTCCACTCCCGCCGGGGCTTGAAACACTCAAATCCGACTTCTTTAGCTTATCTCTCTGGCGCTCAGCTCTGTGATCCTTTTCTTCAGACATTTAATATTTTACAGCCCCGTTTATGTGATCCGACATCGAACGCTTTCCCTGAAACCCCAATCAACATAACCCTACGTCAGAAAAACAGAAATCTTTATTCCTTATAAAAGGGAAAGAGAAAGAAAATATTTTACCTTGATATGCTCAAGAGGGAGAAGAATCTAAGCGATGCGTGAAGGACAGACATTCTCGCCTTCTTTGCTTCTCCATGTCCCTATGCATCATTTGCACTACTATCATTATATAGGCAAACGATATCCAACTTCATTACTTAAGTGAAAACCAAAGCAAAGCATGTTTGACATATAAGTTACTTTATAGGTCAATGAAATCCACTCAATTTAATTACATAATTAGGTTGCAACATGAAATCCAGTCTTAACAAACATATATATGCTGCGGGAAAAGTACTCTGCTCATGCTTGCTTGATAAATTTTTGACATAATATTTTGATTTGGATTTTACCCTTAAAGTAGACTCGCAGCAATATTTCTTTTAATAAAAGGTAATATAACGCCCTGGAATCGATCCGTTCATGGAGAGCTCAGAATCCATCAACCCTTCTCACCGTCTACACGAAGTCCATGGAAATAAATTAGCTGCGAAGAATTGAAGCTTCATATGCAACAAATTTTAAGGGGTATATAATAACTGATCGTTGATCAACCAAGTTCAGGGATTTGAGATCAAACATTCCATAAATCATGGCTATTTCAAACTCAGAAACATACCTAGCTAGTTGACACAATCACATCATTAAGTTTCTGTTGCAGCTCAGATAGATCAATACCTGTCAGATCTCCAACCTGCGAGAAAAATTTAACAAAAGAAATAAACATATCCTTGTTGGGATTATATGGATAGATGACAATATAAAAACAAGTGTAAAACTCTACACCTACAAATTAATGGAAGAATTGTTGGAAATTCCATACCTCTGACTGAATATTATGAAAGAACCCATCATCTGTTTGGGTGGAGACACAGCGAGTAACATCAAGTCCTTCTTCAAGCACAACTTCAAGAACTCTTGAAAGAATCAAGCCTTCCTCTCTAAGGACACTATTTATNAATAAATTTCAGAATTAGTTGCATCGGATCAGCTAACTTTTTCATCTTTGACTTTTTCAATGCTTATCCATAGGCAAAATAACCATTTCACCCCTAATGCCTTTCTATGGATAATTGATTCATATCGTTCCAAATGAATTGACTATTTTACCCTTAGTTAGATTTTATGCTTTTTAACATAAAATAAACATTAATATAAAATTAACATCTAAAAGACTATTTTGAGTTAAGAACATACCTTTGACATCTTGGGTATTACACATATCATCCCTTCAAATTAGTAGGGTTAGAGTATTTGAAAATTGACGTTCCGAAAAACCACTTTAAGTTGAGTTGAGTTTAGTTAGATTAAATCGAATAGGATGAGATTCTGAGAATGTATTTGGGATAATATCTTAAAATTATATCAGAGTTTGATAAAATGCTGAATAGTTGTTTAGTATATTTTTTGAAAATATTTATGTTATTTTCAACCCTTACATTTGTTAATCTAGTTAATACCCCCCAAAATAAAACTTTAAAAATTAACAAAACATCCCCACCCACCCAAGCCACTGTTAGACGGTAGCCAATAGTCATCAGAATGGCACATGACTGACTGGATCTGGTTGGTTGTGCGTTAATTTGACATTTTCCCGCGCAGATCTACCATGGATATGGTTAGAAAAAGCCAGAGCTACGACCATTATTTGGCCGTTGTCAACGGCTAAATAGATCTGGCTAGAATTTGGCCGTCAATGGTCAGAGCTCTGATCTTAGATTTGGGTGTTTTTAGCCAAATTCATGGTAGATTTGGCTGGAAATGGCCAGATCAGCGCATGACCTACCAGATCTGGCTGGTCGTGCATCGTTTCGATGTCGGCGACGACCAATGGTGGTTTTTGGCAAGGGGTGGTGGTCTTGGGTGGATTAATTTTCAAATTGAAAGGAGTGAAAGATAATTGTTTATAGTTGAATAGGGTTGGAAAAATGTTTTGAGTTGAATAGAATATGATAGAATATGGAATATTCGCACCCCCCCCCCCCCCCCCNAATGCAGTGTAGATAAAATTCAGACTGGCTTCGGTAGCTGTTCCATCCAGAGTTTATTATAATTTATATTTGATAAACTAAACAATAAGAACAAACCACTTGGAGCATTGAGCTATGAAGCTACGATCTTGATGCATATAAGTCTCCCAAAGCCAAACAGCTACTGGCTTTATTTCCTGGTGTCTTAATTTGCTTGTTGATAGAAAAAACTTATTTGAGAACTTCAAGAAATTCAACTTTATTATTTTCTTCCCTACCTTGCTCGCATCCATAATACGTTGAACGGTAAATTTCTTTTTTTTTTTTTTTAATATTTTCATGTCCCAATAAACGATTATTTATCCAAATCCAAATTAATTAAGCAAGAGCTGTTTTTTTTTTTTTACTGGGTTGTAGCCTGTACAAAGAGCTGATCCTCCAGCATATACATGACTTATAGAGGCGTTTGGTTGGCGGTAATGTGAGATAACGGGGGTTTTATCATCTTATATTACTTGATTACCACGTTTGGTTGTCAAGTAATATAAGATTCCGGTAATCTTCAAATACCAACCAATAGTAGTTACTATTGATAATATTGGAGGTAATCTGATTACCTATATTTTCTTAGGTATATTCTAAAATTACCAGGGTTATCTTTTTTTGTTACAATTTTATACCTTATTAATAAAAGTTTTGGACAATAATGCCCTCATTTTAAAATAAATTTATATTAATATCCCATTTCAATTTTACTCTTGTTTAATTAAAATTTTGGACAATAATGTATTTATATTTAAAACAATTTACAGACCACCACTGCCACCCAGCCACCACCGTCGATATCGGGCCAACCACCACAAACCGTCGACAGCGGGCCAACCACCACAAACCGTCATCGAAAAGTTGCTGGAGTCCTTAAAAAAGAACGAGATTCAGTGGGAGGCTCAAGGAGGCTTCGATATGGCCGTTTCCTGCCATATCAAGCCAAATCTGGCTGGAAATGGCCAGATCTATTTTGGCCATTTCTGGCCAGATCGATGGAACTGGCTGTTAACAGCCAGATCCCTGGCCATTAATGGCCATATCTGGGCAAGATCTGGCCGTTAATGATCACGGACATGGCCGTCAATGGCCATATCTATTCTGGCCGGAATAGATCTGGTCGATAATGGCTACGGATCAGGCCATTAACGGTCAGATCTGGCCTGATATGGCCGTTTTCGGCCATCAATATGGCCAGAAACGGCCATATCGGAGCCTCTTGGTCACGGCGAGCTACTAAAGGGGACTTTTGGAGACTTTCGGCGATGGTTTGCCGTGGCGACAGCGGCTGCAGGAGGTGGGGGTGATTTCATAATAAATTAAAGTTTTCTGTAAGCGGGGGTGTTTTAACTACATCTGAAATATTGGGGGCTAAAAGAAGTTATTCAAAAATTAATAATATTATATTAATATTTGAAAAGGGACAATTTAGTAATTTAAATAACATACCACCAATTTATTTCCCATAACCAAACATATTAATATAACATACCCACCAACTAATCAAACACATTTTCCTAAAGATTCTCAGTAATCTTCCAAGGTAATCTATCTTTCCAGTAATCCAACATTCCCAATAATCTAACATTCCTGAACCAAACGCCCCCATAGAGTTTATTCTTAACTCTTAATCAAGTTGATTAGTTTCAGTCTATACAGCTTTCTAAATTCATAACAATAAATTCTGTAATGCTGGAAATTTTCCTATAAAAATAACAAATTAACAACGTGCTGTTTACATGAAAAGTAATTATTCACAATTAAAAAACAAAAAAGAGAGAGAGAAATAGCTTCTGGTCTAGAAATGTAAAAGTAGAAATCATGATGGTATCTCTAGATCTGAACAGGGGAAAGAGTTTTAGTGCTGCGAGCAAGTACTTAATTGGCCACTAATATGAACAGGAAGCCATGTTTGGGACTTGGCAGGAAAAAACTACAACCAGAATCTGCAGAATAATATGAAGGAAATTGTTTACTGAGAGAACTGATCCTCGGATGGAAGGGTTGTTATTCACCATCCTTTTGAATAAGACCCTTGTTATTGGGATGATTTTATTCACACCATGCAGTGATGTATCCATATTCAATTTAAAAGATAATCGCCCACAGTCCATATCAGCATCAGAAGAATGCAATTTGATTACGTCTTAGTTCCAACAATATGGCAAGCAATTAACATCAGACATGTTTTTCATTTCAAAAATAAGTTTTGCCTATCATTCTCAACAACAGTGAATGATGACACAGATTATGACTTAAACTAATGACTAATCATATAAATAAAACAAATGAAGCTTCTTTTCATACAGACGCAACACTGTGTGAACTGAGAATTACAGATTAACTGCAACATATTGGCATAGACGACATTCTTGCTTGTGCATACTTCTTCTATTATTTATTAGAATATTATTGCAAACTTTATTAAAGTGACAGATCAACTGCAACAGATAAACAAGCCAAGCACGTTGAAAATGGTAGTAGGAGAATAAAGTTATAAGAAATTAAATTATTGTACCAAGCTATTGAAATATTACGGCATTTCATTCAATATAGCTAAGGACTCAGAAGGAGAAGAACAAGAAAAATAGTATAAATACAACAGACGTTACTAGAAAACTAATAACTTATAGCTAGTTTCTGGCATAGCAAATTCTCTATTAACTTATGTTTATTATCCCCAAATAAAGCTGTCATTTTAGTAATAAAATAGTTTTAGAAGAGTACAATTAAACACCATGTACGAGACTTCATGTTCAGAGCTCATATTTCAATATCACATATTATATATGTTCGATCTTCAAACCTTCAACCACCCCTGCATATATACTGCCCAAAAAAGTAAAAAATAAAAAGAGCTTAAGCGCAGCCATTGTTGAAACCTCAACCTCAGAGGGTTTGGTTAGAAAGTAAAATCGCCAAAAATTCAGAAAATCCACCATTGCAAGCAGAAAAAAAGAGAATATTAAAAGAAAAGTCAAAAAATAAGGAATTTAAAATCTTGAGAAACAATTGCATTGATGCAGCCAATTGATGATTGCTCCATAATTTATATAAATTTGATGCCAAAATATATGCATGACAAAGCTAACTCATCAGAATAACAGTTTATTTCCATAAAACAGGTCATATATGATAGAAATAAAATATTAATATCTAGTTTAGAAGTGTAAAAGACAAGAGAAGTCTCTTCTACGTAATTGCAAGGCAAAATTTCCTATCAACAAACGCTGTGCGAAGTTCTGGAACTAATTTCAATCATGAAGAAAATTCTATCAATATCTCTTGAAAAACACTTAAACAGTTTCTTACCTTTTTCAGAGTAAACCGTTGTTTTTTACCTTAAAAACTTGTAAAACAAACTTGGTGAATTACAATCCACTAACTCTCAAAGGAAAAAAAAACACAAAGGACCATGAGCAATCATTAAGTTCTGTAACTATTATATTTTCCAAATATATTAAACAAATTTAATAAGACAATAAATTTCAGAATTAGTTGCATCGGATCAGCTAACTTTTTGTGTTGAAGACATGGTAGTAAGCTACATTAGAATTCTAGAATAACATAAATAAACTGCCATATAGAAAAAACTTATTGAGAACTTCAAGAAATTCAACTTTATGATTTTCTTCCCTACCTTGCTCGCAACCATAATACGGTGAACGGTAATTTTTTTTTTTAATATTTTTCATGTCCCAATAAACGATTATTTATCCAAATCCAAATTAATTAAGCAAAAGCTGTTTTTTTTTTTACTGGGTTGTAACCTGTACAAAGAGCTGACTCCAGATATACATGACTTTAATTGATCAGTTCATATTTGATCAAGCGGGATCTATTGTGATCTGACCAATTACGAATTAATACGTCGCGTTTGTGAGAGAAAGTTAATGAGAAGTGTTTGTCAATATAGTATTACCCTGTTGCCATACTAGATACTTCATTACAATTATAATTTCCATTCCATATCTTTTAAGTATTTTGCATTGATATTAATAGCAAATTTATATTGAAATTCTTACAAAAGAAAACATTTCACTTAACATATATAAATGACAACATGTAGGGATCTTATTAATTAAGACAATTAAATAAAATTCACAATTTTTATTTCAGTAAGAAGATCAGCAAGAGAAATAAACTACTTATTTGCAAATCAAGGAGTGCACGCATAACCATCATTGGGTGGTTTAATGGTCAACTAAGCTCTTGGGTGTATTACTCAAGAGATCCTGAGTTTGATTTATTGGGTTATTGCATTTACTCAGTTGTGCATACATCCGGACACCTACAGTTAAAAAAAAAAAAAAAAAAAAAAGGGTGTAACACACATATGAAATAAATTTTACTCATTTTCAAGGGAAGAATTAAATTGATATATACTTTTGGTGAGTTAAAATAATATATCGACTCAAATCAGAAACGATTTTATTTAATCTGACGGCAAGTTTGACTTAATCTTATAGGATTACGTATTAAGTAATTAAGAAAAATGGCAAGGACAATTTGGACTGGACTGCTTGTCTTTATCAGCAAGCAACACATGGGTTCTACTGTGTATATTGTTTAATTGTAGCATTCTTGACTATAACATAAACGAAAACCACAATCGTACCAATCAACCCGATCCTAACCCAACTTTAACAACATTTTTTTTAATTGCTTCCCCACTTTAGGAAAATAGTTTCCAGCTTCATATTCTTTCTGCAAAGGCAAAATCAATACAAAATATATGCAACTTTTTGGGGATTCCACTTGACAGAATAGCATTGGCTGAAGAAAGAAATTATAATTTCAACAAAGCAATAATTTAAGTCTTTTTTTAATTAAATAGTACAACATATATCACGGTTCACAAATAGAGGAAAAGACCATTAGAAAAAAGAATTTCCAATATGATAACTGAAATAATAAAATAATCCTTTCCACATTGAGATATTTAAAGATCATATATAATACACCCTAAATCTATTTTTAAAATTCTAACTCCTTCAACCGCCATCTTGTCCATATAATTAAGTTTATTAGATTTAGTTGTTTTTTGCACACCATCAAATCTTTTAGTTAGATGATGTGCTTGGTCGTGTGTGGTAATTCAGATATTCAATAATATGTATTGTTGAGTTGGGCCTGGATATTTTAGCGAACTAGAGAATAAAAAAATAAAAACGGAAGAGAGCATTACTGGTGTGTTTTCTGGAGACTGAAGAACAACGTATAGGAAAGGAATATTTGAATTTGTCGCCGAAGTGGTTGGTACTACAAGCAGGAATATCAACAGTATCAAAAGAAGATCTTTAGATATCCTATATTTTATTAGCAGAGCCGCTTAGAATATGACAAGAGGCTTTAATTAATGAAGTGTAGATAAAATTCAGACTGGCTTAGGTAGCTGCTCCATCCAGAGTTTATTATAATTTATAATTGATAAACTAAACAATAAGAACAAACCACTTGGAGCATTGAGCTATGAAGCTACGATCTATCTTGATGCATATAAATCTCCCAAAGCCAAACAGCTACTGGCTTTATTTCCTGGTGTCTTAATTTGCTTGTTGATAGAAAAAACTTATTGAGAACTTCAAGAAATTCAACTTTATGATTTTCTTCCCTACCTTGCTCGCAACCATACGGTGAACGGTAATTTTTTTTTTTATATTTTCATGTCCCAATAAACGATTATTTATCCAAATCCAAATTAATTAAGCAAAAGCTGTTTTTTTTTTTACTGGGTTGTAACCTGTACAAAGAGCTGACTCCAGTATACATGATTATAGAGTTTATTCTTAACTCTTAATCAAGTTGGTTAGTTTTCAGTCTATACAGCTTTCTAAATTCATACAATAAATTCTGTAATGCTGGAAATTTTCCTATAAAAATAACAAATTAACAACGTGGCTTTACATGAAAAGTAATTATTCACAATTAAAAAACAAAAAAGAGAGAGAGAAATAGCTTCTGGTCTAGAAATGTAAAAGTGAAATCATGATGGTGATCTCTAGATTCTGAACAGGGGAAAGAGTTTTAGTGCTGCAAGCAAGTACTTAAATGGCCACTAATATGAACAGGAAGCCATGTTTGGGACTTGGCAGGAAAAAACTACAGCCAGAATTGCAGAAAATATGAAGGAAATTGTTACTGAGAGAACTGATCCTCGGATGGAAGGGTTGTTATTGGGATGATTTTATTCAACCATGCAGTGATGTATCCATATCAATTTAAAAGATAATCGCCCACAGTCCATATCAGCATCAGAAGAATGCAATTTGTTTACGTCTTAGTTCCAACATATGGCAAGCAATTAACATCAGACATGTTTTTCATTTCAAAAATAAGTTTTGCCTATCATTCTCAACAACAGTGAATGATGACACAGATTATGACTAAACTAATGACTAATCATATAAATAAAACAAATGAAACTTCTTTTCATACAGACGCACACACTGGTGAATTGAGAATTACAGATTAACTGCAACATTTGGCATAGACGACATTCTTGCTTGTGCATACTTTATTATTATTAGAATATTATGCAAACTTTATTAAAGTGACAGATCAACTGCAACAGATAAACAAGCCAAGCAGTTGAAAATGGTAGTAGGAGAATAAAGTATAAGAATTAAAATTGTACCAAGCTATTGAAATATACGGCATTGCATTCAATACAGCTAAGGACTCAGAAGGAGAAGAATAAGAAAAATAGTATCAACTAAACAGACTTTACTAGAAAACTAACAACTTACAGCTAGTTTCTGGCATAGCAAATTCTCTGTTAACTTATGCTTATTATCCCCAAATAAAGCTGTCATTTTAGTAATAAAATAGTTTTAGAAGAGTACAATTAAACACCATGTACGAGACTTCAGTTCAGAGCTCATATTCAATATAACATATTGTATATGTTCGATCTTCAAACCTTCAACACCCTGCATATATGCTTCCCAAAAAGTAAAAAATAAAAAGAGCTTAGCGCAGCCATTGTTGAAAACTCAACTCCGAGGGTTTGGTTAGAAAGTAAATCGCCAAAAATTCAGAAGATCCACCATTGCAAGCAGAAAAAAGAGAAGATTAAACGAAAAGCCAAAAAATAAGGAATTTAAAATCTTGAGAACAATTGCATTGATGCAGCCAATTGATGATTGCCCATACTTATATAAATTTGATGCCAAAATATATGCATGACGCATGACAAAGCTCATCAGAATAACAGTTTATTTCCATAAAACAGGGCTACATAATAGAAATAAATATTAATCTCTAGTTTAGAAATGTGAAAAAACAAGAGAAGCTTTCTACGAAATGCAAGGCAAAATTTCCTATCAACAAACGCTGTGCGCAGTTCTGGAACTAATTTCAATCATGAAGAAAATTCTATCAATATCTCTTGAAGAACACTTTAAACTTACCTTTTTCAGAGTAAACCGTGTTTTGACCTAAAAACTTGTTAAAACAAACTTGGTGAATTACAATCACCAACTCTCAAAGGAAAAAAAAAACAAAAGACCATGAGCAATCATTAAGTCCTATAGCTATTATATTTCCAAATATATTAAACAAATTTAGTAAGACAATAAATTTCGGAAATAGTGGATCGGATCATTTAACTTTTGTGTTGAAGACATGGTAGTAAGCTACATTAGAATTCTAGAATAACATAAATAAACTGCCAAATGTATATGTATATATATATTCACCATATAAGATCTTCGTAGACTTAAAATACAACAATATGTAATTCATGCACGATGGAACTGGTGATTGCATGCATGCAAACATTTCAAATGTTGGTTTTGAAGCATAGCGAACATATAATTAGAGAGATTTTTGGTCTTTATGCTCTAGTTGAAGTCAGTTAACCTTCAAAAACACATTAAAAGTGTATATCCTATGAGCTGGCATAAGATCTGAATAGGTGTCTGCGTATCCACCAAATTTTCTATAAGATTATTTAGAATTCAGTCCGTAAATCGAATCATCAAAGGATTCGAAGACATACATACCCAGCGTGGACCACAGATCATTCAGCCAGTTGGTAGCACTACAATCTGCCATCCTCACAACCAACCTCCCAATCATATATATCAAATTATATTATACATATATATCAGAGAGAGAGGAGGACCATATCAAACTAGAATGCAATTACCTTATCATACTAAAGAAGTAAGAGTAGAAATAAGTGTACTATGCAATAGTTAAAGATATATACAGTAATATATTACTTATTAAATAACCTTCTCATAATTTAAACCAAAAACACCTTAACTATGTAATCAATCACATGCACAACATTAATGCAATAGTAAATTGAAATACATTATATATCATAAGAATTCTAAATGCGTAGATGTCCATACCTTTTTTAGAACTAAACATATTTTTTAGAAGAAGACTGATGAGGGTTTACCATTAATTCAAGTAAAAAGGAATTCAATCACTTCACAATCATGGATGAAATCATTCCGCAATCATTCCATGAACAATATGTTTCTACTATTAAAATTCCTTCAGGACTCAATGAGGAACAGAAAGTGAAACCAGAAGCTGCTCTAAAGAAGAAAAAAAAAAAAAAAAAAAAAAAAAAAAAAAAAAAAAAAAAAAAAAACACTACAGAAATGGAATCTTCTGTATATGCGACATCCAATGCATGCACCGAGGAATAGTAAATTACCCTTTGAGGTGAATCACCAAAGCCACGTACCATCAAAGTTATAAATGCGTTCGTGCATCCACACATGCTAAATTAGGCTTTTTACTTGACTAACAGGAAGGAAAACAACACATGGAAACCAAAGTAAAGCAGAAACCCCTTTTGCAATGCAATGATATGCACAATTTTGCTCAGAAAAAACAAATAAAACAGATAGGCACAAAAGCTCAAAGAGAAAATCTGTACATGAAGGTGGGATATATTTACTGAAGATGGTCAAAAGATTTTTGATAATTTCGCATTCCACCAAAGTTTCTATAACGAAAACCTGAAAAGCGAGGAGCCTCAAACATTCTCGCTGAATAATTAAAAAACAACTCAGGTTCAACGTTAGTTGCAGCCTAGGGGTGGAAATTTCGAAATAATCACAGTTATCCAGCACTCACTTGTTAGTTTCTGTTGCAGATCACCTAGGTTGAAGCATGATGGATCATTCACCTGTAAAATAAATAGAGACATTAAAGATGAAGCTTGGATAACAACGGCAAAACAATGCAATAAACCCTAACTACACAAATCTCCATGAAAAAAATTAATGCCAACCGCACCTCAGTCGGATCGTGTGAAGTAGCCTATCGCTTACTTTGGTAGAGATACAATTAACAACACGAAGTCCTTCATCAAGCAGTATTTCAATTACTCTTGATAGGGGCAAACCTTGCTCCCAGTACCCGCAACCATAAACGACCTCCACTCCGACAAGACTTTGCCTGACGATGATATGCTTTGACATACGCTTTGATCGGAGCTTCCACTTTCTGAGCCATGACTACTCGAATTTGACGATTTCTTTAGTTCATCTCTCCTGACACCCAGTTCTTTGATTCTCACCTCAAGAGGCTTTATAGTTCACGGCCTCGTTCATCTGATCGACATCGAACGCTTTCCTGAAAAACCCCCATCAACTTTTCTCTAGAGTCACATACATTCTATAATTTTTCCAACCCAACCCGCACTCCACAGTACACACAGAGAGGGAAAAAAATACAGATTAATTCTTCACAAATTTGAGGAAAATCAATTAAAGAAAGTAATGAGAAAGTTTTATATATTGAAAAAAATCATAGGAACAATCAAAATTTACAAAATTACTAGCAAGAAAAGTGGGAAAAGAAGAAGAATATGTAGGGTTATTCACTTGATATATTCAAGAGGGAGTAAAGATCGAAGCGAAGCATGAAGGGTGGCATTTCTTGCCTTCTTTGGCGCTCAATATCCTATGCATATCTTCTCTTATTATCACTATTAGTGTCATCGGCAGTGTCCATAGCACATGATTTTCGACGGCGTCGGCTTCTTCCTGAATTGTGGTTATATTACTAGCATCCTGAGAATCGCGCCCACAAATCAGATCTTCAGGGAATTGTACTGTTGGTGGGGGTTGGAGGAAGCGTTGAAGAACAGCTCATCACCTGAGTTTAAAGGAAACATAGTGCAAAAATAATAAAAGGGTTTCTGAAGGTTTGTCTCTTAGGGTTAGATATGGTTAAGGACCCGTTGTTAGGGTATGCGATCTTTGTAGGGCCAAGAGAGATGTAAAGATTCCCCGAAAATTTCTTCAAATAAACAGATGAGAATCCACCCACCGGCCTTTTAAAGCTGGCTCTATGTTGTGGACACGTTCTATATACAAAAGTGACCCACTCATTTGCATTCACATTTGGTGAACCTTAATTCATAACTTGTACAATCAATATTTTAAATTTCTATCTACTTTACTTATAAATATAGAAAAATTGATGGCTATATGTAAATTGGGATCTCAATTCAATTTTTTACTTCAATTGAGCGATCAATATTGATATTGACCAATAAAAACATAATAAAAGAAAACACAGATTATACTTTCTAGCTTTAATTTTATGTTTTGTTAAACTGCGAAATTGATCATAATATGCAAAGGTATTTTCTAAGGTGAAAAATATGATTTTCTTTATAATTGGAGTTACAAAGTTTTGACTTAACCCATGCGTTACAAATTTGAGAAACTTTAGTTGAAAATTAAGTGTGAATTTAAGGAAAAAAAAAAAGAATGAAATGAAATTGTATATGGAAATCGAGAAAATCTGACACGTGATTTTATAAGTGAGAACGGTGGGGTTGGATAGGTTGACTAGATGGACAACAATAATTAACATCAGTATAACACGACATATGGGCCAGCTTTCAATATTATTTTTATCTCTGATATCGAATCGAATTCCACGTGTTGTATTTTGCAGTGATAATAATTAATAAAAGGTATCTATCGGTTATGTAGGTTTAAGAAACCAAGTGGGACTTTAGAAAGAAAAATAGGGCAAGGCAGCCACATAAGGTTAAACCTTTCAGGGACGCCGTGGAAAAGAATTTAATCTACAGTCTAACCTCTCTATAATGATTCTCTATATAATGATACTCTATGAAACCAAGTGGGCCTTTAGAAAGAAAAATATGACAAAGCAACCAAATTTCAAAGATATCGTGGAAAAGAATTTAATATATAGTAGAACATCTTTATAATGATACTCTATATAAGAATAACCTCCATATAATCATAAAAAAATTTAGTCCTAACTTAGGTTAGTTATAAATAAGAATAAATTTTATATTATAATAAATTATAATTTTTCTAGGTCTTGTCCAAAGGAATTTGTCTGTACATAGTAATAATTATATGTATATTATAAAAAATATATGTTATATTACATCAAAGGTTTAAGATGAAATAAAATATTTATTTAAAGTTGTTTGAGACAATGATTTATGTTTTAAAGTTGTTACGCCATCTTTTATTTTACAGGTATGTAATAAGTCACCAGCATTGACGTCTTCTTGTTGAAGCCAAAATATTTCTAGTTTCTCAAGTATGTTTAAAGCTTTTTAGCATGAAACTTTTGGTATTTTTGTACTATCATCCTCAGGATTATCTCCTTACTCTTCTTGTTTAATTCCAATAATAGATTCTTCCTCGGTTAAAGTATACACGACTTGTTGCCCATTTGGATGATTGATGAATACATTAATATCTATTTGATTATAGTGTAGTTGTCGAATCTGATCACTCAATTTTGCAATGACTCTTTGATATCCATTTTCGTTACTATCCTAATGCTACTAAAACAATAAATTGAAATCATAATACTACTAAAACATGAATTATAAAATAAGAAATTAAAACAATAATTTTTTAATCAAAACAATAATTTTTGTAACTACACCTCCATTAAATTATAACCTCCTCATAGTAATAAATTTAGTTGGTCCCAACATTATGACTATAGAAAGGTTCTACTGTATTCTTTAATCAAGACAAACTTGTTTCCTTTTAGTTTTCACTTAATTGTTATAACTATTTTGAAGTACAAGTACAAGTACAATTCATGACATTTACTTATTGTTGATGCAAAAATCCGTATTGGGCTCTCGATTAGCCCAATAGCAAAAGGCTTCGCCAAGGTCCAATTCTAGTTAGCCCAATAACAAAAGGCTCCATGCCAAGACCCAACTCTGGTGGGCCCAATAGCAAATGGCTTCATGCCATGACCCAACTCCGGTTGAGCTCATGCCAAAAGCCCAACTCTGATAGCCTGAAAGCTTATGGCTCAGTGCCACAGCCCAACTCCTATTGGGCCCATATCAAAACTCATCTTGTGAGAGGACCATCTAGCAAGATGGTCCATTCTGTAAGAATGACTACTTTATGGGCATACCCATTCTACGAGCTGGTCCACACCACGAGTCAACATACTCCATGAGTTGGGCTACTCTACGAGTTGAATCACTTTAAGATCAATGTCACCCTACGAATTGGGCTAACCTATATTTTAGGCTCCACGAGTTGGGCTTTTGATAATCCGAGGATTATGCTAGTTTATTTAAGCTTTTAGGCCGAATTTTAGATACTTCTTAGTCTATTTTTGCCTAAATTGCTACTTAATTCCTTACATTCGTGTTTCAGGTTAAAATGAAAATTTTGAGCGAATAAAGACAGATTTGGAGTTTTTGGACTTAGAAGCAAGCAGAGGACAATTCTGAAATTTTAGAATTCTTCAGGAAGCTTCGCCGTGACGAAGAACAACCTTCGCCGCGGCAAAATGGGCTAGTGACGTACCAGATTCAGCTCCTTTGTCGTTGCGGCGAGATTCCTTCTTCGCCGCGGCGAAGTCTGCGTACTCCACTTTTTGTAAAACGCACAGTTTTGTTTTTAGGCGAAGTGTAAGATTTTGGGCGAGCTATAAAAGAAATATTTAGTTTTTTTGTTTGGGCGTTCGTGGAGAGAAAAAGAGCAGTTTTTACATTTTCTTAGGTTGATTTTTGAGTGATTTTTGGATTAACAAAGTGTGAAGATTCGAGGTGAAATCAGTAGACGGCGTCGGCTTCTTCCTGAATTGTTGGTTATATTACTAGCATCCTGAGAATCGCGCCCCAAATCAGATCTTCAGGGATATTGTACTGTTGGTGGGGTTGGGGGAAGCGTTGAAGAACAGCTCATCACCTGAGTTTAAAGGAAACATAGTGCAAAAATAATAAGGGTTTCTGAAGGTTTGTCTCTTAGGGTTAGATATGGTTAAGGCACACGTTTGTTAGGGTATGCGATCTGTATGGGCCAAGAGAGATGTAAAGATTCCCCGAAAATTTCTTCAAATAAAAGATGATAAAAAACTCACCCACCGGCCATTTTAAAGCTGGCTTCTATGTTGTGGACACTGTTCCTATATACAAAAGTGACCCACTCATTTGCATTCACATTTGGTGGAACCTTAAATTCATAACTTGTACAATCAATTATTTTAAATTTCTATCTACTTATCATTATTATAAATATTAGAAAAAATGATGGCTAATGTAAATTGGGATCTCAATTTCAATTTTTACTTCAATGAGCGATCAATATTGATAATATATATCAATATCAATGAATAAATTTTCGATAATAAGTACTAAATCCGACCAATAAATAAAGAAAACACAGATTATACTTTCTTAGCTTTAATTTTATATTTTGTTAAACTGCGAAATTGATCATAAATGTAAAGGTATTTTCTAAGGGGTGAAAATGATTTTTCTTTATAATTGGAGGTACAAAGTTTGACTTAAACCATTCGTTCAAATTGAGAAAACTTTAGTTGAAAATTTATGTGAATTTAAGGAAAAAAAAAAAAAAAAGAAGAATGAAATGAAATGTTAAGGAAATCTGAAAAATCTGTAATGTTAGTTAACATGATGACATGAATAATAAGTGAGAACGGTGGGGTTGGATAAGGTGACTAAGATGGACAACAATAATTAAATCAGATAACACGACATATGGGCAGCTTTCAATATATATTTTTATTCTTTGATATCGAAATCGAATTTCAACTGTCTATATTTGCAATGATAATAATTAATACAAGGTATCCATCAGTACGTAGTATAACTTTTTGTGTTGAAGACATGGTAGTAAGCTACATTAGAATTCTAGAATAACATAAATAAACTGCCATAATGTATATGTATATATATATTCACCATATAATGATCTTCGTAGACTTAAAAATACAACAATATGTAATTCATGCACGATGGAACTGGTGATTGCATGCATGCAAACATTTCAAATGTTTGGTCTTTTGAAGCATAGCGAACATATTAATTAGAGAGATTTTTGGTCTTTATGCTCTAGTTGAAGTCAGTTAACCTTCAAAAACACATTAAAAGTGTATATCCCTATGAGCTGGCATAAGATCTGAATAGGTTTCCCCGTATCCACCAATAATTATTCTATAAGATTTTTTAGAATTCAGTCCATAAATCGAATCATCAAAGGATTCGAAGACAATACATACCCAGCGTGGACCACAGATCATTCAGCCAGTTGGTAGCACTACAAATCTGCCATCCTCCACAACCAACCTCCCAATCATATATATCAAATATATATTATACATATATATCAGAGAGAGAGGAGGACCATATCAAACTAGAATGCAATTGACTTATCATACTACGAAGTAAGAGAAGAAATTAATGTAGTATGCAATAGTTAAAGATAATACAGTAATATATTTACTTATTAAATAACCTTTCTCATAATTTAAACCAAAAACACCTTAACTATGTAATCATATCACATGCACAACATTAATGCAATAGTAAATTGAAATACATATATATATATATATCAATTTGAGAATTCTCAAATATGTAGATGTCCATACCTTTTTTTGGAACTATATAAATTTTATTAGAAGAAGACCGATGAGGGATTTACCATTAATTCAAGTAAAAAGGAAATTCAATCACTTTCACAATCATGGATGAATATCATTCCGCAATCAATTTCCATGAACAATATGCTTTTACTATTAAAATATCCTTCAAGGACTCAATGATGAACAGAAAGTGAAACCAGAAGCTGCTCTACTTTATTCAATGTGGTGATATCAAAGATGATATTGTTCCCACCACTACCACTACCATTAAAAGATAAAAGGAAAAAAAAAAACGCTACAGAATATGGAATTTTCTGTATATGCGACATCCAAATGCATGCAATGAGGAATAGTAAATTTACCCTTTTGAGGTGAATCACCAAACCCACCGTACCATCAAAGTTATAAATGCGTTCGCGCATCCACACCATGCTAAATTAGGCTTTTTACTTGACTGAACAGGAAGGAACACAACACATGGAAACCAAAGTAAAGCAGAAACCCCTTTTGCACATGCAATGATATGCACAATTTTGCTCAAGAAAAACAAATAAAAAGATATGCACAAAATGCTCAAAGAGAAAATCTGTACATGAAGGTGTGGGATATATTTACTGAAGATGGTCAAAAGGTTTTTGATAATTTCGCATTCCACCAAAGTTTCTTATAACGAAAACCTGAAAAGCGAGGAGCCTCAAACATTCTCACTGAATAATTACAAACAACTCAGGTTCAACGTTAGATTGTTGCAGCCTAAGGGTGGAAATTTTGAAATAATCACAGCTATCATGCTACTTCACTTGTTAGTTTCTGTTGCAGCTCGCCTAGGTTGAAGCATGATGGATCATTCACCTGTAAAATAAATAGAGACATTAAAGATGAAGCTTGGATAACAACGGCAAAACATATGCATAAACCCTAACTATACACAAATCTCCATGAAAATAAATTAATGCCAATTAACCGCACCTCAGTCTGGATCGTGTGAAGTAGCCTATCGCTTACTTTGGTAGAGATACAATTAACAACACGAAGTCCTTCATCAAGCAGTATTTCAATTACTCTTGATAGGGGCAAACCTTGCTCCCAGTACCCGCAACCATAAACGACCTCCACTCCGACAAGACTTTGCCTGACGATGATATTGCTTTGACATACGCTTTGATCGGAGCTTCCACTTTCTGAGCCATGACTACTCGAATTTGACGATTTCTTTAGTTCATCTCTCCTGACACCCAGTTCTTTGATTCTCACCTCAAGATGCTTTATATAGTTCACGGCCTCGTTCATCTGATCCGACATCGAACGCTTTCCCTGAAAAACCCCCATCAACTTTTCTCTAGAGTCACATACATTCTATAATTTTTCCCAACCCAACCCGCACTCCACAGTACACACAGAAAGGGAAAAAAATACAGATTAATTCTTCACAAATTTGAGGAAAATCAATTAAAGAAAGTAATGAGAAAGTTTATATATTATTTGAAAAAATCATAGGAACAATCAAAATTTACAAAATTACTAGCAAGAAAAGTGGGAAAAGAAGAAGAATATGTAGGGTTATTCACCTTGATATATTCAAGAGGGAGTAAAGATCGAAGCGAAGCATGAAGGGTGGCCATTTCTTGCCTTCTTTGGCGCTCAATATCTCTATGCATCATCTTCTTCTTATTATTATCACTATTAGTGTCATCGGCAGTGTCCATAACACATGATTTTCGACGGCGTCGGCTTCTTCCTGAATTGTTGGTTATATTACTAGCATCCTGAGAATCGCGGCCACAAATCAGATCTTCAGGGATATTGTACTGTTGGTGGGGGTTGGAGGAAGCGTTGAAGAACAGCTCATCACCTGAGTTTAAAGGAAACATAGTGCAAAAATAATAAAAGGGTTTCTGAAGGTTTGTCTCTTAGGGTTAGATATGGTTAAGGACACGTTTGTTAGGGTATGCGATCTTTGTATGGGCCAAGAGAGATGTAAAGATTCCCCGAAAATTTCTTCAAATAAATATGATGATAAAGAAGTGACCTCACCCACCGGCCATGTTAAAGCTGGCTTCTATGTTGTGGACACTGTTCCTATATACAAAAGTGACCCACTCATTTGCATTCACATTTGGTGGAACCTTAAATTCATAACTTGTACAATCAATTATTTTAAATTTCTATCTACTTTACTCAATTTTACTTATAAATATTTAGAAAAATTGATGGCTATATGTAAATTGGGATCTCAATTTCAATTTTTTACTTCAATTGAGCGATCAATATGGAGATTAACGACCAATAAAAACAATAAATAAAAGAAAACACGATTATACCTTTCTTAGCTTTAATTTTATTTTTTGTTAAACTGCGAAATTGATCAATAATATGCAAAGGTATTTTCAAGGGTGAAAAATATGATTTTCTTTATAATTGGAGTTACAAAGTTTTGACTTAACCATGCGTTACAAATTTGAGAAAACTTTAGTTGAAAATTTAAGTGTGAATTTAAGAGAAAAAAGAAGAATGAAATGAAATTTGTATATGGAAATCGGAAAATCATGACACGAATTTAATAAGTGAGAACGGGGGGTGGATATTGGTTGACTATGAGGGACAACAATAATTAACATCAGTATAACACGACATATGGGCCAGCTTTCAATATTATTTTTTATTCTTTGATATCGAAATCGAATTTCCAACGTGCTATATTTTGCAATGATAATAATTAATAAAAGGTATCCATCAGTTACTGTAGTTACTAAGAAACCAAGTGGGACTTTAGAAAGAAAAATAGGGCAAAGCAGCCACATAAGGTTAAACCTTTCAGGGACGCCGTGGAAAAGAATTTAATCTACAGTCTAACCTCTCTATAATGATTCTCTATATAATGATACTCTATGAAACCAAGTGGGCCTTTAGAAAGAAAAATATGACAAAGCAACCAAATTTCAAAGATATCGTGGAAAAGAATTTAATATATAGTAAAACTTGTCTACAATGATATTCTATATAGGAGTAATCTCCGTGTAATTATAAAAAAATTTGGTCTCAACTTGGATTAGCTATAAATAATAATAAATTTCACATTATAATTAGTTATAATTTTTATAAGTCTTGTCCAAAGGAACTTGTCTCTACATAGTAATAATTTTATGTATATTATAAAAAATATATGTTATGTTACATCAAATATTTAAGATGAAATAAAATATTTATCTAAAGTTGTTTGAGACAATGATTTATGTTTTAGAGTTGTTAGCATATCTTTTATCTTATGGGTATATAATAAGTCACCAGCATAGACACCTTTTTGTTGAAGCCAAAACATTTCTAGTTTCTCAAGCATATTTAGAGCTTTTTAGCATAAAACTTTTGGTATTTCTGTACTATCATCCTCAGGATTATCTCCTTACTCTTCTTGTTTAATTCCAGTAATGAATTCTTCTTCAGTTAAAATATATACGACTTGTTTCTCATTTGGATGATTGATGAAGACATTAATATTTATTTGATTATAGTGAAGTTGTCGAATCTGATCACTCAATTTTGCAATGACTCTTTGATATCCATTTTCGTTACTATTCTAATGCTACTAAAACAATAAATTGAAATCATAATACTACTAAAACATGAATTATAAAATAATAAATCAAAACAATAATTCTTGTAACTACACCTCTATTAAATTATAACCTCCTCATAGTAATAAATTTAGTTGGTCCCAACATTATGTCTATAGAGAGGTTATACTGTATTCTTTAATCAAGACAAACTTGTTTTCTTTTATTTTTCACTTAATTGTTATAACTATTTTGAAGTACACGTACAATTAATGACATTTACTTATTGTTGATGCAAAAATCCGTATTGGGCTCTCAATTAGCCCAATAGCAAAAGGCTTCGCCAAGGTCCAACTCTAGTTGGCCCAATAACAAAAGGCTCCATGCCAAGGCCCAACTCTAGTGGGCCCAATAGCAAATGGCTTCATGCCATGACCCAACTCCGATTGAGCTCATGCTAAAAGCCCAACTTTGATAGCCTGAAAGCTTAAGGCTCGGTGCCATAGCCCAACTCCGATTGTGCCCATATAAAAACTCATCTTGTGAGAGGACCATCTAGCAAGATGGTCCATTCTGTATGAATGAATACTCTATGGGCAGACCCATTCTACAAGTTGGTCCACACCATGAGTCAACCTACTCCACGAGTTAGGCTACTTTATGAGTTGGATCACTTTAAGATCAATGTCACCCTACGAATTGGGCCAACCTACATTTTGGGTCACTCCATGAGTTGGGCCTTTCTACAGGATAAGTTACCTTAGGCTCTAGCCCATCAGTCTACACTCATCGCATAATAGGACTTTAAGTCTCATACATATCCTAGTTCATCCAAGAATCATAGTCTTACATGAATTAGTACTCTTATTGCATGTCGAGTCGACCAAGTGTTACATGACTCCATGCCCAGTCGACCAAGTGTCACTCGACTCCACTCCTAAGGTAGAGCCTCACAATTGTACAATAGGGGGCAAGCTGAAGTTGGCAGATACCATCCCTCATCCTAGCCAACTACACATCGATGATGTCAAGTCAATCAAGAACAACTTGACTGTACATCATGTCAAAGCAACCTAGCCTTGCACCAAGGCAAAACGATTCGGCACTACATCAAAGTTTAGCTCTACATTATGAGTTGACACAAGTTGACTCGACATAACATGTCAAGTTGACTACTCCAATTCAAGTCTACTTGACTCTGATCTCATCACTCATGCTCGTTAGACACAGCGTCGAGCAGGCATCCTCTCTTCATTGAGTATGAAAGAGATCACTCGCAACCCTCTCAAGGGCATTACTTCACTCACTCGACACCTACATTTGACTCGAATTACTCTCTAAGCCAAGAGCCTCTTAACTTAGAGAATGTGGGACAAATTGTTGATGCAAAAACCCTATATTAAGCTTTTGACTAGCCCAATAGTAAAAGACTTCGCGCCAAGGCCCAACTCTGGTTGGCCCAATAGTAGATGGCTTCATGCCACAACCCAACTTTGGTTGGGCTCATGCCAAAAGCTCAACTCTGGTTAGCCTGAAAGGTTAAGGCTTAATGCCATAGCCAACTCTGGTTGGCTCGAAAGCTTAAAGCTCAATGCCACAGCCCAACTCCGGTCAGGCCCATATCAAAACTCATTATGTGAGAGGACTATCTAGCAAGATGGCCCATTCTGTAAGAATGACTATTTTATAGGTCGGCCCATTTTACGAGTTAGTTCACATCACGAGTCAGACTACTTTACGAGTTGGATCACTCAACGATCAAGGTCACCCTACGAATTGGGCCAACCTACATTTCGGGTCACTCATCGAGTTGGGCCTTTCTGCAGATAAGTTACCACAGGCTCTAGCCCATCAGTCTACACTCATCCCACAATAGGTATTTAAGTCCTATACATATCCTAGTTCATCCAAGACACCTAGTTCATCCAAGACTCCTAGTCTTACATGAACTAGTACTCCTACTCCTACTCCTACATGGATTAGCACTACGAGTTTCTTGTTTACTAAAGCTCCTATTGTGAGAACACCTAGTTCTACAAGGACTCAAGCTTTTGTGGCTCATTATATAAATAGAGGTCAGCTCTCTCATTATGGATGAAATCACAACCGTTCTCACTAGTTCACTAAGTTTTTACTTCCAAGAACCACCGTCTTTCCCTGCCGCAGAGTCGAGGTCCAACCACTCTACGTCAGTAATCATCGTAGAGTTGAGTTTTAGCCACTCTACACTAATAAGTCGCGCCCTAGCTTCACAATTTCGGTAAACTCTTTCTTACTCTCAGCCTTACTAAATATCTCACAATAGGCTTGAGCGTTAGAGTGCCTACAATTGACACCACATCGATGTCCCCAAGTGCTTTGCGTTAACTCTTCTTTCTCTCTGCAGGTCTACGAGATTACCCGTGGCTCATTCCTCACAAGATCAAATCCAAATGAATTCCTGGTAGATTTTACCTTCTACACTTACATAAAAAATATTTTTCGATAAAAAAATTGAGTACTCTCTAGAGACCTAAATGCATTTTTCACATAATTAGCATTTAAAAAAAAAATGTAAAGAAATAACTTTTTAGTTGAAGGAATTTATTTTTGGAAATAAGCCTAAAGAGAAAGTCTTGCTTACAATTGATGCTTTGAAGTAGTATACCAATCTTATTATTATGTGAAGTCTCATACCCAACACTTCTTTAAAACCTATATTTTAATGCCTTCGTTTTCCTTTCTCTGTGTAACATTCCTATCCCTTCTTCATCATTTTATCTCTATATACTAAAACGTTCATTCTACGGTAATCATTGTGATCTTTAGACTTTAGTCACATCTCCATTCAAATAATTGGTCACTTTTCTAGTAATCGTCATCGATATAAAATAGCTCGATTAACCCTCCCCCCCAAAACAAAAGAACAGTGGCAATTTTATTATTAAATCAAATTTCAATTTGTTATTATTTTAATTTATTATTTTAGCAAGCATGCAGTGAACTTGGTTTCATTATGCTTCTAAAATCTTCTGAGAATAGAGGATCCTCTTCCTTCATTGCTTATTATTGTAGACCTAATCCAAATCAAACAGAGAAACTGATCTATTAGTTGGCGTTGAGGTGAGAAATAAGGAAAAAAAAACAAAAAAAAAGAGTTAAAGCAAAGAGAAAATTGGAGACTATATGTTAATGGTAATAATATAGTTGGGTTAATGTTCAAGTTGACTGAAATTTGAAACATAGGCCATCTGATATTTTCAAGCATAATCCAGTCACGCCTTCAACTTGTACGACAAAAATAGCCTATATATTTGAATGATTTTGTGCAAAAGCTCCATGGTTCTACAACTTATTGGGGTTCCAGCACTGTTAGAACATTCAAAACCCTTTCTAAATTCCCGTGGTTATCGCATTTCTTATTGATGAATTTTGAAAGGTTGAACATAAGTATTTCATGGTTCCAACATATTCTGTGTTTCTAGCACTACTAAAACACTAGAATCCTATGTCCTAGCACTTCTTGTTGAGGAATTTGGAAGACTTTTAACACAAGAATCTCATGGTTCTATCTCTAACACTACTCAAACCCTGTGATTTTAGCACTTTCTTCTTCGTCGAAATTAATTAAATCGCTCTAATTGGTGCTCAAATGTGTTGGAATTATAAGTATAAAGTGTTTACAGCTAATTGCACAGTGTTACCCACATTTAAAATTCCTAAACAACGAATAGAATATATACTAAGTTACATGTACATAACTCGGCTGGACAGGGATTTTAGTGCAAATAATTTATAAGATCTTGAGTTTTCTTCTATTGTTAAAGATTGAGTTTTCATATATCATTAGTGATGTCAGTTTGAACTAAAAGCCTCGTTGCCCACACTTTTGAGGTTTAAATTATTTATTGTTGGAAGCTTTTGCACAGTGCATGAACCGATTCAATGGTCGGAAAAAGGGCTAAAAGAAAAGCAAGGGAAACCCAGTGAGGGTATCAAAGCAAGGTATCCAGAAGATATGGAATAGCGGCATAATCTATTTTATTAAATATTTAGACGGCTTATGAGTTGGACAAGGAGTTGTTAAATGTGCCAAGTGTTTTCAAATCAATATTATAAGATTAACCCAATAATAGAGTATTATCTTTTTCACTAATTAAAAACTCTACAATACATCATAATCATATCATATATCTGTTTAAATTAATGGTAGTGGTTATGATAGTGAAGTTGTTATGAAGATTTTGGAATAAAGCACTTAGATTATGAAGCTCTAACTGTGCCAGATTAAGTATTGGGATCCATATTTTAAGCTCCATTATGCTGCTCATCTTAAACATTAATTAATGTCAATCCATCGTCATGCTTACTACTTAATTATAGTTAATGGACAAATATCAGACTGTCACACTTTTCATTACAGCCTTCATTCAAAGTCAAAATGTTCACTTCTATGGATAAGTGGGCACGAGTATGCTACAAAACACACACACACACACACACACAAACAAAGATGTATATTATTAGAGTTGAATGTTGATATTTGATTGACATTGTTATTTATCCATAAAAAACACACAAAGTTCTAGTAACTTAGAGATTAATTAAATAGAGCTTCATAATTAAGCAGACATATAATTATTAATGGGTATTACTACGCATACAAACTTATCTCATTAACTTTCTCTTACAAATGTGACATGATAATTCACAATTAGTTAGCTCATAATGGGTCTCGTGTACCTAATAATAAGTTCTGTCTGACCAATTGCGAGCTGTTATGTCACGTTTGTGAGAGAAAATTAGTGAGAAGAGTTTGTCAACCTATTTTTATTGATTATTGATTCAAACTCTAAGTGAGAAATTTGAAAGATTAATTAATTAGTAAAACAGAATATAAATGCAACTAAACACATTAATCCTATAAAAGTATAGTTATTGTCAAATACATTAATTTCAAGTTCTAAATAAGTGTAACTAAACACTAATAATAAAAATTTAAAAAAAGTACAGTTATGATTTAATTTACATATTAAAATCCTTAATTTATTCAGTTTTCTGACTTGGGTATTCTTTTTTCTTCATAATGGAACTCTACCCACCTTGTACCGAGATTTGATGATCTTGTTTAATTAACAATTAGGTTAATTTAAGGTCCCAATACATGTAAAAGCTTCAAATTTGAGTTTATAATATTGACTAGAAGACAACGTGCTTTATTTAACTTATAATTAAAGCAAGATGAAGAAGTATACATTCCCCCTAACCTCTAGCTATTACGAAAAATCAACAAGGGTCTGGATAAAGCAAAGAGCCAAGGTCACGTGAACCAGAACCATTCATTAATCATGCAGTTTTATTGAATTTTTTTCCCTTTTATGGATAAGATTAACCAGAATGTGAAGTATATAATATAAAAATTAATAGATGGTAAGAAGGGAAGGGATGGGCAGAATGGTAGAATGAAAACCCTAACAACCAATATATCTACAATGGATTTTATTCTCTTTTACTAAAAAATAAGTAAGTGATTAGTTGTACCAAATACTAATTATAAGAAAACCCCATTTGGGTATTCCTTAAATCTTTGGCGCATGCAATTGAACAAAAAAAATTGAGATTACAGATGGGGGAAAGCAGTGGAGGGCATCAAGACAAGCTGTATTTTGATATTAGCTTATACTATATTTCTTAATACTAAGATACTTTGATAATGGACCCCAACTGATTTTGCCTTGATTTAATAAGAGATTGTGTGATGATTGATAAATCAGAGACAACAAATACGGTATTTCTTTACATCATACGTTCAGGAATCGCTGACCTTTTACAGGTACGGACTCGAGATACAATGTCATGTAAATATGCAGTCATTGGTCTAGTTATCAAAATTTGAAGGAATCTTGGAAAGTTCATGGATTTGATTATTAATTATTTTTTAGTTTTAAAAAGTCTAACTTAGTTGGTTTCTTTTGAGTAGACTTCAGCTCAAAGTTTCCTAGTCAATTTTATATGGCAACCCTTGTTCCTGAAACATTTGAAGCAGCTAATAAAATATAAAAACAGGAGGTAAGTTTTAATCAAATACAGGTAAAGCTGGAAGCTAGGTGCAAACGAGGACTGAACTTTTCATTCAGAAAAAAATATGACTTGGGCTTTAGATTTTTGTAACCGATTAGCCCATATAATTCTTCTCAGTATTAGGCTGTTACTGGAATGGTTATGTCTTTAGAAGAGATTGCAAAACAGATGGCACGCCTTCGACAGTTAAAGACATAATAAGATGGAGCCCATCATGATGGTTGGGCTGGACCTTTCAAAACAGATTGCAGAACAACTCTTATCTCATACCAAATAAATGAAAAATTTTACACTTATAATCTCTTCTCACAAACTTTCTCTCACAATCTCAATGTAACAGCTTGCAATTCTTGTAATGGGTCTCACCTGGGTTCCACCTGATAAATTGTAACTAACCAATTACGAACTGTCATGTCAGGATTGTGAGAGAAAGTATGTAAAAAGAGGTGGGTGTAGCATTACTCCAAATAAATACAAGTTTAAGTAAAGAGTAATATTAGATCTACAACTCAATCTCACAACCATCAACGTGGCAGCTCGTTATTGGTCAGCTCTCAAAATGAGTCCCGCCTGCTTGTATGAGTCATACATGCTCATTTGCGAGCTAACCAATGACGAATTATCATATCTGTGGTTGTAAGAGATGAATTAGAAGATTGTGAGACTTAGCATTATTGGTAAGTAAAGCTTGTTAGAGTTGTGGCTTCATGTGAAACAAAAACTAAAATGATAAAGGGTTATTCACACTTACACTGCCTCAAAGTATCAACAAAGTAACAATTTTTTTTTGCAAAGAATAGGTACGAGAATATTAAAAATATTTGTTACTATGTAGTTAATATTTATGTTAAAGTATACTGAAAGTATATGTTACATTATATCAAACATTTTTTTTTTTTAAAGTTTATTGAATATTTATGTTGAAGTATATTAGAAAATTTATGTTAAATTATATTTAAAATTTTGTAAAAATATATTAAACTTTACCTCTGTAAAAATTATATTTATATTTTAATATTTCCTTACTAAAATATCTTTGTCAAAATTTTAAATATATAAACTTTAATTTTTTTCAATGATTTTAAATATAAAAATTAATATCTCTAATATTACTTTAAATATATTAAATTTGATAACATAAAATATTTTCACATAAATTTTTAATATACTAAAGGGTTGTTTGTTTTTCAATCTAAAGTATGAATGTAACTAATTTGAGTATATTAAAATGTTTTAGGTTTGTTTGTTTTTTCAACTCATGTAAAAAACTAAAATATTACACTTTTTATTTGAATGCAAAGACAGTCAGGTCTCATCCTCTAGAACACGTAATTCCACTTGACACCCATTGCCGTGTTCTAAACACCATATCAAAAATACGCGTAGAGTTATGTTGTGCTACCCTAGTTTTCAATAGAGAACATTAGGCCAACCTCTTAGCCCGAATATTATTCCAAACTTCCAACTGTTTAATGGGTTGGTTGAGACCCCTTATGTTCCAACAAGCAATACTAATATGNATGTTTTAGGTTTGTTTGTTTTTTCAACTCATGTAAAAAACTAAAATATTACACTTTTTATTTGAATGCAAAGACAGTCAGGTCTCATACTCTAGAACACGTAATTCCACTTGACACCCATTGCCGTGTTCTAAACACCATATCAAAAATACGCGTAGAGTTATGTTGTGCTACCCTAGTTTTCAACAGAGAACATAAGGCCAACCTCTTAGCCCAATAAGATTCCAAACTTCCAACTGTTTAATGGCTTGGTTGAGACCCCTTATGTTCCAACAAGCAATACTAATCTAGAGAGTGTTAGGGGTTGGGGTGTTGTCCAAGCCACCCCCATCAGCTGAACTCAATGCAGTGGATGGCTTGTGGCTAAACCTGGCAAAACGGGTACATACCCACGGGTTGACCCGTACCTAGATAAATAATATTGGGTACAAGTCTGTAAAATTGGACTTTTTTTTTTTGGACTCGTACTTGTTCAGTCCGTTTTGCGAATAGGCAGACCAAGTACACTTGCGGGTACCCGTTTGTAATTTAAAAAAAAAACCAAATCCAATTTTATGCTAAAATCCCTAACTCCTCACATCACAATTTACCTTCTCTCTCACATTACAAACGCAACTCCATCTCCACTTCTCCACCATCGCCGCTTCAATGCTTCTCCAGTCTCAGTCCACTCCACCTTCGACGCTTTTCCAGTTCTTCACATTCTCCATCACCGTCGACCGCCAATTGCTCAGGTAATGAATCCAGGGCACTTGGCTAAGGAATGTACAAAGGTTTAGTGAGGGTTCTTCATTGATTAATTGATGAAGGAAAAGGAAAAAGAGAATTAGTAGTAAATGTTGTTTTCTTTAATGGTGAATGTGTGTTTTGTGTGTGTTGGAACTTTGGAAGATATTTACTTGTGCGTGATGGCTTCTATTGATAAACACTGATTTTATATTTGTTTGCGTTAGCAATTTTCCATAGGCTAAAATGGGAGAGGGTTTTACTGCTTCGGCTAAAACATACCCATTTAATCTAAAACTAAAAAAGCTTCTCTAATTTTAACATTTATTTCTGGTATTTCTTGAATCTATTTGGAGGATACGTAATACTTGTTAATACTATTTGGTATTTGACTACCACAATCCACCGGTTTATTAACCTTTTTACGATTAATCTATCTATTTGGAGGATGGTTTGTCTTGGTTTGCCTTGTTTTGGTGTGTGGTTAATGGGAGGGTGTTTCATGCTGCTGAGTGGAGTGGACAAGAATTGAAAACTGGAATGAACATTATAGATACCCGCACCCACGTAGGATAGGGTGCGAGTCCAATGTTTTGAGCCCCTATAAATCGATCCATTGTTGAGCCCATATCCGTTTGAGCCCGGCCCATACCCAGTCCACCCACCCGTTTTGCCAGATCTACTTGTGGCTAGTGGGTTGAGTGGTGACTTATCCCTTTTGCCTCATCCATGATAACGGCCAAAAAAGACAGACAGGGGGAGTACGTGGCTATTTCTGAACTTTCCCGGACGAAACCATCTTTATGGATACTTTGAGGGGACGTAAGTATCATTAACCCAATGAGAAACTATTCATAAACTCTGGTGCGAATTTCTCTGTGCCACTTTTGAAAATTTTTTAGGCCAGAAGATACCCTCTAATTGAAGATGTGCAAAACACAATATTTACCCTTTCTTTTCTTGCAGCTGAATTCCCCATGAAAGAGCAGCCATCCCTCTACATCTGCCTTAGATGATCCCTTGCCTTATAGCAAACATTTTTTGAGCTTTATTTCAAAACTCTTTATCAGTTCTCAGTCCTCAGCAATCAGCACACCCTGACTAATGAAAGAAAAAATTACAGCCCTTTCCCCTTCTTGTGTATAAGTGTTCTTTTCTCAAGCTTCTTTCAAACTTCAAGTAGGTACGGCGGCTTATCATGAGTACCTGCTGCTCTTTCTTCCAATCAGACTTTCATCAGTAGTTGCAGCTCATTAGAGCGTCTAATCTTGCATCAAACTCAGGCTATGTGATGCAGAAGATGGGCATATACATAACTGAGTTCAGTATTATGCCATTTACAACTATGGTTCCATAAATTCTTGTTCTACAAAATAAGCACACACTACTTAAATCCTTCCGAAAAAGTTCAAAATAACTAGACATAATGAGGATTGCCAAGAACAGAGTAACTCAAACTTCTGGTGTAATTACAAATGACCAAATACCAGAAGGCCATATTTCCATCTCAATTGCCAATAAACTAATATGCACTCAAAGAGACAGTAACCTAAAACCTTGGCAATCATATAAAGCACCATATATACACAAAAATCTAGAAGTTTTCATAAACATGTAATGTTGAACTATCAGCAGAAAATATTGCAGAAATTTATAATATCTTGTTGGTTGTATTTTAAAAGGAATCCATCTAAACAACCACCTACCTCAACACTGATAACTTGTACCAGATGTCAAACCTTTTACTTGTTCGATTAAATTATCATATTGCCTGTCAATATCAGTTTGGGAAAGCATCAGATGCTGCTCTGCTATGTCAACTTAAGATGATGAGCTGTTTTCAGGTTCTCTCATCAAAAATCTGCTGCAAGTATTAAATATGATAAAGTGATACATATAACAGTTACGCCATAATTTTTGAAAAAGAAGTATCACCAAGTAGAATATAGTACATATACCAACTGGAAAAATAACAACATTTAATGATAAGAAATATAAAAGTAGCATCCTTCTTTAGACTTAAACACTATTTATTGTCAACATATAAAAATGTTTCATTAGTAATGACTCCTAAAACAAGAATTACTGATCTTCTCTAGTATCAAATACAGAAAATATTAAGAATCCGCTTTCAATGATCAAACAGAGGAAAATATTAAAGTTTTGGCATTTTTTTTTAGAATTCTCCCCCAATTGCAATTGGTCCTACCAACTATCAAGCATCAATACCTCCCGCACAAGATATATTACATCTGAAAAATAAATCATTCACCTAAAGAAGGCAGCAAAACACAACTCCTTCTGTTACATCAGATCATGTCCTATTATCACAATTTCACCATACAGCACTTTACCCTATCAACAATAATATGGCTAGCTTGTAACCTTGTCTGAAAGGGATTCCCATATTTTCTAAGAAATGCAGTAGGCTATAATCCTTTTTTTTTGGTCGGCAGGCTACAGGTTATAATCAGTAAATACACTCAGAGAAGCAATTAATAAGCATTTTTCATTTTGCTTAGCTTAGATATAACAATTTCTTCACCAAAGACTTCAAATGATATATTATTGAATACCTTGTGTTTTCAGCCTAGGTGAAGATTTGCGTGTATTTAAACTTGAGTTCATTTCTAAAGTAGGATTAGTAAAAGACAACTCTATTAATCATTCTCAAATGATAGAGAGTGAACTGTTTGTTCATATCCAAAGCAGCTGATGAATTTACTAATATTGCCTCATTACCAGAGACACTGGACTTTCTTTAAAAGGCATATCCTATTACTGATGGCATCTCAGAAACTCAGAGTTGGAGAAGAAAATCAAGATGGGGTAAGTGTCTTGATTAGTCCCTAATTGAGCACAAAGGTAATGATAATATTGATGGATTGATTTGTAGGCGGTAGGCCATTTCCAGTATCAACAGAGGAGTAAACAGATATATACATATAAAATCCATTAAATATAAAACTATATTTTCATAACTTTTACACAAATCATCCACAAAGATGATCAGGCAATGATCTACAAACAAAAATCTACAAACAAAATGCTATTATTCAGTAGTTAAACACTATAAACTCACCGGCCCCTTCTTTCGTGACTTGAAAGGAAAGCGTGAGGGCGGTGAAGGTGACAATTCAGCAGGTAATTGGGGTGCCTCTGACACACCAGTAAGCATTCCAACGACCTCCTCCATAGAAGGCCGACAAGCAGGTGACTTCTGCAAACAAAGTAAGGCAACTGTAATACAAAGCAAAGCTTGTTCTCGATCCATAGACTTTACAACAGCCTGATCAACCAATTCAATCAATCTCCCTGCTCGTGCAAGATGACGAGCCCACGACAGAAGATTTGCACGCTGAAACTCTGACATTGGCGATCCTGTGACCTGAAGAGGACGCCGGCCAGCAATCAAAACCAAAAGTAAGACTCCAAAACTATAAACATCAGATTTCTCAGATAAATCTCCACCACTATTATATTCAGGGGCAACATAACAAACAGTGCCACGCATACTAGGAGTACTAGTTATCCCACCACTCTTAGGAATCTCTCCACTTGCTCTTGAGAAATCACCACTAAGTCCTTCTAACCACCAATCCAAACTACCTTTACTACTTTTACTTCTATTCCTACTTCTACTCTTCTTCTTTCTCTCTACACTCATTTCTTCATCTGCCGGCCACCAATCATCATCACTATTTATTCCCAATTGTCTCTTCTTTGTCTTCTTCTTCTTCTTCTTCTTGGCTAGTTCTTCACAATACTCTTCTTTCCACCACTCTCTAGCTGGCCTACGCTTCTCCCGTTTCAAATTCTTTACATTTTCTTCTTTATCCTCATCCAATGAAACCCACCAATCTAATCTTTTCTGCTTCTTCTTCTTTTTATCAATTTTCTGAGAAGAAGAAGTTCCTTCAATCCAATTACTCTTCGGTCTTTCATTTTTTACCTCTGTTCCAATCCATTCAATCACGTAATCCTTCACTTTCACATCCTCTGGCGATTGTTGGATCACCGGCGCCGTAGATTTAAGAAAACTCTCCGGAGACTGATCCAAACCTATACTCAACTCCTCATAAACAGTTGTCGTCGTTGTTGTATTCACACTCTCAGTCTCTGCAACCGATCCACAATCCTCTACACCGCCCCCACCGTTACACTCCAACTCCACCTTCTGGTTTTCACTCTCCGATTTCAACCTGGCAAGTCCAAAGTCCGCAATCTTCGCAGAGAAAAACTGATCCAATAATATATTACTCGGCTTTATGTCACCGTGAATCACGGGCGGGTTCAAACTGTGTAAGTATGCAATTGCCCTCGCAATATCAACCGCAACAGAAAACCGCTTCTTCCACTCCATTAATTCCGGGCACTTCTTATGCAACAAAGCGTCTTGTAAATTCCCGTTATTCATCAGTTCATAAACCAATAACATTCTATGTCGTTTCGGGTCCGATGAAAACCCTAGTACCGATACGACGTGGTCGTTTGATTCAATGGCCGAAGCAAAGAACAGTTCGTTATAAAACTCTCGTTCACCTTGTAAGGATCCGGAGTCCATGACTTTAACGGCGACATGTTGGTGAGGAGTGGAAGGGGAGGAGCACGGGAGGGTGCCATGAAAAACGGAGCCGAAACCGCCCTGGCCAAGGCGGTTGGAGGGAGAGAAGGAGTCGGTAGCGCGGCGGAGGAGGGAGTAGGAGAAGCGGTGGGGAGGTTTGGAGTCGGAAGGAACGGTGCGTTTTTTGGTGAGTTTATTGTGGAAGCAGATGGTGAGAATAAGGAGGAAAGAGAAGCCGGCGGTGCGGCGCAGAGTGGAGGAAGGAGACGAGAGACGATGGGGTGGTGGTGATGATGGGGGGCAGAAGGAGTGATGAAAGGCGGATTGAGGAGGGGACGGGAAGGCATGGTCGGTGAGGAGCAGGTAGAGAGAATAAGAAGAGTAATAGCGTGGTGTTCCATAGTAAGAGTTTGTGTGTTTTGTTTTGTCTTTCTTCTTTTTTTCCTGTTTACAGAGAGACAGAGAGAGAGAGAAAGAGAGAGAGGTGAGCTGTAATGATGGTGTACAAAGTAGGTGATTTCGAGTTTGGTTGTCGAAGCTTGTACTTTTCATTTAAGAACCCCAAAATTATTAAATTATTCAAAATATCTTATAATAATATCCCTTATTCCCTTTTCTTATTATATAATTTTACATTATTACTTTATTGATATATATTTTAAGAATTTGAATTTTAAATATAAAATACACCAAGAGAGAGCAGGTGATTTTTCTTTGTTTTGTTTCTTCAAAATTCAAAGTTGGGCTTATTTCACACTGTTCGCTGAAGAATAAAAGAATAAAACAATTATTTCTTCTATAATGTTTGACCTTTTCCTTTATTTACATTTAATACTGTCAAGAGAAAACCAATCTTAATTTATTATTTTTTTATATTATTTATTTTTTTAATATTTAACCAAATTATGACTTTTTTTTTAATTTTTTATTGCAAAGTCTAACTTTGAATCATTTCAATTTGTTGGTGGGTAATTATAAATTATGGGTCATAATCTAATCTTCAATTATTTTCATTGCAAATATTTGTTTAATTAGTTTCTATTTTGTAATTGTTTGGTTAGTTCACAAACTATAATAATTAATTATCACTAATGACGGCTGACGAAACCCACTGTCAAATTCGATAATCGTTGAAAATAACTTGTAATTATGAAAAATGGTAATTGATTATGACAACCATATATATTCATTAAGTTGATTAGACAAAAGACACTTTAGTAAACCTAAATAAAATTATTTTTTTATTTCCTATAACAAAAATTTAAGATATTTTCTTATCAATTAAATTCCCAATGAAGATTACTTTATCTCCTCTAGGATATTTCTTTTTTCTTTTGGTAAAGAAATTACAATCATCTTTCTTTCAATGTAATGATATAAGTAAAAAGAAATTCATTGGAAATAGCGCAGCTTGGTAATTTTGGCAAAAGCTGTTTTGACTAATAACTTTATTGGTCAACAATCTTAATTTACAAGCTTCTTTGAAAAGTTTCTAAAGTTGATGAGAATCCTTTATTAAATTAGTTGGAGGCAAGGCAGCTGTACAAAATTAAGTAATTTCTAATAATCAAATATTTTTATTCGTTTTTCAATTTTCTAATTATAAAATCTTATAAACTTAAATAATATATATCAAAGTATATCCATTTTTTAGTTCCCACGTGTAGCAGCTTACAGCGTTGATCTGGTTCCCGTCCAGGCAAATGAGACCAAACCCAACCCACCTGGGTCACATGCTAAACCGGTTCCACGTGGCGAGGCACGCTGTCCTTTCCGTTGGTGTAGCCGTGTACGAGTAAACTACGAAAATTATTCAAAAGTCAAAACTATTATTGTTCTATTTTATATTTATTGTATCATTTAATTAATTCAAATATTTGTAAAACGAGGGTTTATTTTATATGCGTATACACTATTTTTATACAATATGATGTTGTAAAATAAGATGACTGGTTTTAAATTAAAATTAGACTTTCATTTAATATTTTTTACTACATAATATTGTATGTGTAATATTATTCTTTTATATACATATTACAAGCTAAATAATCTTATACTCTATTTGGCTGAGCTTATGAAAATTAGCTTATAAATCCTAGTGCTTATAAGTTAATTTAAGTTTATAAGCATTTGAAATATTAAGCAATTATTTGTTTGGTTAAAGTATTGACTGATAAGTAGTTGACTTGTTTGATAAAATATGGTTTATAAATATATTTTATTATTAAAATGACTAAAAATGATACTATATTATTTTATCAATTAATAAATTATATGATGAAATTTTAAAATTAAATAAGGATAATGTGGTAATATACTTGGTCAAACTAGCTTATAAGTAAAGTTCTTATAAGTTGGAAAAAAAAAAAAAAAGTACTTCTTTGTCTAAGCTTATAAGAGCTTATAAGCTAGTTTAATCAGCTTATAAGCTTTAAAATTAAGTTATATTTGTTTATAACTTTTTTGATTTTATAAGTTGAGCTTATAAGCAAAAAAAAAAAAAAAAAGGTGGTAGGTACCTTTTTTTTTTTTTCGCTTATAAGCTAAATTGACCAAATATATTACTACATTATCCTTGTTTAATTTTAAAATTCCATAGTATACATTTATTTAATGTAGTACCCTTTTTAGTTATTTTATAATAAAATGTACTTATAAGCCACATTTTACCAAACATGTCAACTACTTATCAGTCACTTATAAGTACTTTAACTAAACGCGTAATTGCTTAAAATTTCAAATGTTTATAAGCACTTGTTGTTTATAAACTAATTTTCATAATCTTAGACAAACACCCTCTTTATATACAATATTTTTATATAACATTATGTGGTAAAATATGATTGACTGATTTTAAATTAAAATTAGACTTTCATCCAATCATTTTTTACCACGTAATATTAAATAATCTTATAAACCATTTAGCGCCTATTTGGCTGAGCTTATGAAAATTAATTTATAAGCAACTAGTGCTTATAAGCATTTGAAATATTAAACAGTTACATGTTTGGTTAAAATACTGACTGATAAATAGTTGACTCGTTTGGTAAAATGTGGTTTATAAATATATTTTATTATTAAAATGACTAAAAATGATATTATATTATTTTATCAATTAATAAATCATATGATGAAATTTTAAAATTAAATAAGGATAATGTAGTAATATACTTTGTCAAACTAGCTTATAAGTTACTTATAAGCTAAAAAAAAAAAAAGTACCTCCCCCAACCAATTTTTTTTTTCTTATAAATCTAAAAAAGTTATAAACAAAAATCAGCTTAATTTTAGAGTTTATAAACTAGTTTGACCAATTTATAAACTAATTTGACCAGTTTATAAACTCAGATAAACACCCTCTTAGAATATAAAAAATGAATGGACCTACATTTTAAACTAATATGAATTAAATTTTGGATTATGAATCTTATGTCTACAAACTTTAATTATATAAGAAACAGTTTCATTTGTAAATTAAAGTTTATGGCCAAATGAAGTCCTTTATAATTGTAATTCAATTCCAAAACTGATCTCATAAATGGAATTTCAAAGAATTGATAGTGATCCAATTCTCTAATGTCCATCTGGATTAATTAATTAAAGAATTAACCATTACAATTAAAGTTTGTAGAGTAACGCATTTACAGATTTTCCATTTAAACAAAAAAAAAAAATAAAAAAAGATCTAATTTGCGTTTCCCTTAAGGCTTCTCAAATCAACAACAATGAGGGTGATATTATGGTGGCTTCCTCGTCCAAGAGCGAGACGACAAAGTATAGCAGCTGCAAACTGGGTTTTAGAAGGGAACATGAGTTGTTGGGGTTGGTTAGTAGTAGAAGCAGTAGCAGGGCCGCCGTCTTTGAGACATGCGCTTGCTATTTCGCAAGCCAAATCGTCAGAAATCACATCCCAGATGCCATCGCTCGCCACAATCAAGCACTCGTCTTCTGCTTCTCTTTGGGTGATGGAGATCTCAGGTTGTGATGTTATCACACTCTTCAAAAAGTTGTCTCCTGCAGCTTGTTTATCAAGTAATTAATCACAACAAGTTTACTTCTTAATCATACTCTACATCCATCACCCAACTAATCACAATACCTATAAATTGACTCTCTCTCTCTCTCTCTCTCTCTCTCTCTCTCTACATATATATATATATATCTTACAATTAATACAATAAATTGACTCTTAAGATTCCCTATCTTACTCAAGTACTGCGTATTTTTAAAGCAAGAGTGTCTATAAAAGTAATTCAAACACTAGATTGCTTTGGGTCGGCTTAAGCCAACCAAATAAAAAATTAATTATATGCATATAGGCAAGATGTGTTTGTTTGGTATGTATGTGTTGTCGATAATATTATCTAATGAAATTTATCCGATCGTTCACTTTAGAGTCTCGAAAAATTAGTTAAGATGGTCGTTCATTTTAGGATTCTGAAAAAATACTTAAAGTATGTATACATTGATTCAAACACTCCCGATTAAATAAAGGATTACCTAAGAATCGTGACATTGTATTAAGAATGCCATAGACTCTTAACTCCATTCAGATAAACAATCTTCCCACCTGCTGTTTCAATTCTCTGCATCCCATCTGATCTTTCTGCCTGTAACCAAAGCTAAACAACATTTGAATTAACTCTTGACAAAATTCAGTATTATTGCCATAATGTTTTATTAAAAATATGTGAAAAGAAGATCAGCATTCCCAATAAAGACGTTGAACAGCTACACGTGGCAATAGCAGATGCCAACCTTGTGATAGACTGAAAGAGGAATAGGTCTGCCATCGCGGCACAGAACAGCGCGTGAATCACCACAGTTGGCGACCACAATACGACGAGGAGTCACAAGTGCCACGACGGCAGTGGACCCCACGAACGCTATGTCGACCATCTGCATCTGCTGGCACCTTGTACAAACGTAAACATTTTCTCCACAAGCGCACGTGCTCAGCGCCACTTCAGCCATCCTCTTGAAGCTCCTCTCTATACTCCCACGCACTACATCCTCCCACTCCTCTTCTTCTATCTCTCCATGGAAATATTGTTGCTTCTGCGGGGCCTGGCCCAAGCTGAAACTGCTGCCATTATCACTTGCAGCGGCTTTGGAAATATACACGCGCGTCAGTTCCTCCGCCATTATTTTATGCATCATCTTCTTGCAAAGCATAGAGACCTGCATTTCTCTCAATAAAAATTAAAAGAATTTATAATTAAAGAATAAGATATAGATTAATGGGTGAAAACATTATTTAAAGATTTTTGAAGTAAAGCATTTACATGAGATCCTCCATGGCCGTCGTAGATAGAAAAGAAATGAAGAGGATTTCCGCCAAAAATATCTGGGCGACAGAAGTTTTCCTTCACAAACCAGGCGTCGTCCATGGTTTGGCTTAGGCCTTGGATTGAAATGCAGCCAAAATCTGGCATTGGATTCTCCACCAAAGACGGCGTCAGCAGCCCCATTTTAGGTGGCTGAAGCTGAAGCTTTGTTAAGAAATGAGGATTTTGAAGTGGAGTTTGTCGCGGGGTTGATGGCTGAAACTGAGGCTGAGATTGAGATTGAGATTGAGGCAGGGAAAGCTGGGCTGAAAAGGTCCTCATTCTTCTCATTTCTATTCTACGGCGACGGCGCTTCCTGCATTTCTCTGGAGTGTCACTGTCAGAGTCATCGCTAGGTATTCTTGACAAAATATCAATTGTTGGTGTCATTGTACAGCAGAGCATGAAAGTGTAATTTGTGACGAAGAAGGACAAAAGAAGAGGAAAATGGATATAGATATAGTTAAGAGAAACGTGAAGGATTGTTTGGTGACTCGTGGAAGAAGAGGAGCGTTGAGAAAGCGCCACGGGAAGGCTATGCATGAAGCCATGAACTGGTTACTGCTTCTCTGTACTTGTTTACGTTACAGTAGATTTCCATTTAATAAAATCATATTCTTCTAGTATTATAGGATAACCCCCCCCTTGCGCCAATTAACTCAGTGAATAGAACAACTTTGAAGAGTAAATGATTGCAAATTTATCAACACTACATTTTGACAGTTACAGCTGCTACAGGTATTGTATCATGTCATGTTTTTAATTAATCTTTGTACATTTCTACTTCTCAACAAAAAGAGACAAACCATAACTATAGGAAACAACCAGAGAGCAAAGTAGAAGAAATCAGCAAACAAAACTCATCCTTTCTCATTGCTTCACTTATTCTACTCTCAATCAAACAATACTCACTAAAACTAGAGCCTCATCTTCTCACTCATAAATTAACAATACATCTTGGACGTTGAATCTACAGCCAATACATTCATTTTTTTTTTTCCCAGGGTAAGTAAGTATATTAATCTAAAAAGAAATATGTTTCAGAGTAACACTATCAGTCTAAAACCATAGAACACAACAAAGACAACAGAGCACAAAGGCCCAAACACAAGAGCACATAGGCTCAAACACAGCACATCCGCCCGAAGGAGCACAAAGACTCGAAAACAAATGCAATTGGGCACAGACGCCCCAAAAAGAGAGCACGCAAGCTCAAACCCAAAGCTCAGAGAAGACACATACGCCTAAAAGAGCACGCAGGCTCAACAAAAGAAAGGAAAGAAACTAAGATCGCCACCCTTTCTTCTTACTCTTCTTACCCTAGGATGCCGGTGGATCTAGAGGTCTAGAGTGCTGAGATTGGAGCATGGGCCACTCCATGTTAGGGTGGAAGTCCCCTTCGACATCTTTGGCGTTCGTGTTGCAATGGGCAACAAACACCATGGCTAGCGACCCATTCTGACCATCCATAGAAGAATCGTCGCTCGGCTGGTCGCTCACCCCTCTTCTAAGGGCATTGAAAGGCAAAGGATCACAATCTTCAACAATTAGAGCACCGCCTGGAAGGACTTCCTCCAACCATTCATCTTTTATTTTATTACACATTACTTCATACATATAAGTTTTTCATAAATAATTCATCAGATAAAATGTGCAAATTAGACATTTTGTGTGATCTGCAATTTGAATCAACCAAAAGTAGACGTTGAATCTGGGAGATTAAAGTTAAATCCTTCATGGAACATAAATTAATCAGTGTAACTCTCAACCCCATCTAATAGCTGTATCCATTCACCACATCCATCAAAGGAGTCTTTGATTTAGTCTTTATGGTTAATTAGCAATAACTACAAAATCTTACCGACGTTATATTTGGTGTATAAGATGATTCTCACCTCCATGTTCTGATTCATGTTTACATATTTATCCCATCAAAGCCAAGAAATTCTGCAAAATTTGCATTTGCAGAACATTAAGTAAGAAATATATGCCTATGCTGGTGATTTGTAGTTTACAAACTTAGAATTAGATGATACACATAAAAGTAATAATATCAATATTAATATTGACCCCTCCCACAAAGAAATGCTGGCCGAATGAAATAGCTAGCAATCAGTTTAATGCTTTCCTTTCCATCTATCACCTATGTAAAGGTATTATGTGCATGTTTCTGTCAACATGAGACCTGTACAATGTTCATAATATCATATTCATATCAACATCTATCTATGTATTACTCAGCTGACTCCTCTTAAGATCAACAACTATGACACTTATGTTGTCTGAGCTTTTCCGTCCCAAAGCAAGTCGAGTTAGCAGTGCAGCAGCCAATACACTTCTCGTTGGATACAATGCCTCAGCCCCTTCATCTTCTATCAGTGGCCTTGCATTGTCCTCTCTAGATGCAACACCTCCATTGTTTTCTTCTTTAAGACACTCAGAAGCTACTTTACAAGCCAAGTCGTTCGATAGAACATCCCACAACCCATCGCTAGCAAGAATTAAACACTCATCTTCAGGTTCCCTTTTTGTAAAAGTTATTGCAGGGTCTGATGTCACAATTGGTTTAAGATACTTGTCCCCTGTTCAAGGAAAAACAGTTAAAGAGCATTTACAATTTCATCATGACAGGAAACTGAACAAAAACTGCATAATTTCTTAATCACAGCTAGCTAATATAGATACAGCTTACCAAATGAAGAAATTACAGGTAGAGATGTTCGTATAGTTACACAGATCATTGTTTGCAATGTGAATATTTCCAAGGAAATTAATGTACCAGATTAGGGGACTTGAATTTGTTTTGATCCCGGATCAAAGCGCACAGGCTAAAAGCAATGGAACAAGTTCTATCTCTCCCCCCCTCTCATAGAAAAAAAGAATCAAATAAACCAGAAGAACAAATTTAAATAATTTTAAAAGAATGAAACACTCAATAAATGCGTTGAGACCAAATTGGAGCTTTTTTAATTTTACAGAGCTCGCAGATGATCTCAATAGGTAGAGTTTTTTTTATATCTTAAGAGTAATAATAATGATCTTATGTCTTGTCTACATTGGCAGTCAACCCCTAAATGTAATTCTTCCGATCAGGCACCAATCAGCACCACTGTACTACAATGGATGTATGCAACATGTTCATCTTCATAGGTGCAGTATGCTAAAACTCAAAGACCATTTTTGCCAACATATCTACTGGAATACATAAGTTCCCAATCAGAGATCCAACATCTTCCAAGATCTAACATCCAAAATGTGGCCAAAAAAGATTATCAGTATTGGATTATTATCTGGTAATTAAGGAATGGCCATTACAAGGTTTGCTATACCAAATTTGTGGAAGATAACAAGTAATATATGATATTGTAAATCAAGTTAAATGGCGTACATCATTTTTTGCATGTTGTCGTTAGCACTCAACTTGGCAGCTGCATGGATTAACCTGCTTGACACACAAATAGGCACAATTCCTAATGAAAACTAATACAAGATCCATTTTTTTGAGGTTAATTAAAACATTCAAGTTCAACATGATCCAACTGCAAGGTGATATAAGAAACATCCTATAATTAGCAAGGCTCCAGAATATCAATGAAAACCAGAAGGTTTAGTTGTATTTTTCACTTACTACTTGCCCTGCATTAAAACCCGTTCGCCATTGGTCTTCAAAATATAATATATTCTAGTTTTCATTATAATAGTGAAATGGATGATTAAACTTCTAGAAGCACAAACCCAAAGGGGCAGGATCAATCTTCAGGGGATGTGTGTTTTATTCATAACTCTAGGATCAGCAAAACTTCAGAAAACAATAACATTTTCTGATATTTGCCCAATAAAGCATTCTATTAACTCATTGTAATCTGTTCTAACTAATATCCTAGAACGTAGATGTCATATAATTCACAGCGTCAGAAACTGAGACATAAACCTGCCATTAGTTACAAAGCCCTGCAACACCGAGTACAGAAAATCCAAAGTACATGTATTCTATCATTGTAAAAGCTAACTCTTTCATCTGTTTAATATGATGTGGTAAAACTAAACCATATAACCCAATAGATAATTAGTGGGGGAGCACATGCAGAAATTCCAACTAAAATTCTGAAAATAAAAGTAAACAGATTGTTTGCCACCTAATTTTCATACTCTTAAAAATTATGTTCCACCGGACTGACCAATTGAAAATTCCAGTAAATTTATAATAGGTTACCTATAGCGCGAGACATAGCAAGAATGCCCTCAACACGTGCTCCGTTCAAAAATATTACTCTTCCACCAGCAGCTTCAATCCTTGCAAGTTCTTCTGGCCGGTCGGGCTGCATAACATGTTAAAAATATGCTGCTGTAACTATTATTTTAGGATCAGTAACTCGATGGAAATATAACCCAAATATACTGCTAAAAAATATAGAAAGAAATTGCTCATAAGGAATTGTTTTGGACAGTAACACTATATGCAAATATTGTACTATACAATTATCAACAAGAAAAGTAAACTTGACTCAACAATATATTTTGCCCAAAATAGAGAAGGAAGTTTAGCACAAATGTTGTTAAACATATATTCGTCCGTTAAACTAGAGTAGCTTCATTCTGCTATGGCGTACAGACTACAGAGAGCTAAGAGAATTGCCATATTTATAACATCAATATTATTTTATACCCATAAATTATATCGAATTAAATGAAGAAAAATGATTGAAATTTTAAGTCAAGGGTTCATAATTTTTTGAAAGGGACAGGTGTTCCCCAATCATAGCGAGTACAGTTGACATGAATATACAAAACTCAACTAACCTTGTGATCACAACTGAGAGGAATTGCTCTCCCACCTCGACAGAGGACGGCGCGTGAATCTCCACAATTGGCAACAATGATGTATTCGGACGTTACAACTGCCACTACAGCGGTGGACCCACTAAGAGCTGCCTCCATTGAGTGGCACCCACAACGGTACACCAAACTTCCACATGGGCAACTACTAATGGCCACTTCGTCCATTCTTTGGAAGCTCCTCGTCACCACTGTCGTCCACCTGTCTTCCCATTCAGCTTCCTGCTCAAGCTCCTCTGCTCTCGAGGTGCTACCTTTCCCACTTTCATTTTTGGTCTTGCAACTCACGCGCGTTAGCTCCCCTTCGAAGAACACGTGCAATTTTTCTCTGCACAATGCTGCCACCTGCATACCCATGAATCAAAATTCATAAAGTCCTTTTAAAGATCACATACAAATGACTGAAGTGCCCCCGAGTTTAAGGCAAATTCAATAGATGACAAACAAGGACTCAATTGACTTTTCAACACTAAAAGGAAAAAATAAGGGAATTTGAGCAACTACGTGAGGTCCTCCATGACCATCGTATACACCGAAGAAATGTAAGGGTCGCCGCCGGTTAATCTCTGGATGACAAAGACTCGTCCGTACAGAAATTGTGTCTTCCATCTCTCGTGCCCTCCCAGATACCGAGATCGTCCCGTACACCGGCTCAGCCGAGTCTGTCTCGCTTAACGCCGCCTCTGGACCCACCGGTTCCATGTTCTCGCCAGAAAAAGCGGATGTAGAAGTCGCAGCCGGTGGAATATCACTCATCTCCGACATCGTGCGCATACGCTTCCTCTCCGTCTGGTTTTCATTTCCACTATGGCTGGAAGGCTGTCCAGAACCAGGGGGAGAGGTTCCTGCTAATCTCCTCATTCTTATTCTCCGTCGCCTCCGCTCCCTGCATTTCGCAGGCGAATCGTCATTTTCATCGTTTAGCATTCTCCTACAAAACTCCGTCATCTTAAACTATTTGTAAAAACACATATACGGCGAACTCTCATAGCTGTCGCCAATCATTTCTAAAAAATGTCAAATGGCACGTCATTCAGAGAATGAAACAAAAGTGTTATTGTTTTTGAAACGTAAGAGGGAAAAGAGCAACGTGTTGTGTTTTCTCCTTTTCTTTTACAGTATTAAGCCTCCAGGGCAAGCCAGCTCTACGGGCAATTGCTCTGTCTGCCCGAACTGCCCTACACCGACCAATCTTCACTGTTTTGGCGACACGTGTTTACCTTGATGTTGTGTTTTTCCCTTTAAATGTCTTCCAATTCTTTCTTGCTAATCAAATTTCGCGAACCGCGAAGGTTTTGGGTTAGAGCCACGTGTCAAAAAAGCCCATAAATGTGGAGGCCCACGGCAGAAGGACGTAACATGTGGTCGAATGACAATGCTCCACCTACGTCAGATAAAGAAATTTAGGTGGGCCGGAGTGCGGAAGGTTGCGGTAGTCATTTTCAACTCTTTTGCTTTTTTTGAATTTTTTCTTAAACTCCTGGAAATTTTAACATACGTGGCAAGGTGCAGTGGTACCAGCGTCGTGAGAATGACGTGTCTGGTCCAGCGTTAACACGTGGGACACTTGTCATAGTCGTAGAAGTAGAGTCAGCGTCACACGGTCTACAGGTACCTGTGTGCTCACTCAGTTGCCAAAAATAGAACTTGGGCCGCTCTTGCTTTCATGAAATTTCAATCAAATAAGGTTAAGAGCGTAATTGTTAGAACTTAGATTTAAAATTTAGGGAGAACGACATTTTCCCAGAACTCTTCATCTGTTTAAATTGAGGGGTAAAACTAAACCATATAACCCAAAGATAATTGTGGGGGAGCCGTGCATAAGGGCATTGAAAGGCAAAGGATCACAATCTTCTACAATTAGAGCACCGCCTGGAGGACTTCCTCCCACCATTCATCTTTTATTTTATTACACATTACTTCATACATATAAGTTTTTCATAAATAATTCATCAGATAAAATGTGCAAATTAGACATTTTGTGTGATCTGCAATTTGAATCAACCAAAAGTAGACGTTGAATCTGGGAGATTAAAGTTAAATCCTTCATGGAACATAAATTAATCAGTGTAACTCTCAACCCCATCTAATAGCTGTATCCATTCACCACATCCATCAAAGGAGTCTTTGATTTAGTCTTTATGGTTAATTAGCAATAACTACAAAATCTTACCGACGTTATATTTGGTGTATAAGATGATTCTCACCTCCATGTTCTGATTCATGTTTACATATTTATCCCATCAAAGCCAAGAAATTCTGCAAAATTTGCATTTGCAGAACATTAAGTAAGAAATATATGCCTATGCTGGTGATTTGTAGTTTACAAACTTAGAATTAGATGATACACATAAAAGTAATAATATCAATATTAATATTGACCCCTCCCACAAAGAAATGCTGGCCGAATGAAATAGCTAGCAATCAGTTTAATGCTTTCCTTTCCATCTATCACCTATGTAAAGGTATTATGTGCATGTTTCTGTCAACATGAGACCTGTACAATGTTCATAATATCATATTCATATCAACATCTATCTATGTATTACTCAGCTGACTCCTCTTAAGATCAACAACTATGACACTTATGTTGTCTGAGCTTTTCCGTCCCAAAGCAAGTCGAGTTAGCAGTGCAGCAGCCAATACACTTCTCGTTGGATACAATGCCTCAGCCCCTTCATCTTCTATCAGTGGCCTTGCATTGTCCTCTCTAGATGCAACACCTCCATTGTTTTCTTCTTTAAGACACTCAGAAGCTACTTTACAAGCCAAGTCGTTCGATAGAACATCCCACAACCCATCGCTAGCAAGAATTAAACACTCATCTTCAGGTTCCCTTTTTGTAAAAGTTATTGCAGGGTCTGATGTCACAATTGGTTTAAGATACTTGTCCCCTGTTCAAGGAAAAACAGTTAAAGAGCATTTACAATTTCATCATGACAGGAAACTGAACAAAAACTGCATAATTTCTTAATCACAGCTAGCTAATATAGATACAGCTTACCAAATGAAGAAATTACAGGTAGAGATGTTCGTATAGTTACACAGATCATTGTTTGCAATGTGAATATTTCCAAGGAAATTAATGTACCAGATTAGGGGACTTGAATTTGTTTTGATCCCGGATCAAAGCGCACAGGCTAAAAGCAATGGAACAAGTTCTATCTCTCCCCCCCTCTCATAGAAAAAAAGAATCAAATAAACCAGAAGAACAAATTTAAATAATTTTAAAAGAATGAAACACTCAATAAATGCGTTGAGACCAAATTGGAGCTTTTTTAATTTTACAGAGCTCGCAGATGATCTCAATAGGTAGAGTTTTTTTTATATCTTAAGAGTAATAATAATGATCTTATGTCTTGTCTACATTGGCAGTCAACCCCTAAATGTAATTCTTCCGATCAGGCACCAATCAGCACCACTGTACTACAATGGATGTATGCAACATGTTCATCTTCATAGGTGCAGTATGCTAAAACTCAAAGACCATTTTTGCCAACATATCTACTGGAATACATAAGTTCCCAATCAGAGATCCAACATCTTCCAAGATCTAACATCCAAAATGTGGCCAAAAAAGATTATCAGTATTGGATTATTATCTGGTAATTAAGGAATGGCCATTACAAGGTTTGCTATACCAAATTTGTGGAAGATAACAAGTAATATATGATATTGTAAATCAAGTTAAATGGCGTACATCATTTTTTGCATGTTGTCGTTAGCACTCAACTTGGCAGCTGCATGGATTAACCTGCTTGACACACAAATAGGCACAATTCCTAATGAAAACTAATACAAGATCCATTTTTTTGAGGTTAATTAAAACATTCAAGTTCAACATGATCCAACTGCAAGGTGATATAAGAAACATCCTATAATTAGCAAGGCTCCAGAATATCAATGAAAACCAGAAGGTTTAGTTGTATTTTTCACTTACTACTTGCCCTGCATTAAAACCCGTTCGCCATTGGTCTTCAAAATATAATATATTCTAGTTTTCATTATAATAGTGAAATGGATGATTAAACTTCTAGAAGCACAAACCCAAAGGGGCAGGATCAATCTTCAGGGGATGTGTGTTTTATTCATAACTCTAGGATCAGAAAAACTTCAGAAAACAATAACATTTTCTGATATTTGCCCAATAAAGCATTCTATTAACTCATTGTAATCTGTTCTAACTAATATCCTAGAACGTAGATGTCATATAATTCACAGCGTCAGAAACTGAGACATAAACCTGCCATTAGTTACAAAGCCCTGCAACACTGAGTACTGAAAATCCAAAATACATGTATTCTGTCATTGTAAAAGCTAACTCTTTCATCTGTTTAATATGATGTGGTAGAACTAAACCATATAACCCAATAGAAAATTAGTGGGGGAGCACATGCAGAAATTCCAACTAAAATTCTGAAAATAAAAGTAAACAGATTGTTTGCCACCTAATTTTCATACTCTTAAAAATTATGTTCCACCGGACTGACCAATTGAAAATTCCAGTAAATTTATAATAGGTTACCTATAGCGCGAGACATAGCAAGAATGCCCTCAACACGTGCTCCGTTCAAAAATATTACTCTTCCACCAGCAGCTTCAATCCTTGCAAGTTCTTCTGGCCGGTCGGGCTGCATAACATGTTAAAAATATGCTGCTGTAACTATTATTTTAGGATCAGTAACTCGATGGAAATATAACCCAAATATACTGCTAAAAAATATAGAAAGAAATTGCTCATAAGGAATTGTTTTGGACAGTAACACTATATGCAAATATTGTACTATACAATTATCAACAAGAAAAGTAAACTTGACTCAACAATATATTTTGCCCAAAATAGAGAAGGAAGTTTAGCACAAATGTTGTTAAACATATATTCGTCCGTTAAACTAGAGTAGCTTCATTCTGCTATGGCGTACAGACTACAGAGAGCTAAGAGAATTGCCATATTTATAACATCAATATTATTTTATACCCATAAATTATATCGAATTAAATGAAGAAAAATGATTGAAATTTTAAGTCAAGGGTTCATAATTTTTTGAAAGGGACAGGTGTTCCCCAATCATAGCGAGTACAGTTGACATGAATATACAAAACTCAACTAACCTTGTGATCACAACTGAGAGGAATTGCTCTCCCACCTCGACAGAGGACGGCGCGTGAATCTCCACAATTGGCAACAATGATGTATTCGGACGTTACAACTGCCACTACAGCGGTGGACCCACTAAGAGCTGCCTCCATTGAGTGGCACCCACAACGGTACACCAAACTTCCACATGGGCAACTACTAATGGCCACTTCGTCCATTCTTTGGAAGCTCCTCGTCACCACTGTCGTCCACCTGTCTTCCCATTCAGCTTCCTGCTCAAGCTCCTCTGCTCTCGAGGTGCTACCTTTCCCACTTTCATTTTTGGTCTTGCAACTCACGCGCGTTAGCTCCCCTTCGAAGAACACGTGCAATTTTTCTCTGCACAATGCTGCCACCTGCATACCCATGAATCAAAATTCATAAAGTCCTTTTAAAGATCACATACAAATGACTGAAGTGCCCCCGAGTTTAAGGCAAATTCAATAGATGACAAACAAGGACTCAATTGACTTTTCAACACTAAAAGGAAAAAATAAGGGAATTTGAGCAACTACGTGAGGTCCTCCATGACCATCGTATACACCGAAGAAATGTAAGGGTCGCCGCCGGTTAATCTCTGGATGACAAAGACTCGTCCGTACAGAAATTGTGTCTTCCATCTCTCGTGCCCTCCCAGATACCGAGATCGTCCCGTACACCGGCTCAGCCGAGTCTGTCTCGCTTAACGCCGCCTCTGGACCCACCGGTTCCATGTTCTCGCCAGAAAAAGCGGATGTAGAAGTCGCAGCCGGTGGAATATCACTCATCTCCGACATCGTGCGCATACGCTTCCTCTCCGTCTGGTTTTCATTTCCACTATGGCTGGAAGGCTGTCCAGAACCAGGGGGAGAGGTTCCTGCTAATCTCCTCATTCTTATTCTCCGTCGCCTCCGCTCCCTGCATTTCGCAGGCGAATCGTCATTTTCATCGTTTAGCATTCTCCTACAAAACTCCGTCATCTTAAACTATTTGTAAAAACACATATACGGCGAACTCTCATAGCTGTCGCCAATCATTTCTAAAAAATGTCAAATGGCACGTCATTCAGAGAATGAAACAAAAGTGTTATTGTTTTTGAAACGTAAGAGGGAAAAGAGCAACGTGTTGTGTTTTCTCCTTTTCTTTTACAGTATTAAGCCTCCAGGGCAAGCCAGCTCTACGGGCAATTGCTCTGTCTGCCCGAACTGCCCTACACCGACCAATCTTCACTGTTTTGGCGACACGTGTTTACCTTGATGTTGTGTTTTTCCCTTTAAATGTCTTCCAATTCTTTCTTGCTAATCAAATTTCGCGAACCGCGAAGGTTTTGGGTTAGAGCCACGTGTCAAAAAAGCCCATAAATGTGGAGGCCCACGGCAGAAGGACGTAACATGTGGTCGAATGACAATGCTCCACCTACGTCAGATAAAGAAATTTAGGTGGGCCGGAGTGCGGAAGGTTGCGGTAGTCATTTTCAACTCTTTTGCTTTTTTTGAATTTTTTCTTAAACTCCTGGAAATTGTAACATACGTGGCAAGGTGCAGTGGTACCAGCGTCGTGAGAATGACGTGTCTGGTCCAGTGTTGACACGTGGGACACTTGTCATTGTCGTAGAAGTAGAGTCAGCGTCACACGGTCTACAGGTACCTGTGTGCTCACTCAGTTGCCAAAAATAGAACTTGGGCTGCTCTTGCTTTGCTTTCATGAAATTTCAATCAAATAAGGTTAAGAGCGTAATTGTCAGAACTTAGAATTAAAATTTAGGGAGAACGACATTTTCCCACTCAAGTTTAGCAAAACGACATTTTCCACTCTTCAAGTTTTAAAATGATACTTTCCCACTCTTCTTTAGGTTCTATTATGTTTTCTATTAATATTTTACCGAAAAGACGAAAATGCTGTTAAATATTTGACTTCATAAATTTTTTATTATTTTTTAATTAGTTAAAAAGTCAAATATTGAAAAATAAAAAAAGATAAAATAATTAACCCTACTTAAAAAGTTAGGAATAATGTTATAAAATTGTTTTAAGTTAAATGACCTTCATGTTTATTTATAATGTCATTAATATCTCATCACTATTATTCAATAATCTACTAAATATCTAATGTTTTTCATGATATAATGTTTTTCATTTTTACTAATTAACATAAAAAATCAAAATTTCTAATTAATTAAATAAACAAAGGAAAAAAAGATATATTTACACTTGAACTAATAAATAATCGAGTAAAAACTTTGATTTAACTAAATTTTAATTTATAATATACTAATTAAGAAATTAACTATTTAAGGGTATTTTTATCTTTTCAATCAAATATCAATAGAAAGCATTAACAAAACTTGACGAAGGGTGACAGTGTCATTTTGAAACTTAACAGATGGAAAAGTGTCATTTCGCCAAACCTTGGGTGGGAAAATGTCGTCTCCCTAAAATTTATAACAATCTGGTAATACTGATACAATGGTGGCTCCCTCGAGCTCTTGACCTCGTCAAAATTTAAGAAAAATAAATAAATTTTTTTCAAGGGTTTAAATTATATTTCAAATTACAACACATTATATTTTCTTAATATGATTTTAATTTGATAAAATACGTAATTTAAAAGTTTATCTTCTCAAATACATTTTGATCACCCCCTCTCTTGTTTCTACCTCTGTCCTATTTTATTTTTCTCAATTTTTAAATTAAAAGTTTTCAACTTCGGTTTCTATTATATTAATGCTATAATAAATTCAATTTTCATTATTCTATATCAATATGATCATAATTTTCTACGTACCTATACTTAAAAATTAATTTATGATTTCGTTCTTGCCCTGATATTTACTAATGTGTAAAATAAGTTTGAAGTTAGATGTTATTATCCATAAATGTTCTCAATAACGTAATATTAATAAAAATAAAAAACAATTATGAAAACATATCAAAATGAACTGAGATCTTGATGTTCTTTAACAATGTCAAATGGGATGAAATGAATTGATAAGCCACCCGTGAGTTTAGCAATACCCTTATCCGAAAGTTTAGGCAGTGGATCAACACGTGGCGATCAAGTATGTGGAGTTAAAAAGAGAACTATTTGATTGGAGGGCGGTGGCGGCGATGACGATGATGGCGATTCATAACTTCAAAGGTCAAATTACATCAGCTGTGCCGTTTTATCTTTTCCAAATTTTTTTTAGCCCTTTTGGATATGAACAGTTTGATGAATTACATCACCAATTATAAACTGAAGTTGATGTAGCTTGTGACATATAAATATAATTCATTTTTTTTTTTTTTTTTCATTGGACCGACTTAGACATTTTATGCTGTCCACATATACATACTTTCAGTTTGTTTTCGCTATGACTTTCCCAATTAAGATATCATATAAGAAATCAAATTTTATTTTATGAGATATCATATAGTGGTGTTTCACATAAATGATTAACAAACTTATTAGGTATAAGTTCTTCTACTATATGAATAAATAATATTAATTATATTTAATAAGTCGAACTATTAGAGAAAGATTCTATATAAATAATTGATTTTTATTTCTATAATACTCATGGATTATAGTCAAAATTTTGACTCGACTATTAGGTTAAAATGAAACAAAGGAGTTAAAAAGTTTAACGAACTACTGCGTTTTGAATTGTATTATAATTATTATTTTTTTATCTAGATTACCCCTTACTCTTTTTTTTTTCTTGATTGACAAAAAAGTTTATTCTAGTTTTTATTAGTATTCAACAAAATTTTTTAATCAATAATTATCATTTACTTGCTTCAACAAAAATACTATCCCCAAAATGACCGAGTGTAAGGCCATCCCCTTAGACTTGGAGTGGTATTATTATTTTAAGTCCACCTATCAACTAAATTGCTCTCATCTTTACTATGTTGGATGTGGTTTATACTTTGTATGAGGTTAACGGATTATTGGCGAACGTTAACGCATTCAGGGGTCTCGCTCGCTCGAGCGAGCGAGGCTGAAGGGGTAGCGTCCCCTATACAATGAACCCAATTAGTAATTGAGTTTGAAATAGTTTTGTAAATATTTGGGCCTGAAAGTTTTTAGCCCAAATGTGATTAGGTTTGCTATTATACGTGTATTGTAATAGTGGAAAAATCTAGTGTGAGAAACTATATTGAGAGAAATGAGAGAGGAAGAGTGAACTGCCGTCATTACTAGCTTTTTGAAACTCAATAAAAACTTCTCTATCTTGAATGATGGACATGGTTCCTATATGGGGAATGAACTAAGGTAGATTGATTGCCTTCTTTACTTTTCTGCTCCATTATTTAGTGTGTTTTGGCTATTATTTTTTCAACATATTATAAGCAGCAGCAACAGAAGTAAAATCATGAATGGAAATAATATTTAGCCTCTATCTTTGTTTCATTGTCCGCTAAAGGTGAAAGAGTATTTATATAAAGATAATAAATACTAATTTTTATAAGTATTTAAAAACTTTTAGGAGAATGTAAGACATTGTTAGATATTTATTAAAGATTTGGAACATTTCATTTGATTCAAGTAATATTATGGTTATAACTATTAGTTTTTTATTCGGGCAATATAATAATTATAATAAATAGTTTGTGTTTTGTAATAGTTTCACTAAAAAATATAAAATTTAGAAAAGAAGATCAAGATCTCAACCTTGATGAAAAAGAAAAGAAAGGTGGTAGGCCAACGAACCGTTGAACGCTTCAACTTGGCCACTGAAGAAGGCAAAGGCTGGGTGAGAGACTAGGGCAACTTACTTAAACCGAAAAGAAAAAAAAAAAAAGGTGAAAAAGAATTTAAAAACTCTTATAAGAATCAGATGCTTCCATGTACAACGGTTATGATTGACTCACTTATACTTGCTTCAAGTCCATAACGATATAAGACCTATAAGTGCAAGGCCATCCCCTTCGACTTTTGAGTGGTATTATTATTTTAAGCCCACTATCAACTAAATTGCCCTCGTCTTTACTATATTGGATGTGGTTCATACTTTGCATGAGGTTAACGGATTATTGGTGAACGCTAACGCACTTAAGGGTCCTGCTTGCCAATGAGCGGGCGAGGCTGAGGGGGCAACGTCCCCTACACAATGAACCCAATTAGTAATTGAGTTTGAAATAGTTTTGTAAATATTTGGACCTGAAAGTTTTTAGCCCAAATGTGAGTAGGTTTGCTATTATATGTGTATTGTAATAGTGGAAAAACTTAGTGTGAGAAACTATATTGAGAGAAAGGAGAGAGGAAGAGTGAATTGCCATCATTACTAGCTTTTTGAAACAAAAAATGCTACGGACACCGACGTTTTGCATCGAATTTTTACACCGAACGACGTGTCTACTGAATCAGACGAGCCACGTAGTATGTTAACAAATATTCTGCGAATGAACGACCGTCCATCAAATATGGACGACCGTCCATTGTTATTGGACGACCGTTCATTTTAAATGGACTCCCGTCCATATTATATGGACAACCATCCACCTATTATGGACGCCCGTCCATAATTTAAACTAAAAAAAATTTGAAAACAAAAATCATGGATGCCCGTCCATATATTATGGACGGGCGTCCCTACTGAATGGATAGGCGTCCTTATTAGATGAATGCCTGTCCATTATTAAAATTAAAAAAAAAAAAAAAAGTATTGGACGGGCGTCCTCTTAGATTGACACCTGTCCATTTCTCTATTTAATAGCACCTGTTTCTTTACTTTATTTTTATGGCACCTGGTTCTTCACTTTTTTTTTTCCATGGAAGTATTTCCAAACCTGTAAAGAGTCATTCTTGAAGAAGACTCTTTCAACAACTAAAGTTGCTCTGACATTTTCAACAAACAACACTCAAATTCAGGCCTGCTTTTTCAGCTTACACAACGTCGATTGGTGCTCTTTCTGTAGTTCATGAATTTGATCTCATGCTAGCAGACGTTTTGCAAAGAAAAATGCTATTATTTAGTATGGACGGGTGCCCAAGTCAAAGAAACTGAGGGAGGCTTCTTTAAGTATAGCTTGTATTACATTAGGCATAAGATCCTGAAATATTGTCTTGCCTTAGATATATTAAAGGCTTGCTTGTACAAATACAGTATAGTATTGTGAATGAATATACACACAATTCTATCAAAATCTTCATGGTATCAGAGCATGGATGACGACAACTAAATAATAACAATTGTGAAGGGATCATTGAGTAGGGATGTGACTTTCGCATACTACTTGCATCCCTCAGACAGTCTGGGACAAGTATTTGTAAGTGAACTCCGCAACGAGACCAACTACAATGCTTTGGTTGATGATATGAGCAATGTGTTATAAGCTAAGAACAAAATAAGGTTCATTGATGGAACGATCCTTAAGCCAAAAGCCGACTCTGACAACATGATGATTTGGATGCATTACAATGCAATGGTGAAAGGATGGTTGAGAAGTGCCATCAACAAAGAGGTTAGAGGAAGTGTTGCTCATGTCGATACAACAAGAGAGATCTAGGTAGACCTGGAAGACATATTCAGTCAGGGCAATGCACCAAGAGCATACCAAGTTCGGTGGGCGATTTCCCTTTTGCATCAAGAAAAGACGTCGCAGCATATTACAACAACCTCAAATGCCTCTGGGATGAAATGTAATCAATTTCTTCCATCCGATAGTGCACTTGTCAAGAATGTACATACGGAGCTTCAAAATAGTTCACGACCGTAAAGGAGAAAGAAAAGTTATATGATTTCTTGATGGGACTAGATATTGGCACTATCAAGGCACATATCCTCAGTACCAAATCTACACCAAGCCTTGGAAGTGAATATCACTTGGTGTGGAAAGATGAACAACAAAAGCAAGTCTCTGTGGCAAAGAGGTTGACCATGAAGGCTGTCGCTTTTCAACTTTAGAGGTAGACAGGCGACGAAGGAAGGAGCTGACGATGCACCAAAGGAAAGGAAAAGCCAATGTGTGGCCATTTTCGAAAGGTTGGGCTCATGGAGGATCAATTTTTTGAAATCATTGTGTATCCCTCGCGGTGGAGGAAAGGTCCCAGAGATAAAGGCAAGACTAAGGAGGACAAAGGAATGTCAGGAGGACAACTGAAGGTGACACAAGTTTCAAGTGACGTAGTTGTTCTACCGGGGCTCACACAGTCACAATATGTTCAATTGTGGAAGTTTTTGGATGAACAACCAACCGTAAACATGACAGGTAAGATATATTCTGACAATACTTGGATCATTAACTTAAGGACCACTGAGCATATAGCAAGCAATTGAAAGATGCTGATAGATGTGAGTAATGATGACGAAGGGCCACAAGTGAAGATCCTTAATGAAAATAATGTGGCAATGAAAGGCCTTGACAAGGCAGAATTGCCCAACGGAATGGAAATATGCAAAATTTTGAGTGTCTTTGAATTTCGTTGTAATTTAATGTCTGTTAGTTGACTTACAAGGGATTTTAATTGTGCACTAACATTCTTTCTAGACTTACCTACAAGGAGTTGGATTGGTGTAGGCCAGTACTGTGATAGTTTATATCATTTGGAGCTAGCACGAAAGGGGGTGATGACTTTGTCAATTGACAAGGGAGAAGGCTCGGAGCTCTAACATAGGCATTTAAGACATGCCTCCACTGGAAAGATTCGTTAAATTCAAAAGCATTTGAAAAATGTTAATTTTGATAATGTTACTTTTTGTGTTTCATGTCAAAAGGAAAAATATATGAGACTTCCTTTTGCTCTTAGCTCAATCAAGTCAACTTCATGTTTTGAACTCATACATTGTGATATACGGGGAGGTTACGAAACACCATCATATTCAGGGGCACAATATTTTTTGTCTATAGTCGACGATTATAGTTGAGGTGTTTGGGTATATTAGATGAAACATAAGTTTGAAGTTTGCAACATCTTGCCTATGTTTAGCAATTGCAATATGATAACAATAATACTATACTTACAAAGAAATCTTACAAAGATTTCCATACAAAGTGATGTGGCAAAAAATGAATGGAAGAGTGAAACAAAAAGTCAAACTTATGAAATTCATTATTCCATTTATTTTTTGCCACATCAGTTTGTATGGAGATCTTTGTAAAATTTCTTTGTAAGTGTAGTATTACTCATATGATAAAGAGACATTTTAGGCACAAGGTTAAACATACTAGAGCGGATAGTGGTTTAAAATTTGAATCGAACCATATGCTCAATTATTACAGAGACCATAGGATCTTGTCGCAAACCTCTTGTAATGATACACCACAACAGAATGGTGTGGTTGAGAGAAAACAAAGGAAATGCAAGTCTACCAATACAATTTTGGGGAGAGTGTGTCATTACAACGGTTTAGCTAATAAATGGACTGACTACCTTCGAAAGTAATAGGTAAAAAAACCATTTTATGAAGTCTTGTATGTAAAAGAGCCAACTTTTGATCATTTAAGAGTTTTTGGGAGCCTAATTTATGCCTATGACAACATAAAACACAAGGATACGTTTCAAATGAGGGGGAGACCTTATAGTTTTGTTGGTTATCCTATAGGGCAAAAGGGATAAAGGGTATATGATTTAAAGTCACAAAATGTATATGTCACAGGATACCATATTCTTTGAAGATGTGGTTCCTTATAAAAGAAGTGGTTTTGGGGCTACGGATTATCATGAGATGGAGCAAAGGGAATTGGATTGGGAGATTGCATTTGTGGAGCAATCTCAAGAGAAAATAAGGGGTTAAGCCAATGGGCCACATGATGTGGCCCAACCTAAGATGAGCACAGTGGTAGATGAGAACCTAATTGTTGATAGTAATGCTAAGTTTACACCAGGGTCTGGTCTTAGACATGATGCAAAACCTAGGCTACGGGAGCCTGATGTAGAAGGGGGGTCAGGAGACTAAGTTGCCTAGTCCTAAACAAGATGCGAACCTTGGGATGCGAGAGCCTGATGTAGAAAGGGGTGAGGAGACTGGGCCACATTTGCTTGCCAATGAAAATAGGATGTTTTTTTTGGAGATTAACAGCTAAAGCATCTTGCAGATTATGAGACTAAGTTGCCACCCTCTCTTGCACAGTCACGGGAGACCGCGTAGTTGACGAACTCGATACAATATCCTTTGTAACACTTTGTGTCTTATAAAAGATTTTCATGCTCACATAAAGCTTTCCTTGTGACCATCCCCTAACATGATGAGCCAAAGTTCTTTTCATAGGTAGTAAAGTGTGAGACTAGGAGGGAGGCGATGGCAAAAGAGGTCAAAACTCTTGAAGACACAGGGACTTGGACCTTAGAGCGTTTGCTACCAAGAAAGAGGGCCGTTGACTCAAAATGGGTTTTCAAGATTAAATATAGGGCACAAATTATGGCAAAGCGGTTTACACAGAATGAATGAGTGAATTTTCATGGGACATTTGCATCGGTTGTATAGTTGGTTACTGTATGATGCCTTCTTGTTGTGGTCATTGTGTAACAATGGGAAATTCATTAATTAGATGTCAACAATGCTTTTTTGTATGGTGATCTAGATGAGAAGGTGTACATGAAAATCCCACAGGGTTTTTCTCGACAGGAGGATATGCGAGTATGCAGGTTACGAAAGTCGTTTTATGGCCTGTGTTAGGCTTTTAGAAACTAGCATCATAAGTTCACAACTTCTCTTATAACTATTGACTTTTGCTAATCAAAAGCTGACTATTCGCTATTTATCTACAAGGAAGGTGAAGTATTTGTTGCGAAACTTATTTATGTAGATGACATTGTGCTTGAAGGAAATAGTAAGAAAAAATTGAGGACATTAAGAGATATCTAAGGGCAAAGTTTCCAATCAAGGACTTAGGGCCATTAAAATACTTTCTGGAAATAAAGGTGGCGTGATCTTCAATTGACATTGTCATCAATCAACGGAAGTATGGCTATCCTAGAAGAAAGTAGCATGCAAGGTTGCAGGACGTGTTCTATGCTCATGGAGTTAAACCATAAACTGTCGTTGGAGAAGCAGGGCGAGTTGGTAGACGCCATGCACTGCAGGAGACTCATTGGAAGGTTGCTTTATCTGGCGGTCACTAGACCAGACATCAGTTATGCAGTGCACACTTTGAGTTAGTTCGTTCACGTACCAAGATAGGCTCATATTGATGCCTAGAGGTGGAAAAATGGGCTGAGTTAGGTAGGTCAACCCTAACCCAACCCGCCTCAACCCAAGATCGATCGACTCGGCTTAAGGTTGAACTCGACCCGAGTATCCCCCGCCAGGTGAGCTAGGCCTTCATAGGCCAACCTGATAGGTCATTTTTTAAAACAAGAAAACCTGTCCAACCTGTCGGGTTGGTAGTTGTCAACCGACGGGTCAACTCGATGAGTTGGCCATTAGCAGCCTAATGGGTGGACTCTCGGGTTGGCGACAAAAAAAGAAAAATTAAATTTTTTTTTTTTGGTTGCAAAAAACGCACTTTACCCTTCATTTATAGTCATTTTATTGCAGTTGGAGAAGTCTTTTTGGTCATTTTCTTTTCTAATCCCCCTGAACTTACTAACATAAACGCAGTAGAATCAATAATCAAAGTGACAACATAGTAATTAACAAATAAATGCAAGCGTGAGGGGGAGTAGTTGAAGCCTTAATTAAACTATCACCAAAATAGAAATAAATATTAAATCAAATAATAAAATGACCAAAAATAGAATCTATCCAACAAATAAAACATTAAAAAAAAAAAAAAACAGTTTCTAATTTGATTCTCTTTTGTCTCTTGGTGCTATAGCAATGTTTTAAAACCCAACCCGGGGTGAAACCTGGCAAAGTTTCCAGGTTCCGGGTTGACCGATTGACAAAAAAATTTAAAACTCAACAAATACACCCCTAAAAATTACCTGCAAGTCCCTACATGTTTGAACTTTATCAAACACACCCAAATGAAAATCGATCGGCGACTGATCGGCAACGGTGACACCCTAGATGCAAGCCCAATCGTCCCCTGAGCCCATTTCCATTAAAATCTACCCAAGATCTGGCCGAAAGAGGTTCGATTTTGGTCAGATCTCACCGACGTCGGCGTGGGTATTCTAGGCCAGATCTCATCCACATCGGTGCCGACAAACCTTGCCATCACCCAGGAATTACTCCCCTGTTCCTCCCGACCAAAACCCACCTCACCCTACCCCCATTAGCCTCGCCAATCGCCGGAAAAATCCCATTGTTGCCGCTACCAGGTTTGTTCGATTTCCAGTCGATTTACTCACCAGAAATCAACGTCATCACCACCATTGCATTCATCGAAACTTAGTCTTCAAAAGCCCTAACCTTCCGGTCGTCGATTGTTCGCCGATCATCCTCCCAAATCTTAGGGTTTTGGGGTGAATCGAAAAAGTTAAACCCGACCCGTTGAAGCTGTCGAGTCCCGGTTAAACCAGTTCAACCGATTGGGCTGGGCCGGGTTTTAAAACAATGTGCTATAGTCAACAGTTGATTAGTAAAAATCCTTCAAAAGCTTGAGATTGACATGCCTTATCCTAAATTCTTGTATATATATTTTTACTGGATAAATTTTTAACCTAAAACTTAAACAAAATATATGATGACAAATTTATGTACGTGTTCAAGATTTGTCATTACATTCTACTTCTTCAGATTGTTCTATTTTCGACGGATGTTTAATTAATTATTTGTGAAGTTAGGAAATCTATCATTGATTGTTTTACTCTCAATGTTATCAACATTAATTCGTTGATATTGAAGTCACGGAAAGAAAGATAAAATTGGAAATATTAATCCTAGACGTGAAAAAATTAGCAAAAAAACATATTTTTAATCTATAACCAAATCTTCAGTTCTCTAAAAGGAGGAAAAAAATTGAAGTGAAATAAGAAAAGAATCATTTTTTTTTAAGTAAACCTTGAAATTGTAAGGGAATTGTTTTCATCTAAAACTTAAATAATGTGTGTGTTGAAAAATATCAATTCAATTAAATTAATTTAATTGAATTGATATTTGAAAAGTTAACCAAAAAAATCACACAAAAGAAAAAAATAATTTTTTGCTTGGCTAGGCCACACAAAAACCCGTCGGGTTAGGGTTGGTAGACCAAGCTGGGTTGACCCTTTTGAACAAAGAGGCGAGTTGGGTTAGGCCCAACCAATAATTTGCGCTAACCTGATCGGGTTGGGTCAGGTCGGGCCACTTTTTCACCTCTATTAATGTCATTATGCGAGTGCTATGATACTCAAAGGGGGCACCAAGCCAAAGACTTTTGCTCTCATTATCAAAGTCACTATGAATAATGATAAGCCTTTTCCTCGCCCCGCCCTAAATGGGGCGGGGATTCCCTAAAAAAATTAGGGACGGGGATAAAGGTCTCCCCGCGCTGCCCTGCCCTGCCCTTAACCCCTTTTAAGTTAGAGATGAATGATATTGATATGTACAAATCCCAATATTTTATTTTTATTTGTTTTCTCTCTCTTTTGTGTCTGATTTTGACAAATTTTTGAGCTCTGTGTTTGTTCCTTAGGTAAGTAATATGTGGTTTTGGTTAAGGTTGGAAGTAAAGAGAGGGGGAGAAGTCAATGTTAAGCAATTATTGGTGGGATTATTGATAAGTAAGATATCGTATTGGTTAAGGTTAGAAGTAAAGAAAGAGGGAGAAGTCAATGTCAAACAGTTATTGGGGGGATTATTAGTAAGTAATATATGGTTTTGGTTAAGGTTGGAAGTAAAGGAGAGAGAGAGAGAGAGAGAGAGAAAAGTCAATGTCAAACAATTATTGGTGGGATTATTGGTAAGTAATTTATGGTTTTGGTTAAGGTTGGAAGTAAATCGAGAGGGAGAAGTCAATGTTAAGCAATTATTGGTGAGATTAATAGTGGTATGTGAATTGTGATGATATGATATGATAGGCAACATAAAAAATATGCATAAAAGATTTGATTGCTTCCTTCAACCCTAACCCCAATATCTTATTAATTTAATAAATATATTCATTTCTTGTTCTTCTCTTTCTCTTCCTTTCTTTTCTTTCCTCCTTTTGTCCTACCACTTTTTCTTCCCTACCGTCATCTCCCTAAAAGACAATTCTCACCTTCACCTCCACCAAAGAACTCTACCTTTGAAGGTGTTGTTACTTGTACTCTGTTGTTGGATTCGTCGACCAATAAATGTATTTCAACAGCTTCTCTCCCTCCCCCACAAACTTGTTTCCCATGAAGTCTTCTGGATTTTCATAAACCCTAGGACCCTTGATAGGAAATTAATGAAATCTAAAGATCATCTCACATTTCTTAATCTAAAAAACTGCATTATGGCCATGCATTCAAGAGAGGCCGAATTTCAACCCATTTTGCTATCGCAACCCTTCCCCTTGACACCCAACCCTGCAATATCTTTCTTCTATATATTTTTTTTTCTCAATTACTATTTTTTTTTTTTTTTTAAGTTTTATAGTTTGAAGTTAAATGGGTTTTGTATTATTGTTATTGATGATGAGGATTGGAAGTGTTGGTGGTGGGGATTATTCCCCGCAAAATCCCCTTAGCTTGGGGCGGGGCAGAGTAGGAATGAGGGGCACCACTTCCCTGTAGGGAAGGGAATCCCTTAAGGGGTAGGGATGGGGCCCGGGAATGGGATCTCCAATGCCTCCCTACGCCCATCTCTAACTATGGCTCAAGGCTTACTGTGATGTAGATTGGGGTGGTTGCACTATGGCTAGATGGTCTACGACGGGTTATTTCATTATACTAGCAAGCTAGCCAGTATCCTGGTAGGCAAACAAGTAGTCAATGGTTGCGTGCTCATCCGTTGAAGTGGAATATCGTGCCATGGCTACCAGCCTACCACAATAAGTGAGGTAATTTGGTTGCGTTGGATGCTACGGAATTTAAGGGTGACACAATGCCGACCCACTCTTTTATTCTAAGACAACTTAGTTGCATTATACATTGCAACCAACCCAGTTTTTCATGAGAGAACAAAACACATTGAGATGAACTGTCATTTTATATGCAAGTGGCTTGCATTGCATGAGGTAGAACCAAATAAGGTTGGGATAATAGGACAATTGGCCAACATATTCACCAAAGCTTTGGGGGTGACCATATTTCGAATGTTACTCGGCAAGTTGGGCATTGCGAATCTCCATGTGCCAACTTGAAAGGGAGTATAGAATATATTGTTTTGATTGGTATATGATATTCCAAAGAAGATTTCCTTTTTATTAAGAATCTTTGCCTTATATAGCTTGTATTATATTAGGCATAAGATTCTGTAATATTGTCTTGCCTTAGATATATTCAAGGTCTGCTTGTACAAATAATATATTGTATTGTGAATGAATATACACACAATTTTACCAAATTCTTCATATTTTGATAATTTGGTGACCACAAATATAAAACTTTGGATAAACAGAAGAATAAATTAAAAATATACCTCACTTAATATAGAAGATTGTGACTGAAAAGGAAAATGACGGGGGTTGAACATTTCCTACATAAAGATCAAATAGTTGTTATTATGCCCCATTTGTGGCACCATAAGTGGTTTGATATAACATAGCCAATGAAATGGGCCTATAATCTAAGCTGATATTGAATCCTTAGTCCTTACCACTGGTAAGGGTTGATGACTGATAAAATATGATGCACATTCTAAGTTGATGTAGGATCTTTTAGAAACATTTAGACTTTTGTAAAATAATAATAAAGAAAATGAAACAAATAAGAAATAAGAAAAATTGTAGAAAATTAAGGAAAGCTCTAGAATCTGTCAAGTCAGTTAAAATCACCCACTTTACAAATTATAAATAGGTGCTTGCCTTACTCCTTGCAATGTATCAACCTAGTTAATAATAATGAAGAAAGCTTTCATTAAAAAATCTCATCAAGCTCTCCACTATTTTCTATTGCCTGTAGCCTATAGCCCACTTTTTCTACTTCCCAAAAACCTTTCACGTCCCTTCATTCTTTTCTTCATCAAGAAACCAAACTCCACTCTTTCTAACTCTTTCTCAAACACTCAAAACAGGTCGCACCAAATTATCCCAATATCCTTTATATTTTTGTAAACAAATAATCATCAGCGGTATCAAAGCTGCATTCAGTCATTTATTGGGCGTAGTAAAATTATGGTTGAGATTAGCAATCCTACTATACCGCTTCCGTTATTTAACGAAGAAAACTATGATTTTTGGTCCATTAAAATGAGGACCTATTTTTGCTCCCAAATTTTGTGGAAAGTAGTTGAAGATGGACTAATTGTCCTTTAAGACAGTTCCACTTTCACATATGTTCAAAAGAAAGCGCTTGATGAGAGTTTACAAAAGACTCCCAAGCGTTATTTGCTGTTTAGCAAGTAGAGTTAGAAGAAAATTTTCTGCAAATCATTAGTGCCACAACTACCAAAAAAGCGTGGGATACATTGCAGGAGGAGTTTCAAGGATCTAAAAAGGTATATGTTGTTAAACTTCAATTTTTAGAAGAGATTTTGAAAATCTTAAAATGGAAGATAATGAGACTGCTAAAGATTATTATTCAAGAATAAAAGAATCAGTAAATCAAATGAGAGCCTATGGAGAAAATAACTAATAAGAAAGTAGTACAAAAAATACTAATAACTTGCACTAAAAAGTATGATTCAACATTTTCTGCTGTTGAAGAATTTAAAGATTTAGAAAAATTAACACCCATTGAACTAATGGGCTCTCTTGAAGCACATGAAAAAAGATTAAACAGGCGAAATGAAAATACTATAGAAATGCGTTTCCATCTAAAACAAATACGTGGTCTCAAAAATTAAAAGAAAGTTGGAAAAAAAAACTAAAAAACTTTAAAAATAAAAATCAAGATAAACATTTTGAAAATAAAAATATTTGCCCTCCATGTGGAATTTGCAATAGAAAAGTCACTTGGAGAAACATTGTTGGTTTAAACAAAAACCACAATATAGAAACTGTAAAAGGTCCGAGCATGTTGACAAAGAGTGCCAAATAAGAAGAAATCATCAAGCTAATTTTTCATAAGAAAAAGTAGAAAATTATCTTTTCCATGTCTCCCAAAATGTAATAAAGAAGAAAATAATATATGGCTTTTACATAGGGATGAGCAGTTCTGGGTACCCTGCATTTTTCAGGGGAACTAGAACCGCATAATGCAAGTTCTTAAATTCAAGGAATTGGAACCTAAAATGCAGGTTCTGGTTTCTTTCCCGGGTACCCTGTAAAAAGTAATTACCCCTATTAGTTTAAAAAATGACAAAAATACCTTAAAAGTTTACAAATACACCCTTAACAAATTTTGATTACTTATTCATTTGTGTCCAATGTAACCATAAATCCTCTAATCTAGGCAACACTTGAATTCAATCAATTCATCATAATTCACATAAAATTTCTCAATTAAAACAAGACCAAACAATTATTCATCTGTAAATTGTAATTTAAGTTACAAATTGTTATATTTATAATGTAATATAATAATATTGTAATTATTAAGTAATTATTTAATTATAAATGTATGTTATAATTAATTAAGTAATCTTACATGTTAAATAATGTTATATTAATTAAATTTTTAATTATTTAATTAAATATATACTAATGTTCATAATGTAATGTTATAATTAATTAAGTAATCATCGATAAATTTATATGTAATATTATTTATTAGATTTTTAACCATTAATAAGTAATGTACTATGACTAAGTAGTAAATTAATAATGTTTATAATGTAATGTTATAAATTTATACTAATTAAGTAATCATTTAAACTATGTAATGCTATAATTATAAGTGATCATAATTAATGTAATGTAATAATGTTATAATTATTACGTATATTTATTAAATAACATTTGTTATAATGTAATGTTTACAATTAATTAAGTAATCATACTATAAATTTATTGTAATGTTAATATGTTATAATTAATTAAATTCTAATCATTATTAAGATTGTGTTAATGTATATAATAAATTACTAATGTTTAAATATAATGTCAAATCAATTAAGTATAATTAATATAATGTTATAATTAATTATGTGATCATATTATGATGTAATGGTATAAGAATTAAGCAATGATACTATAAACTATAATTTAATATTGTAATTAATTAAATTTCTAATCATTTAATTAATATACTAATGTTATAATGAAATGTTATAATTGATTAAGGAATCATGCTATAAATCTATAATGGAATGTTATAATTGATAAGTAATCATACTAAAACTCTATAATGTAATGTTATAATTAATAAATTTTTAATCATTAATTAAGTAATGTAATAATTTAGTAAATTACTAATGTTTATAATGTAATGTTATAAATTTATAACTAATTAAGTAATCATTTAATAGTAATGCTATAATTAATTAAGTGATCATAATATAATGTAATGTAATAATGTTATAATTAATTAAGTGATTATTAACTATAATATAATGCTTAATTAATTAAATTTCTATCATTAATTAAATAATCATTTATATAATGTAATGTTATAATTAATGTTATAATTTAATGTCATAATCAATTAAATAACATATAATTATGTAATGTTATAATTAATGAATCATGCTATAATGAAATGTTACAATGAAAAAGTAATCATACTAAAATCTTAATATAATATATAATTAATTTGTTAAATAGAATGTTATAATTAATAAGTAATCATTTAATATAATGTAATGTTACAATATTAAGTATCGTACTATAAATTATAATATAATGTTATAATTAATAAATTTCTAATAATTATTAATATTGTGCTAATATTATATAGTAAATTAGTAATTACTAATGTTTATAATATAATGTCATAATCAATTAAGTAATTATTTAATTAGTAAGTTTATTATTAATTATGCGATCATACTATAAGTAATGTATAGTGAAATGAGTAATCAGACTATAAATCTTTAATTAATATTATAATTAATTAAATTTTTAATCATTAATTAAGTAATGTAATAATGTAGTAATACTAATGTTTGTAATGTAATGTTATAAATTTATAATTAATTAAGTAATCATTTAACTATGTATACTATAATTAATTAAGTGATCATAATATAATGTAATGAATATGTTATAATTTAATTAGTAATTATTAACTATAATGTAATGTTTAATAATAAATTCTATATCATTTAATTAAGTAATCATTGTTATAAGTAATGGTATAATTAATGTTTATAATATAATGTCATAACCAATTAAATAATCATGTAATTATGTAATGTATAATTAATTATGTAATCATACTATAATGAAATGTTACAATGAATTAAATAATCATACTATAAATTTTTAATATAAAATTACAATTAATTGTTTATATAGAATGTTATAATTAATTAAGCAACCATTTAATTAATGTTACAATTAATTAAGTAATTGTACTGTAAATTTATAATGTAATGTTATAATTAATTAAATATCTAATCATTTATTAAGTATTGTGCTAATATTTATAGTAAATAGTAATTACTAATATTTATATAATGTCATAATCAATTAAGTAATAATTTAATTATGTAATTTTATAATTAATTATGATATACTATAATGTAATATTATAACAAATTAAGTAATCATATTATAAATCTTTAATGTAATATTATATTAATTAAATTTTAATCATTTAATTAAGTATTGTACTAATGTTTGTAATGAAATGTTATTAATTAATAAGTAATAATAATTATACTAAAATCTATAATGTATGCTATAATAATTAAATTTCTAATTATTTAATTAAGTAGTATATAAATATTATAAGTCAATTAATTAAGTAGTAATCAATTAATGTAATGCTATAATTAATTATAATATAATCAATTGAGTAATGTTATAAAATTATAAATAAGTAATCATTTAACTATAATGTAATGTTATAATTGATTAAGTATGGCATTTAACTAGTAATTAAATTTATTAATGTTTATCAATTATCATAATAATAATTAAATTGCTAATTTACTATAGATATACTGAGAACTTGATAATTGAAGTAAATAACTAAATATATTATTATTCAATCAAATATACTATTTTATTCAAAAATGATTCTTTTAATAACATTAAAACACTTTTAATTGGATCCTAATTCCAATTATACACTTAATTAATCAAAACTTTAATATTAATATATTATAATATATTAAAGTTTTTAATATGGTGTAGTTTATATGTAATAAGTATAATTGTATATTTATTTAATTAAGTTATTCTAAAATTTTAACTTTTTCTATTTTAAATTTTTTATATTTAAAATAATGAAACCCCCCATTATTCACAAATATTTCATTGGAGCTCAGGTTCCAAAACAGGTTTTAAAATAGGTTCCAAAACAGGTTCCAAAAATCGGTCCCAAACAGGTTGCAAGCAAGTTCCAAGCCGGGTATTTTTTTCAGGTTTTTTTTTCAGATTCTGGTTCCAATTCCGGTTCTACCCGCTACCCGTGCTCACCCCTACAGTTTTACATAGAGGTTGCAGTAATCATATGACAAAAGATGAAACTATTTTTTGTAATATTAATAAAAAAACGAAAGTAAAAATTGGAAATGGTTAGTGTATAGAAGCAATAGGAAAAGGTACCATTGTTGTTGATACAAAAAAGGGCAAGAGGTACATTAGTGAAGTACTTTTAGTTCCAAACATAGTTCAAATCTATTAAGTGTTGGTTAAATGATCGAGAAAGGTTACTCTTTGCAGTTGAGGCAAATTCATGCACTATATATGACAAAAAGGATAACTCCCTCATAATTGCAAGAGTGAAAATGCAAGAGAACATGTGTTTCCCTATCCAATGGAGATATCGAATTGATACAGTTATGAAGGCACAAGTGGATGAATCATGGTTGTGGCACAGAAAGTTTGGGCACTTCAACTTCCACAGGTCGAAGATCCTCTAAGAAAAGAATATGATAAGAGATCTACCAACAATAAAAGAGATGGACAATACATGTGAATGATGTATGCTCGGTAAACAACATCGACAATCTTTCCCTTTTGGAAAAGCCTGAAGAGCCAAGAAGCTGCTGGAGCTAGTCCATACTGATGTTTGTGATCCAATGCAAACTCCATCAAGTGATCAAAACAGATACTTCACCCTGTTCATTGATGACTACACCAGAATGACGTGGGTCTACTTCCTACAAGAATGATCACAAGTCTTTGGAATCTTCAAGAATTTCAAAGCCTATGTTGAGAAACAAAGTGATAGAGGCAAAGATTACACCTCCAGGGAGTTCAACAAGTTCTGCAAAGAAGAAGGTGTAAAACATCAACTCATAGTTGGATATGCCCCAGAACAAAATGGCGTATCTAAAAGAAAGAATAAAATAGGGCTATTCTAAATTTCTAACGGAGAAGAGACTTTCAAAAACCTTTTGGACAGAAGCTGTATACATTGCAATCTACTTACTAAACAGATGTCTAACCAACATAGTAAAAGATAAGACACCAGCTGAAGCTTGGAGTGGACGCAAACCATTAGCTAAGCACCAGCTGCTATGCTTACATTCCGTAAGAAAAAAAGAGCAAGCTGGATGAGAAGATCGAAAAAGGAATCTTCTTAGGCTATAGTACTCAATCAAAGGACTAACGAGTTTATAGCTTAAGAACAAAGAAACTTATTATCAGTAAAGATGTCCAATTCGATGAAGATGCGACGTATAATTGGGAGACACAAAAGACAGAAAGGAAAAGTATCAACTTGCCAGCACCAACACATAATTAGCAAGGAGAAGAGGCTGATAAGCTAGAGTCACCAACACAACAATCAATACAACAATCAATCCAACAACATGAATAATCTTTTGAAGCATTACCAAGAAGAACCAGATCTTTATCAGACATCTTTGAAAGGTGTAACTTGACTATTGTCGAGCCAGAAAGCTAGAAGTAACTTTAAAACAAGAAGTATGGAAAAAAGAGATGATTGAGAAGAATAAGCAATGGGAGCTCACAAACTATCCTCAAGACAAAAAATTCATTAGGGTTAAGTTACAAAGCCAAACTTAACATTGATGGCTCAATGCAGAAGAACAAAGCAAGACTTGCTGCCAGGGGATACTCACAACAATACGGGATCGACTACGATGAAACGTTAACACCAGTAGCACACCTAGACACCATTCGAGCATTGATTACACCAGCTGAAAGATAGATGCATGGAGAATCAAGCATATCATACTATAACAAGTATAGTCATAGTTTAAAAATAAATTTCAATCAAATTGAAATAAGTAAGGTAGAACATGTTACCTTAAGCCCTTAGCAACCTTGGAGACTCTTAATTTCAAGAGAAATTAAGCAAAAGAGTATCCACACCAAGGGAAGAAGAAATTTGACCAAGAGGGAGATTTAGGGTTCTTAGAGATTTTTCTCTACACAAAATTATATATCATTTTCTTTATATAGGAATCCTTGTAAACAATTTAATAATTGTTTTGGACTTCCTTAAACAATTCCATAATTGTTATGAAGTTGTTAACTTCTTTAAATGATAACATTGGATTAACATTTAATCACAATTAACAATTTAACTCTTAAATTGTTACATAACATTTAACCCTTAAATTGTTTACAATTACAACCCTTGTAAAATCCAATTTAATTAAAGAAAATGTTTCATATAATAACTTTATTACCCTTAGTAGGTGCTAGCCAACCTTGGATAATCAACTCTCTTTGGCTATTTCTTCATTCTCCTTAGTTTTTATGTGTGACCTCTTAGGTTCACTGTGGCCTAGCCGTGGGCCCAATATCACAATCTATTTCGATATGTTTTGTCATAACTCTTTATGAACAAAACTCCCACTGATTATGGTAGGCATCTAGCAATGCTCAATAACCCTTAAGTCACAATGAGATATACTCCAACGAACCTTTTACAATTATACACGTTGTATAATCAAATCCTTCCATTATCTAATCCCAATTAAGAATGGTTCATGGTATGTCAAATCCTTATCTTAATTTTAATACAATACATACGGAACGTGTTCCATGAAACAACCTTTCATGTAACATTTTATATACCCTGGCCGGAGATTTCCCTTTTCCAATGTATCTTGACTTGTCTAGGAACTTGATATCAATCTATACCAATCAACGGATCCCATCTTGACTATCACTTGTCCTCACACATAAACAACACATGGCCAAATCGGCTTATTACACATGGCATGATTACTCATGTTTATACACCATATGAACCATATGCGTTTATGCAGAATCCAATCATGATATCTCAGTCTAAGGATTAATAATACCCTAGTCCCGATCTTATGATAAATCATTGACTACATTTTAAATGTCCATGTGATTCATCATAAATGGCCATATTCGATAAACAGTTCACTAACCGCGTATCCATGCTAATGCCCTAGTGATATAACTTTTATAATCACCCACACCAATACCATCACATGATATTCTACGGAGGCATTCAGCATGCCTACTATGTAATATTATTGCCCAATTAATATTACCTATGTAGGGAATACTTTGATGATTTTGATCTTCTAAAGATTTGTATCATCCGGACATTTCACATGTAATACATATATATAAATGAAGCAATAAACCACATGTGAAATAAGAACATTTTCTTTTATTGATAAGATAAAATGTATATACAAACTATATATATTCACATATATATACAAAACATAATACCTCGGAACCGATGACACGATTGGTTCCTAGGGCATACACTAACACTAGCCACATAGAAAAAGTGGAAGATCTACCAACTAGATGTGAAGTCTGCATTCCTCAACGACTATCTGTACGAAGAGATATATTTCGAGCTGCTGCCAGGGTTCATGGTTCAAGGAATAGAAGACAAAGTTCTCAAGTTGAGGAAGGCTTTGTACAAGTTAAAGTAAGCTCCGCGAGCCTAGTATAGTAGGATAGACAATTACTTTATTGAGCAAGGATTCAGGAGGAGGCAGAGTGAGCCAACACTAACATCAAGACTGACAAAGTTACAAAAAACACACTTATCGTCTCTCTATATGTGGATGATCTTATCTAGACAGGCAATTGCGAAAAGATGGTTTGAGATTTCAAGGAAGACATGATGGGCACATTCGAAATGACAGATATGAGTTTGATGCACTACTTTCTTAGAATCGAGATAAGCTAAAGAAAAGAAGGAATATTTATCTGTCAAAAGAAATATAGCGAAACTCTACTAAAGAAGAACAAAATGGAAGGATGCAAGACAGTTGCTATTCCACTCGATAGCAACAAAGCTCTGAAAAAGGAAGATGGTTCACCAAGCGTAGACCAGACAAAATTTTGAAGCCTTATTGGAAGTCTACTCTACCTAACAACCACAAGACCAAATGTCATGTACACAACCTGTCTACTATCAAGATTTATGCAAAGTCTAACACAGGTACAAACATGGAGCAACAAAACGAGTACTTAGATACTTACAAGAAACAAAGAACTACGACATCTAGTATGAATTCACACCTGACTCAAGACTAATTGGCTACATCGACAACGATTAGGCAAGATTCGTGGACGACATGAAAAGTACATCACGATATGCATTCACACTCGATTTAGGAATATTTTCTTGGGCATCAAAGAAACAAGCAACAGTTGCATAGTCATCAGTAGAAGCAAAGTATATTGTAGCTACATTAACTACAAGTATAGCTATATGGCTAAAACGCATACTTGAAGACATGAGAGAAACACACACACACACACACACACACACACACACACACACACACACACACACACACAAAAACCTACGGAGATTAATTGCGATAGTAAATTTGCAATAGCAATGGCGAAGAATCTCGTGTTTCACAGCAGGACTAAACACATAAGCATCAAATATCACTTCATCGGAGAAGCATAAGCAAACAAAGAGATTGAACTCAAGTACTACAAGACTGAAGAACAACTGACATATATTTTCACTAAAGCACTACCGAGAGGATAGTTTGAACAATTACGAGACTTGATCGAAGTCACAAGAATGAGCATCAAGGAGGAGTGATAAAATATTATACACATTCCAGGTTGATGTAGGATCTTCTTCTAGAAACATTTAGACTTTTGTAAATTAATAATAAAGAAAATGAAACAAATAGGAAATAAGAAAAATTGTAGAAAATTAGTGAGAGCTCTAGAATCTATCAAGTCGGTTAAAACCACCGACTTTACAAACTATAAATAGGTGCTTGCCTTACTCCTTGTAATGTATGAACCAAGTTATTAATAATGAAGAAAGCTTTCATAAAAAAATCCCATCAAGCTCTCTACCATTTCCTATGAATAATACTACACTTACAAACTTCTTATACAAACTTTTTCATACAAACTGATATGGCAAAAGATGATTGGGTGTTAAATTTGTTTTTAATTATTTAATTTAAAATCATCCAATCAACTTTTGCCACACTAGTTTGTATGAAAAGTTTATAAGTGTAGTATTACTCATTTCCTATAACCTAAAACCTATAGCCCACTTTTTTTTTGTGGGTATGGTAATTGTGGCCATCCCTTGCCCTTGCTACAACTTGAACCCAAGACACGTTGATGTTTTAACTCCTCATTCCATCCTTCACTCCATTAGGTCACAAGGGGTGGTTACCTATAGCCCACTTTCTCTACTTCCAAAAAATCTTCACGTCGCTTCACTCTTTTCTTCATCAAGAAACCACTCCACTCTTTCTAACTCTTTCTCAAACACTCAAAACAGGTTGCATCAAATTATCCCAATATCCTTTATATTTTCTAAACAAATAATCATCAATGACTATGAGTGCGTTTGTTTTACTTTTTAAAATAGTATTCTATAATAGAATACTATTTAATGAAATATGATAGGATTCTGAGAATGTGTTCTGGAAAATATTTTCTAAAAATATTTAGATTTTTTTTAACCCCTTCAATTTGTTAGTTTAACTAAACACCCATAAAATAAAAGTTTATAAATTAACAAAAACATGCCCACCCACCAAACTATTGCAGACAACTGGCCACCACAGCTGGGTGGTAGTTGAAAGTCACTGGAATGGCGCACGATCAACTGGATCTGGCCGGTCATGCGTATATCTAGCCTTTTCCAACTAGATCCACCATGGATCTGGATAGAAACAACCAAATCTATGGTCAAAGATTTGGCCGTTGGCGATGACCATATCTTGACCGTTGACGACAAGATCTTTGACTGTAGATTTAGTTGGAAATGGACAGATTAGTGCACGACCGGCCAGATCCAGCCGGTCATGCGTTGTTACGGCGTCAGCTCTCTTTACTCATAGTCAAACCATGCCAGAAGGCCCAGAACCCATTTTTGGTCGCGTCTCAGAATATGCCTAAGAGCTGGGCTTCGATAATGTTCACTCTTTCACTTATATTGACGAGATAACGACTCTCCTGGAGGTAAGGTGTGCCAATCATGGTATTGAAAGACTTCCGATGGGTCACTCCTGGATGGAGCTCGCACAAAATGTAATTTCTGACTCTCTTTTTATTTACGCGCTTTTAGAAAGGGCTTGATTATAATTTATAACAAATAAAGTACAGCCCAACAAAATTAATACAATTGCTGATAATTCGTTTCTAACTTCTATTCCCACGGAAGAGGAAATTCACAAGACTATTTTCAGTATGGATCCACATAGCGCACCAGGTCCTGATGAGTTTAGTGGGGCTTTCTTTCAAGGCTGTTGGGACATTATTAAAGCTGACGTGATACAATTTGTGCAATATATTTTTCAACACTCCTGGCTGCATCCAAATCTTAACTCAAATTTGATTACTCTTATTCCAAAAGTGGCTTCAGCAGATTTTTTTAACCAGTTTAGAACTAAACTTGCTCAAGTTTCACACTCTTGGGAGAAACAGGCAAGGGTTATACATTAGAAATCATAATTTGGTTCTAAATAAGTAATTAGCTGAACGTTTCCATTTTTATTGTTTCCATGAAACAGAAAATAAAAGTTTTACATCGATAATGGCTTCACCCATGTAATTGAAGGTTTAACATGTTAAAATTGCCTTTAATTTTTTGAGATTTGGCATACATGTGTATCATATTAGATTCTTACTTTGTCTGCGTCAAATTGTTTGAAGCTGATCTGTTTTCCGTTTTAACTAAAATACAATCTGAAGAGTTATGTAATGGGTTGTCTTCAGATCTTTAAATGGATTGGATACAATGTTAACCAATGCAAAATGAATGATGCCCGTTTAATTTATTTGCTTGCAGGCCAAAAGAAAAACATAAAATTTAAGTATGTTCTGCTAGCTAGCTTACAGAGGTGTTTGCCTTTAAATGAGTTAGATGAGTTTGGTTCAACTTATAAAAGTAGATTTTACCATATCATATTATGTAGTTTTAATTGCTCAATTAATGCTTAAAATATTTGCGGAAATAGCTTTAATTAAGAAGAGGAAGTGTATTTTGAGTAAAGCATCAACGGGATCTTAAGAACCATGCCAACTTTGATGTTTAAACTGACATTGAAAATATAGTTTGATCATGGCATTGCAGACACGGAAAATCATAATGTTTTGATGTCTTCCAAAAAACAAATGTAATATGGGTGCATATTCTAAGAAGAAATGGGCTTATTTTATCTGTACTCATATGACCGCTGCCGGATCACTACTAGTGCTAGAAACAAAAGGGGTTAAATTGCATTCTAATCAAACCTGTGAGTGCCATGACTCATACCAAAACACATTGCTTATTTGTGAAATCGATAGATAGACATGTTAAAAATCCACTTACATGTCTATAATGGTTGCAGGTAAGTGATAAGAACTGGGCTTCTTACTTTGTGAACTCCATCCCTCCATATCAAACCTCCGAACTCCGGATTTGTCTGTCGAGATCTCGTTGTGAAGGTGACCTTGTAAGACAGTTTCTGGTATTTCTGGGTGAAATTCAGGCTTCTTGGTTCCACTTTTGTGGTAACACCTTTGAAGGGTGAAACTACAACGCGGTAATTAGAGACTGGAGACCCAACATTAGTGGCTGTTCTATGAAGAGTTATAGAAGAAACGTTTCCATTAGCTTTGACCACTACTGAGATTGCAGGGTAGTTTAAGTCCCCTGGACTGGCAAAAGAGTGATGGCAAGACCTATTTGCATACTTGGAAAAAGCTTTGAGCTGTCCTAGGGATAGCTTTTGTGTGCAGAGGAATTCAAAGTAATCCTGTGCATCAATGTCGTAAATCAAACCTGGGTCTAGAGCTTTCTCTGGGTTGATGTGTCCAGCCCCATGGTCATATGGAGTTGAGGGTGCAGCTAATGAGGCATCTATAAGAGGATTATGTGTATTATCATGAACATAAGCGGTTGTCATAAGTGCAGATTTTATGGCTGCCGGACTCCATTCTGGGTGCCTTGCTTTAAGCAGGGCAGCAACTCCACTCACATGAGGGCATGACATTGAAGTTCCAGATAATATATTGAACTGCACTCTCCTGTGATCTGTTGGCAAGCTTGATGGACCTGTTTCACTCGTCCAAGCCGCAAGAATGTTGACCCCAGGTGCCACCACATCAGGTTTCAGAATTTCAAGACTAAGTAAATTTGGCCCTCTTGATGAAAATGCTGCCACTACAGGGGAAGGCCTAATTCCCAACCTTGTACCGAGAAATGTAAGACTTGCAGTTGCTTTCCGATTTGTTAACGCATAACTCTTTATTGCTTTCCCTTCAGTCTCCCCTACTGCTACTGCCGGAAGAAGGTGACAATCGGCAACTAACTCCTCTCCGTTGGCAGCCGTATTTGAAAGAATCATGCCTACACCTCCTGCATCTTTAACCACTTGACCTTTCTGAACTCGAGGACTAATACCACGGTCACAGATCACAATTTTTCCAGCTACTACACTTGGATTCAGAGTTCCCTCCAAACACAAAGAGCTTGGATCAGGGCTGCTTGAGTTGCTACCCATATAAACTAGAGGATATTTCTTATTTGCCGTCAAAACTCTCCGCCCTTTATACAGTGAAACTCCAGTAATAGTCCTGCCTGTTCCAAGCTTAACAGTAGCTGGAAAATTTCTATCCATGGTACTAGCGCCAACTGTGGTGATCCATGGTGATACATTTGTGAGACTGACGGGGTCTGGGCCTCCATTTCCCGCAGAGCAAGACACGAAAACACCCATCTCCATCGCCCCGAAAGATGCTATTGACAAACTGTCATGATAATAAGATATCACCCCACCACCCAATGATATTGATAAAACATTCACTCCATCAGCCACTGCTCGATCAACTGCCGACAATATATCCGAGCTGAAGCATCCCCCAGACCAACACACCTTATAAGCTGCAATTCTCGCACCAGGGGCCATTCCTCTTGCTGTTCCATGAGCATAACCCAAAAGATTTGCACCGTGTACAGGAGAACCAGCCACAGTTGCCGCTGTGTGAGTCCCATGCCCATCTTGATCTCGAGCTGATTTATACTCAGTTTGTTCATTGATTTTTCCAGTCGCAGTCTCATATCCACGGTAGAATATTCTCGCACCCACAATTTTTTTATTGCAGTGATGCTTTTGGAAACCTCGGCCTGTTTCACAGATTCCTTTCCAGTGAACCGGTACCGGTGTCATGCCGGTGTCATTGAAACTTGCACTCTCCGGCCATATCCCAGTGTCAAGCACTCCTACAACAACATCGTGATCAGCTAGTTTCTGAGACCAAACACTGTTACTGTCTTCTGGTTCTAGCCCAAGGAACGTGGGACTCCTTGTGGTATGAAGTTGGTATTTTGTATCTGGGAAGATGGCCACAACTCCATCTCCTTCCTCTAGCCTCTCTGCCTCTTGTTCACTCAAACGAGCAGCCACTCCATGAAAAGTAGTCTCGTAATTGTAAATTATCCTGTCTTCTTCATCTGCATCACCTTCTTTCTCAGGTTCAAAGACAACAGATTTTACTTTTGATAAGTACCAATCAAGGTGACTGGAGAACGATTCTGGCATTGCAGAGTTATCCATCTGAACAATGTAAGTCTTCTTTGTCAATGAAACACCGGCGGAGAAACCATTGTGGAAGGCAAGATAGTTCATGAGAATGAGGAAAAACCATTTTGTTACAGGATTTTCTCCCATTCGAAGGCTACCAAAGAACAGTTTTTGAGACAGATGCAGCAAATTAAAGATATAGAAATAAGAAGGTGGGTTCTGTGAGGTAGTAGTTTGAGAATTGAAATATCTAAGAGAAGGTAGGAGAGGGCCTTAATTAATCAACCATTTCATGTTGTTGAAGGTAATAAAGTTGGTTGGTTTGAATCGTGAATGCAAATTGAAGAGGTCTAGCTATAAGAGCTGACAGAAGTTAATATGTGTACCAGTGGTACTATAATCATAAACCCGTAACTTTTCTAATAAATATAACATATCGTAAGTAGTCAGTTCATAATTAATTTTATTTGTTCAATAATAAATCTCGTCTAACTAAATATAAACTGGTCAATTATAAACTATAACATTTATATTTATGAGAAAAAATGGTGGTAAGTATTAACTTTCTCTTTCAAATACATTTCATGTTTATTCTTCTGGCCTCTGGGGACACTTGTTTTACTAGCAGAGGAGTCTGTTACTTGAGAGTTGGGTCAAGAAACTCAATTTATTGATAAGAAAAAGCTTGACCGCAAAGAGATATTTTTATAACAGTAATGAAATGGGTTTTGGAGATTGAATCTGGTTTCAGCTTTTTCGCCGTTGTTTGGTTGGTGAGTCTTAACTTTCAACTTAAGTGATGAGAGTTATTATGGGTTATCGTCCTCTGGGGGACAGCTTTTCTAGTTTTCTTTGTTCTTTTGATTGTTGTGATCGAGGAAATATTTGGATCCCAACAAAGACATTTCAATGGGTAATGCTTCTTCACCACAAATAATTTCCAAAACATTTTCAAGTACAGTTCTAGTAACAAAAATTTCTATGCGCAAGTGGATGTGGTACTGTATATCAGCATGACTTTTATTTTATTTTAAGTAAAATAATATAAAAATTAATAAAATCGTTGGTTGAACGATGAAATTAAAAGTAAGAATTGACGTACAGAATTCCAATAATGCTCTTGAAAGGATTTTATATTATTATTATTTTTTTTTTTGCAGGTATCCGATGATATGGTCCCCATATTCACACGATGCATGTCTCCACACCGTCCGCTCAATACAGATCATTTTCTAATTTCTCAAATTAGTCTGTGTTGTTTTGCATTGGGAATTTTGTTGTTTATAAGTTTATTTGGGTGGGATATGATTTATTTTGATGGCGATTGCGGAAGTTAGTAGGTACAAGTAATACCATATTTAATGTGTTGATATTGAGCTCTTCCACCATATTAAAGATTTTTTGGGTGGGAGTTATATCAATCAGAATAAGTGATAGAGTTAGTAGGTAAAAGTAATACCATATTTAATGTGTTGATATTGAGCTCTTCCACTATATTAAAGATTTTTTGGGTGGGAGTTATATCAATCAGAATAAGTAATAAAGAGAAAACATAATTAAAATCATAAATTGCATGAAAAACACAATAATTTAATATCATTCCATATAATTTACGATTAAACCTAGTGCATGTGAAAAAAGAAGAACTCAAATTGAACATTAAATAACTTGCTCCCTGAACATCCCCCTTTTTAAAAATATCATTTGATCATGTGTATTTCAAACTTAATGTTTAAAATAATATTCCCCAAATGCACGTCAAAAGACACAACGTTTTAAAACTCGGCTCTGGGTGAAACTCGGCAAAGTGGCTAGGTCTTGGGTTGACCGGTTGAACTGATTTGACCGGCAAGTCAAATTGGTGACATCAACATGTAAAAAGATTTGAAATCCAACAAAAACTCCCCTGAAATTTGCACACAATTCCCTAATGGTTTGAAATCCTTCAAAACACCCCAAATTATACCGTCGACATCGACAACCTAGGCCAAATAGGGCTTGTTTCCAACGTCAAAATCACACCCCATCACCACGAAAACTCTCCCCTCAGCCTCCTAACTAAAACCCATCTCAATTCTCAACCCACCTCTGTTCACCTCGCCAATCGGGCTATTGCCGCCGACTTATTTTTTCAATTTTCGGTCGTATCATTCATTGGAAATCAAATTTGTCGCCATCTTTCCACTCACCGGTCCTTCCTCTTCAAAGCCCTAATATCCAAGCCACCAATTGCTTGCTGATCGCCGTCCATAAATCTAACGTTTGCTTTGATAAGTTATAAATAGTTAAAATTGGGAACCCAACCCAGCCAAGGCCTTGGGTCTTGGTTAGACCGGTTTAGCTGGCCGGGCCGAGTCAGATTTTAAAACTTTGAAAAGACATATTAATATTAAACCCTTGCACTCTTCTTTTTAATACTAAAATTCTTCTCTTTACTTGACTTCCAAATCTTTAAGAGAAGTGAGGGTATTGGAAAGGTAAAAGAGAGACATGGTTAACTCTCTTGCAAGAAACGGCTTAGAGATCTGAAACGTTGAGTAAATTGAAATACAACTTTGGAAACCTATATAAAAACAATGAAAAATTAGACTTTCTTCTCTTCAAGGAAAAAGTGTCAAAATTTTCTTTGCATTTGTTGGCTTCACTTTAGATATTTGAGTTCATCAATACTAAGATAATGAAACAAGGGTCAAGGGCTTCATTTCCTTTTGTCTTGTATAATAGAATTACTAAATAAAAATAGAACAGAGGGCATTTTCTAATTTGAAGTGACAATTCAATCGATTTTGGGTCGGTGGGGTTGGTCATACTCAATATTTCTGTTTAATAATTTACAAGAAGATGACACCAAGACCACTAAAATGTTCCCTATCTATCGAGAGCAGCAATAAATTTTACTTTTTCGGATCATATAATGTTTTATTATAAGAGGATGTTATATTAGTGAAAAGATATATCACTTTAAAGATTATTGAAAATGTTTAAAGAAATATGCTTGGTTGATTGAAATAAATTGATGAATATGTTATATCTATATGTTTGGTTGGGAGGATAAATGAGTGGATATATTATATAGATTATTAAATTACTTTTTTTTTTTAATATTAATATATTATTATTTTTTAAATCATTATTTTAACCCCCTATATTTAAAATTTTGCTAAAACACCCTAGCCATATAAAACTTTAATTTGTAATAAAATCACCCCCACCCACCCCAAGCCATTGTCGGCATCTAGCCACCATCGTCGACCGTCATCGGTAATTGACGAAATGATGCATGACCGCCTGTATATGGTCGGCCGTGCACGGGTAAAGCCATTTCCGACCATGATCACAAATCCATGGCCATTTCATTGTCAAAGATGTGGTCATATCATGACCATAGATCTGGCTATGAAAATGTCAGATCTTTAGCCGTGAAACGCTTGTCGTTTCAAGGCTAGATCTATGGCCATTTCATGGCCACATATTTGGTTGTGAAACGACCTTACTGGTGCACGACAGGCCAAATCCTGTCGGTCATGCGCCATTACGGCAACTGTCGCCAACGGTTGGCAGTAGTTTTGGGTAGCTGGAGGTATTTTATTAACTTTTAAACATTTTGTGGCTGGAGTGTTTTAGCTAATTTCTCAAATGTAGGGGGGCTGGGTAATTGTTATTTGGTGGACATTTGAGAGCAATTTTGTCTAAAATCGTATTTAATTAAAGGAAAAATAGGTATAAAAATCATATTACCTTAGTAATATTTTAATAATAGCCCCTCGGGAGAGTATCTAACTACTCCTTATATTACCAACAGTAAATACTATTTACAATAAAAAATACCCGTAATATTTTATTACTTGTAAACCAAACAACGAAATCTTGTAAAATAAACGAAGATTACCCTTGTTATCTTATATGACCCCAAACCAAACACACCCTTTAGGTAGTTCATATCCTTGTTGAATCTTCAATTTCCAACTTTTGTTTGGCTAAAAACCTTTTAAAGTAGAAGCGTATTTAACCTCTCTAATACACAGATTTAACCATTTCTCATATGTACTTGGTAATTAATTAATGATAATTGTATTATCACCCACAACAAAAGCACATTGCAATGCTGGAAATTATTTCAATCTTAGCCTAAAATATAATTATAAATCGATTAATGACATGCAATTATTATCATAACTAAGCTTGATGTGAAGTGAAATAAATAATCTAGGAATAATAAATTATGGTTATGAAAGGTGAAAAAGAAAAGAAACTAAATGTGAGTGGTGGAGTGGTTCGACAGCGACTCTTTGGTATATTATTCAAAAGGTCTTGAGTTTTAATCCCTTCTAGGTTGCTAATAGGAATAGTTACTAAAATTCTTATCCGACTGACAGTTTCAGAGTCTTGAAAGATTAATTAAGGTGCACGTAAACTGGTTTAGACACCTCTGGTTATTAAAAAATAAAAGATGAAAAGAAAAGAAGGATAAGTAGTGGTCCAGGAACAAACTAGCTGTGATGACTGATGATATTAAATGTGAAGAAGAGGCAGAGCAGGGGCAGGCAGGCACCACCAGCCAAAGAAAATAGTAATGGTACTTAATGGTTATGGAGATTCTTCTGATTCGTTTTTCATGTACATTTATTTACTCCTGGGCACCTTGTTTATTCAAACGGCATTTCAGACATTTATTTCTACAACAGAAGGGAGCACAACTGGGTACAAGAAACTCCACAGGCTTGAAAATGAAGTGGTACATGGCCATGTTGTGAGGATCAAAATCAAAGAATCAATGGCTTTACCTTTAATTTCTTCTATTGGTTTGCATTTTGATTCTTATTGGGAACCAGATTGGCAGTCACTTGAATTACTTTTCAAAGAAATATGAGACAAGTGCTCTGTTTTAGATGCTTTTTCAAGTACTTTCATTGCAATTTTGTTAGAATAGAACTCTCCCTTATAAACTTTATAAATTATTAGATCATCTTTCCTTCCTCTTAAAGGCATTTGCAAAATTATTGTTTTCTCAATTATTTATGAATAACCTTCTGCTGTCTCTCTCTTTTTATTTTATCTCTCTTTTTATTTTATATTCATCAAAACCAAAAGAGAGTGTACAACAGAGAGAACAATATTCGGATTTTTATTTTTCAGCCCCAATGCATTTTGTAGAATACTAAAGGTGAAATGATGTAGTAAATTTCAACTGTTTACCTTAAGTCAGGACATTAAAAAGTCAAAACTTACAGTTCTATAAACCAAATTATTCAGAACTTGAAACCAAACAAATGCGTTCAAAGGAAATAATACAATAGTTTTCGTTGGAAATCGAAGCTTCTCTTCAAAGGTTGCCTGTTCGGCCATATGGCGTCAAAGGGGGAGAGCAAAACTGAGGCCCTAAACCATCCCTAAGACCTATATTTGATTTATCAACAAGGCTGCAGGACCCAAGTCTGAAAACCTTCATGATGTACACGAAGTTACAAATTAAGCCCAGTGACTGTACATTAAAAAAAAAACACATTAATAGCAGACTATAGTCATAGTAAAGTAAGCCCAACTTTATATCATCACCCCATGTTTGGATACTGATGAATACAGTCAGCCCATGGGCCCTTCTTGGACTCCCCAATAATGGGCCTTAGACACTCCAAAACTACACTATTGCACTTAGGCCCAGTTCCTATTCCAAGTTGCCAAATTTTGTCACCTTTCTTCAGTCTCTCTTTAGCCTCCATGTAAGCTAACTCATACCACAGTGAAGAAGACGACTGGTTACCAAATCTATGCAATGTCATCAAAGCAGGCTCCATGTCTTTCTCACTAAGCTTCATGCCTTTTGCTATCTCCCTTATCAATGGCCTCCCTGAAACTGGCAAGCAAAAATGCTGTATCACATTCTTAAAATTTGGCACGTAAATTTCCCCAGATTTCTGAATAAACTTCTTCCTAAAGATCGAAACACCGTGCAAAAGTTTTTCTGTAAAAGGTAAGATTCTGAAACCGAGAATGGTGATATTCGCTCTCAGTGTTTCTCCGACTACTTGTAGCAAATCCCTATTGAGTGTAACCCCAAGTTTTCCATTAGAATCTTCTTCGCGAATTCCGGCCAGATAAGCCTTGTCCTCAAAGGCTCTTTGGGTTCTAACTGTGCATAAAAGCTTGTATTTTGATGATGTTTTTGCTTCTTTTTTGTTTGTTAGCAAGATTGCTGCACTGCCCATTCTAAAGAGGCAATTAATGAGCAGCTTGGGCTTCTCATTACCTGAATACCAACCTGTGGATAATATTTCGGTGCTAAGAACAATGGCGTAGGAGTTCTTGTGCGTTTTGAGAAGGTTTTCAGCCAAATCAATTGCCAGAGCACTAGCACTGCACCCCATACCAGAGAGATTATAGCTCATAATGTCTCTCTTCATGGAGTATTTGTTAATAATAATAGAAGACAGAGAGGGTGAAGGGCAAAAACCGCTGCAGTTTACAATGAGAATGTCAATATCACGAGAAGAGAGTTTAGTTTTAGAGAGAAGGTCTTCCATTATAGGGAAGAGAACCATTTGGACTTCTTTAATGGATTCTTGCTGATGGGTTTTTGGAGGAATATAGTGTAAGGCTGGAGGGAGATAAGTCTCTTCACTTAGTCCTGAAGAAGTGAGGATTTTGGACATGAAAGCTATGCTTTCACTGTCAAAATATTCAATCATGGAGGCGTTTTCAAGAAAGGTGGAGAATGGCACTCTGCAGAAGCAAGGTGGCTTGAAACATGAGAAATCTACCAGGAAGACAGCTTGAGGCTTTGACATCAGATAGTATCGGAGAACGTAAACAAGAAGGAAACAAGTTAACAAAATGAAATGGAAAATGAATTTCCACTGTTCAAAGATAAAGAATGCTTCAATGAATGTTACAAGTATTAGAACTCCAAATCTCAGGAGCTCCAAGAGAGCTGAATGCAGGTGTTTAAAAGATGACATAATGGATGGGAGAGTGCTTATGTTTTTGAAAACATTTTCTTGGTTGACATTGGAAAAGTACCCCATTTGAGAGAGAAGGAACCAGGAAGAAAGGGTATGGTACTGATTCCAGCAGAGTTTGAGAGTTTAAATGGAGTGTAGTGTAGACTCTTGACTCTCCAGAGCCAGAGTTAAAGAACAAACTGTAAAATTATTGCAGTTGGCAGAAAAAAAATTCAGTAAACTACAAGAAAATTCTAGTAATAATTAACTGAAAAGCAATCTGTATGGTCAGTCAAATGGCTGTTCAAATATCAACGTGAACCAAAAAAATTGCAAGAAAAATTAAATTCCAGACTGAACGCCATAAATATTGTTAGTTGAGACTGAAACTTAATGACACTTAGTTTCCACCGGAAACTCGAAACAAGCCTTGCCAAGAGGTAAACCGATTTCTAGAAAGAGGAGAGTGAAGTTTGACTACAGCAATTATGGAGTTTTGTTTCACTTTTCACGAAAAGGCGAGTAATGCAAGCAGTACTGCTGCTGCAGATAAGCTGATACTTTTGACCGTTTGTACTTTAATGTTCTAGCTCAGTATAATTTATTGCTTGATCCAAAAGGTCATGGCAATGGCAATGGTTGGCAGTGGCACATGAAGGAAAAGAAAATCACTGCTAATTTCTTTCATCTTGGCCTTCTAAAATGCATTAAATGGGGCTGAAGCAGGACCTGTATAAGCCAAATTGATTTTAAGTGTTTTGAGAGTAATTTTAGTTACAATGCATTGGTGACAATAAATCTGAAAGGTGCCTAACCTTCCCTTGTAGTTGACTTTGATACATTTATGATTACAAGATCCAATCTCCCGTCCAGAAGATGGCAAGTTCAACAACTTCTGACCATGTGGGGTAATTTTTCAGCTGTAATGGCATTGCAAAAATTACAGAAACCTCAAGTCATGAAGACTTAATTTAATTAGTTCAATACAGTAAAAACGTAGAATTCTAAAACAAATCATTCAGAACTTAAAAACGAAATAAATTTGTTCAAAGAAATAACTTGTAGTTTTCGGTGGAGAATTTTAACTCTACAAATTCTAATTCTACAGGGTTGATATGCAAGGCAGAGTTATTTTATGTGCAAAAGGCTGCCTCATGATTCATGAATTTTGAGATTTGGGTAGTTAGGTCGGTATGTCAAAGTCAGCATTACTGTCATCTTTTAGTCATTTAAACAAGACGTGCAAATCTGAGGCCCTAAACCGTCTCTAAGGGCTATTTTTGATTTATCAATAAGGCTACATACCAAAATCTGAAAGACCTCATGATGTCCACAAAGTAGTCCATTAAGCCCACTGAGTGTACGAGAGTGCGGCCCTTGTGTTTTAAAAATAAAATAAAATAAATAAAAACTATCATATATAAATAATAATCTTTAACGTGACAATTCATCATTGATCAGTTTGTAAAATAGGTTTTACTTATTTATTTATGAATTAACTAATGACAAGCTCTTATGTAAGATTGTAAATCTAGTATTATTAACGTATAAAATATTTGATAGGATCTTTTCCTTAAAAATATTCACACTTTTTTTTGTTGACATAATAAAACCTAATTATATAAGAGAAATCTCATTTATTGATAAACGTGGAACAATGAATGCATTATTAATACTCGCCTTACACCAAACGCTTATGTCCCGAAATGCAGGATGGAAAATCTTTTTAAGTGAATTCGTATCTTAATTTTATGCAATATTTTAAGGAGTAAAAGCAAGACTTTATGTCTTTCTTTCTCCTTGGAAAGAAAGACATGAAGCAAGAAGAATCATTAAGTAAATTGCACCGACACTTCAAGACATCAGTGGGTTTATAAGCTTTATTTTGACCAAGTCCATATTCGTTTGATATTTTTTCTTTTTTGTATTTTCCTTCCGTTTTCACCACTTCTCTCTTTTCTAAAGCAATCATTTTAAAATACTTTGTAATTTGTTAACACTGTCTTTGTACACATAAATTAAAGATCCTCCATCACTTTTTCAATAAGATTTTCCAGATATATACAATTAATTTTGATATTTTCCTTTCAGATTTGCCTTTCGTCATGCTTACATACTCAAAAAAATTATTTTATTTACTCTTAATAGGAACAATTAGAAAGATGTGAAAGAGATCCAGCTGCTTACATACCTAAAAAAATTTCAAACCTCCAATAAATTAATTAAGGAAATATTTAGGTAATTCAGAGTTGGTTACCATTTAAAAATGATTGACAAAAAAAGATCCTAAAATTACTGGTTTATCAATTAATAATTGATCTTGAATCCGGAGAATAGATTGAGCAAAATTAATTACTATTTATAGGTTGATTGTAATAATAAAATTATTATTTTATTCATTAATACATTAGATCAAAATTTAGAGACAATTTAAAACCAATTGATCTCCTTACATATAGATAATAGATTTCACCATAAAAAAAGGTAACTACATCTTCCTCGAAATCAAATAACCTAGAAATTTGAAATAAATAACCACCCGTGAATGATAGTAGCAGAAAGAACAGTAAAAAAAGCCCACCAGAACACACAAAAGAATCAAAACAAATTCCAAACAAAAGATTGGTTACACTCAGATTTCTTTTATGCTTTGTCTCTAGTTCACCAAAGAATCTGCACCCCTTTTTTGTTTGGTCCCCTATCTTATCATACAACCCATCTCCACCAAGCAAGTTTTCTCTCAATAATTTCCTCTATTTATATAGAGAGGGAGAGAATTATTGAGCAAAGAGAAACCATAATCAGATGATTATGACTAAGTTATTGTGTTTTTTACTCACAATAACGTTGTTTCAACTATTAGAATTTGCTATTTCTCGACGTGAGCAAGTTACAACACCACCATTGCCTGTTTTGCCACTTCCATCTTATACTCAACTTAAATGGCAACAAAGAGAGATCATAATGTTCTTCCACTTTGGAGTTAACACATTCACCGACTCTGAATGGGGCACTGGGAAAGAAAACCCGGCTATTTTCAATCCAATCGGGCTCGATGCCAACCAGTGGATCAGTGCAGCAATGGACGCAGGAGTTTCTCTTGTCATACTTACTGCAAAACACCACGATGGATTTTGCTTGTGGCCTTCAAAATATACTGACCATTCTGTCAAACTTAGTCCCTGGAAAAATGGACATGGTGACGTGGTACAAGAGTTTGTAAATGCGGCTAAAGCTCGCGGAGTCGATGCAGGATTGTATTTATCTCCATGGGATCGCCATGATCCGAGATATGGCCACGATTTGCAGTAAAATGAATACTACTTAGCTCAAATGCAAGAACTACTCACCAGGTGCCTCAATTTTCTCTACTTTGTTAAAAATAAGTTAATTTTTTAATCCGCTTCATCCGATTGATACGTGGCATCTATTATTGGTAGATATGGAAACGTGAGGGAGATATGGTTCGATGGAGCAAAGGGTCCAAATGCGGTTAACATGTCATACTATTTTACAGAGTGGTTCGCCATGGTGAAAGAGTTGCAGAGTTCCATTAACGTATTTTCGGATGCGGGTCCGGATGTTAGATGGGTTGGTAATGAAAAAGGATTCGCCGGAAGCACATGCTGGTCGACCATCAATCGCACATCTCTATCAATAGGAAATGGAAGCATCGTTGAGTGAGTATTTTTTATTAACCAAATCATGCAAATTACAGTATTATCTGAAATGAGCTGTTTGCAATTAAAACTTAGTTGTTGGTTCTTTATCAAGTTTGGTGGAAATTTGGTTTCTTGTTAGCGTTTCATCCTTTAATATCTTCTCTAAGCTGATATTGTTTTCACATTTCAATGAGAAGAGATACGTCAACTTCACGGTTTAAGTAATAAAAAATTATTGTTAGGTCGTGACAATGTGTTTTCCTACTTCTTAGAAAAGAAAAAACACTTACAGTGGTGATTTACCTTTAGAAAATGATAACATGTGAAACACATAAAGACTTACACTTTGTGATTATTGATTGGTAAAGTTTTTTTTTTTTTATATAAACAGAGGTGATCCAAGAGGGACAGATTGGTTGCCAGCTGAATGTGACGTTTCAATCAGAACTGGATGGTTTTGGCATAAATCACAATCACCAAAGAGGCTAAGTAAACTTCTTAAGATTTACTATAATTCAGTGGGAAGAAATTGTGTGATGCTACTCAATGTTCCTCCGAATTCAACCGGGTTAATATCTGAAATTGACGTTCAACGATTGAGAGAATTTAGAAAGGCCATTGACACAATATTTTCAGCAAATCTAGCTGACAAATGCACTACAAAAGCTAGTAGCGTTAGAGGAGGCAAAGACGGTGGTTTTGGACCGGAAAATGTATTAGACTCTGACCATTTGTGGACATATTGGGCTCCAAGAGATAACAAAAATGATGATTATTGGATTGAAATTAAGGCTGAAGATCAAGAAGGGTTGAAGTTTAATGTGATCAGAATTCAAGAAGCGATTGGGCTTGGTCAGAGGATCAAAGAACATGAAGTTTACGTTGATGGTAAACTAGTGGCAAAAGGGAGCACAGTTGGGCACAAGAAACTCCACAGGCTTGAATATGGAGTGGTACATGGGCATTTTGTGAAGATAAAAATCACGAAATCAAGGGCACCGCCTTTAATTTCTTCAATCGGTTTGCATTTTGACCCTTATTGGCACCCAAATAATGAGCAGACCTAAATTCTGAGTAGCCGACCTCTTTTTTCTCTTTTGCATGTGTTTGAGGGTCATGCCCGTGCTCTTCTGTTTGATCTCTTTTGTCCTATGTACAAAAAAGTATAAAGGCAACAGTGATTAGTGGAATGCAGCCACGTTCGCACAAAGGCATAAAGGAAGAAAAGTGTAAGTGGAATTTCCAGTATTTCAGTTTGTGGGGTAGTCTCTTCCTTATCTTCTTTCCCGTGAATTTTCTGTTCAACTTTTGTATAAGAATCTCCTGAAAATAGAAGATGTTGGAAGCATCATTAAAAAAAAAATATAATAAAAAAATCACCAATGATTTAGAGTTTTGAAAGATTCTAATTATCATCTATCCCTCAAAAATATCTTCATGTATTATGAGGCTTATATTCTTTCTTGTCCTATCGTAATATGTTGACACATTAATAATGAGCATGAGGGATGTTTTCATTATTATCATAAACTTTAAATTAGTATAAATAATGCTTAGGTGTATAATTTAATTTCATAATCTTTGATATGATAGTTTGCCATTGATCGGTTCACAAAATAGGTCTTATTTGCCTGTATGAGTCCCATTACCCATTTATGAGACAATCGATGATGATCTATTACATAAAGGATCGTGAGAAAAGGTTGTCCACTTAGCATTTGGTATTTTTATTGGTACAAAATAAAGAGTTTCCTTCAAAACCTTTGATTGTGGGCTTCACATGACAAAAGAGCTGCAATTAATAATTGTTCACATATATATTAGTTAAAGGCATATAAAAGGAGGGCCGGGCCAATTCCCATTAAAAAATATACATATTGGGCCAACACCACAACCTAAGATATAGAAACCTGGTTAATTTTAATTACTCCCAAGGCCCTTATACACTAGAAAGATAAAGTTTGAGTTAAATTATGAGGACTCTAACTACGAGTTGTTGATGTTGAATTTATTTGTCATAAATAATATATTGTCATATTTGTATTTTGTGATTTACTGATATAAGATCTATGGACATAAAAACCTACCAATAATTTTTTTTTCTAAAAAAACACTCATAATCCAAGTCAAGTTTTTCTCATATTTAATTCCATTGTTTTACTTAAATTTACCCAAATATGTCTCGGGCACCTTGAACAAAAATCCTGAGTTAAATTATAATCAATTTAACTATGCGTTAAATAATAAGAATGTTAACTTCTATTTATATAGTGAGTCAAGAAAGCTTGAATTATTATAGAACTAGACATTCTCATAATAGGAGTTCGAGTAAACATGAAACTTATAATACTCATCCATTGAGGATTAGGTACACTAGTTCATATAAGATTATGAATCTTGGATGAATTATGAAGTATATGGGACTTAGAGCCCTATTTTGGAATGAATACATGCAAAGTGTAGGCTAGCTTAATTTGAAGGGTGACCTTAATTGTAGAGTGATCTAACTTGTAGAGTAGTCCAACTTATGGAGAGGGTTGACTTGTAGTCTTGACTAGTTCATGAAATGGGTCAACCCGTAGAATGATCATTTTCTTATAGAATGGGTCATCTTGCTATATGGTCTTTTCATAAGATGGATTTGGAAGTGGACCCAATTACGATTGGACTAAGACATCAGGTTGTATACAATGTTTATTTCATTGAGTCTAACAATGTCCAATATGATTTTTTGTCTATACAATCTGTAATTTTTTATACCTCTAAAACAAAAGGTCATAATTAATACATAACCATATCTAAAGTTCCTGGATTATTCTTTACTTCGATTATGTAACCAAAAAACAAAAGTTAATAAGATAAATCTTAAAATCATAAACTAAAATAACAGAATCAATAATAGTGAGAAATCGAATCTGCAATAAAAAAATTTTCAAAATTGAAAATCAGTTTAGACGAAAAATAGTAAGAGAGATCTATATATTTTCAATTTTGATGATTTCAAAACGTCTGTAAGCCTCACAAAATTGCATCATATCATCCCTTTAAATTATTTGAGTTCCACGTGAAAAGCAACGTAAATATACCCATCCTCCCTCTTACCCACAGCCTTATTTCCACAGAAACACCGCAGTTAGACGAAACTTTTGTGTGTAACTAGACGAAACTTCTGTGTGTAATTAGACGAAACTGTGAGGGGGTACTTGCTATAATCCCAACGTTTTGTCTCAGAGCTTTCAAAGGACGGTCATGGAATTTTCAAGCTCAAAGTACTAAAAAAATCATCCTCGCCTGATATTTGGCCAAGTTTTTTAGTATTAATATAACTCTCTTGTTTATGGTTTTCCCGATCACCATTTTTCTTTTTCCTGAAGAGGCAAATATATGTCAATGTAATAATGGAGTTTTGACTTTTTAACCAAAAAATACAAAAAAGATTTACCTTATTCAAATTGAAGTTTAACTCTGGAACCATAAATATGCATTTTCTCTCAGATGTGGAGGATGGGTTGATGTTGGTGAGAGACATTGTCGGGTTTAAAGTTTAATAATTTTTTTTTACGAAAATAAGATAAAAAGGTAAACTTTGAAAATACAAATTTTTTTAGGAATATTTTGAATAATTGCACGTGGAGGTGGTGTCACGTGTGAGCCACTTTTAATCTTCTCTGCCATATTTTGAAATTTTGTTGATCATAATATGAGTACCGACAATCAGTGCGTTATCTTTGTCAACAATGCTTTCCTATTCCTAGTGCTTGATAAAGCATTTTAACAAACTACATTGTCACTGATTTACCACAAGCAATCGAAAAAAAAAAAAAGGACAAACGTCTCCAAGATTTATCCTTCAACAAGACAAATTGGGCTGGTTGAGCATATGAGAGCGAGGCATACGTTTGAGCTTTATTATTTTTTTTCTGTAAACAAAATAATAATGCTACGGACACCAGGACTATACATCGAATTACTTGTCCCGTGACTCAGACCAGTCACGTATCCGATTACCAAATATTTTGCGAGTGAATGACCGTTCAGTTACAATGGACTCTCGTCCATATTATATAGACAGGAGTCTATTTTCTATGGACAAGAGTCCACATAATATGGATGCTCGTTCATCAGTAAATGGAAAAAACACATTAACAAAAATAATGGACGGCCGTCCCTAAATAATGGACGGGCGTCCACATATTGTTAGTGTATGCCATAGGGACCAATCGTGTCGTCGATTCCAAGGCATTATGTTTTGTATATATATATATATATATATGTTAATGTATATATTTTGTATATACGTTTTATCTTATTAATAGAAGAAAGTGTTTTTATTTCACATGTGGTTTATTGCTTCATTTATATATATGTATTACATGTGAAATGTCCGGATAATACAAATCTTTAAAAGATCAAAATCATCAAAGCATTCCCTATATAGTTAATATTAATTGGGCAACAATATTACATAGTAGGCATGCTGAATGCCTCCGTAGAATATCATGTGATGGTATTAGTGTGCATAATTATAAAAGTTATATCACTAGGGCATTAGCATGGATAAGCGGTTAGTGAACTGTTTATCAAATATGGACATTTATGATGAATCCATGGACATTTAAAATGTAGTTAATGATTTATCATAAGATCGTACTAGTGTATTATTAATCCTTAGACTTGAGATATCACGGTTGGATTTTGCATAAACGCATATGGTTCATATGTTGTATAAACACGAGGCTAATCATGTCATGTGTTAATAAGCCGATTTGGCCATGTGTTATTTATGTGTGAGGACAAGTGATAGTCAAAAGGGGATCCGTTGACTTGGTATAGATTGATATCAAGTTCCTAGACAAATGTCAAGATACATTGGAAAAGGAAAATCTCCGGCCGGGGTATATAAAATGTTACTTGAAAGGTTGTTTCTTCGTAACACGTTCCATATGTATTGATTGTCAATTTGATATAAAATTAAGATAAGGATTTTGATATACCATGAATCCATTCTTAATTGGGATTAGACAACGGAAGGATTTGATTGTACAACATGTATGATTGTAAAAGGGCTCGTTGGAATATATCTTCATTGTGACTTAGGGGTTATGGAGCATTGCTAGATGCCTATCATAATCAGTGGGAGTTTTATTCATAAAGATTTATGAAAATAGACTATGATATTGGGCCCATGGTTAGGCCACAGTGAACCTAAGAGGTCACACATAAAAACTAAGGAGAATAGATAAATAGCCAAAAAGAGTTGATTATCCAAGGTTGGCTAGCACCTACCAAGGGTAATAAAGTTATTTATATTATTATCATTGAATTAGATTCAATGGAGGGTTATATTAGTTATTATGAATAATTTAAGAGTTAAATTGCTAATTGGAATTCAATAGAATTCCAATTCATAATTAATCATTTTCTTTATATGAAATTGGATTTAATAATGGGTTGTAATTGTAAACATATGAACAATTTAACGGTTAAATTGTTATGTCAACAATTTAAGAGTTAAATTGTTAATTGTGATTAAATGTTAATCCAATGTTATTATTTAAAGAAGTTTAACAACTTCATAATAATTATTGAATTGTTTACAAGGCTTCATATATAAAGAAAATGATATATCAATTTTAGGGTAGAGATCAACATCTCTAAGAACCCTAAATATCTCTCTTGGCCTAATTCTTCTTCTACCTTGGTGTGGATACTCTTTTGTTTAATTTCTCTTGAAATTAAAAGTCTCCAAGGTTGCTAAGGACTTAAGGTAACATGTTATACCTTATTTATTTTCAATTTGATTGAATTTTTTTGCAAACTATGAATATACATGTTATAGTATCACATGCATCATTCTCCATGTATTCCGTCTTACACATATAATGGACATCCATCCATACTTGAAATAAAATACCGCAAGGTAGGGACGACCGTCCATCAACTGGCGTCCATTATATGTAGACGCTCGTCCATTATTTAGGGACGGCCATCCATAACCTATGAATGGTTGTCCATTATTTTTGGACGGGCGTCCACATATAACGGACGCGTTCATACTGTAAATTAAAAAAAAAAAATTTAAAACAAATTTTTAGACGCCCGTCCATTATTAAGTGGATGGCGTCCCTAACTTGTGGATGGGCGTCAACATATAATGGACGCCCGTTAATACTTTCAATGAATACAAGAATTTTAAAACAAATTTTTCGGATGCCCGTCCATAACATATGGATGGAAGTCCATATAAAAAGGACGATCGTCCATATAATATGGATGACCTTCCATAATATAATAAAATGTTTTTTTTTTAATTTGCTTTTTTTTTTTTTTTTTCCCCTATTTGTAAAAAACATTAGCTTCTCCAATAAGACTTCTCCAAAACAAGTGCCAACATTTTGTGAGCGAAAAAAAAAAAAAAAAACTTCATTTTATACATGTTGCCTTCTGCTTCATCGTTCCTGTCTGCATTCTTCTCGTCTGCGGCTGTACCTGTTTCTTTCTCAACAACGACAATCGGTTTCTTCCTTAACAACCAACTACCGTGACAAGGTTTCTTCCTCAACAACCAACTACCGTGACAAGAAAGAAAGCCATAAACTTTTCATAAAACAATCTTTTAGGGCGGAAAGGGAGATAGGAAGATCAAAATTTGTTCAGATTAGAAAGATTTGTTGAGGTTGTTAAGCGATTTTTATTTAACTTATGCATTTAATTTAGTTTTGTATTCTATTTTGGATTGAATATATGTTACAATAGAAAATAACTGATAGAGAATTTTTGTTGGTAATTGTTGTGAATCAGATTCGTGAACGCGAACACTAGTATTGGTTTTGTATTAAATTACAGAATATGGAAGAGTCCAGTTTGCCTCATTTCAATGATGTTGAGGTAAATTGTACTCGAAACCTTAACTTTTTCGTTAACATGATTTTAAATTTATTGTATCGTATTGTTTCTTATGATGTGTTGTATTAGTACATTCTAATTTTGTCCATTATAAAACTATTAAATGATTAGGAAAATGAATGTGATGAATTAGAAGATATGGGATGTGTAGAGGAAGAAGTGGAGCCTCATATTGGAATGGTGTTTGATTCAGTTGATAGTCTGGTGAAGTATTACAAACGGTATGGTAACAAAATGGGATTTGAAGCAATGATACATACGTCCAAGAAAGGCGATGATGGAGAGATGAGATATGTGACAGTGGCATGTTCTTGTTCTGGGAAAGAGAGATGTAAATCCAGAAATACCTTGAAAAAGCAACATGTTGCCAAAACCGATTGTAAGAGTCAGATTAGCACAGTTTTGAATGGTGAATGCAAATGGGAAATTAAATTAGTTGTACTTGAACATAACCATGATCTTACAAGTCCAACAAAAAGAAGACATTTCAAGGTTAACCGAACGATACAACCTTATGTGAAAAGGAGGCTTGAAGTTAATGACGTGGCTGGGATTAGACCATGTAAAAATTTTCAGTCATGTTCAGTTGAGGCAGGAGGTGTAGAGAATTTGATGTTTCTACAGAAAGATTGTAGGAACTACATTGAAAAAGTGAGGAGGCAATGACTTGGAGTTGGAGATGCTTCGGCAGTACTTGAGTATTTTATGAAAATGCAAAAGGAGAATTCAAATTTTTGGTACATGATTAATGTAGATGAAGAGAGTCGATTACAGAATGTGCTATGGGTTGATGCTAGATGTAGGGTTGCATATAAAGAATTCGATGATGTTGTCACCTTCGACACAACGTATTTGACGAACAAGTATGATATACCATTTGCTGCTTTTGTAGGGGTTGATCATCATGGACATCCGACGTTGTTAGGGTATAAGACATAGGTAGTGTTTGTGGCATATAATGAAGAAACTGCCTGAAAAGTTAAAAGGGTATAAGGAATATGAAACTATAAAGTTTAAGTTGTAAAATATTCTGTATGATTCCTTTAGGCGTGAAGAGTTCAAAGAATGGTGGAACCAATTTGTTGATGTGTACAACCTTCATGAGAATGAATGGTTATGTGGATTATACAAAGAAAGAGTACGATGGGTGCCTACATTTCTTAAAGATGCTTTCTGGGCAGGTATGTCTACTAACCAACGTAGTGACAGTATGCATGCATTTTTTTATGGATATGTAAATTCTAAAACTACTTTGAAACAATTTGTAGAATAATATGATAATGCATTGTGAGATAAAGTGGAAAAAGAAAGGGAGATTGATTTTAGATCTTTCAAATCTTAGATACCATGCATAACTAATTACCCCATTGAGAAACAATTTCAAAGTGCAGACACAATTGCAAAGTTTAAAGAGTTTCAAGAAGAGATTGCGAGGAAGATTTATTGTGAATTATCTTTTTTGAATAAATGTGATTCATACTAGGAGTATCAAGTTTTAGAAGATGTTTGGTTTGGAGATAGTAGTCATCGTGTTCCCTTTGCGATATACTTTGAAGAAATTTCTTGTGATATTCGTTGTACTTGTCATTTGTTTGAGTTCAGGGGGATTTTATGCATACATGCCATTATGGTGTTGATTCATAAAAGGGTTTCACACGTTCTAGAAAAGTACATTTTACGACGTTAGAGGAAAAATATAAACAGATGCCATACGAAAATTAAGGTGAGTTATAATAGATGAAGCACCAACATTGAATGACAACGTTTTGATAAGTTGTCTAATATAATGCTGATAGTAGCCGATATGGCATCAAACAATAGGAAGATTATAATATGTTGACGGCGTTTATGATTGACATGAGAAAAAAGTTGGAGTAAAAGGAAAGTGAGGGAGGGCTTGGTACAAAAGTGAACATCTCTTCTACAATCGGTTTGAGTAGTAAAGATGGAGACAGTCCTCCGAAAGAGGGGAATGGTCTAATTATTAGTCCACAGGCAGTTCGTAGCAAAGGTCGTCCTCCATGTAGAAGAAAGTAATCGAAGGTTGAAGAAATTGTACATAGGGTTAAAAAGAAAAAATTACAAAAACAAAGAATTGGTATGAGTTCTATACCTATTCTTGCATGATATTTCTTTTTGGAAACATTATTTACTTATTTGAAGTTTATAATAATATCGACTTGATCATTAATGTGTTATGCTACTTTTTAGGAAAATGATCATCAGTAGAGCGAGAAAAGGAACAGTTTCTGTCATCTACTTTCGTGGCCGATACGAAAATTAAGTGTTGTCAAATGATGTTGTTACTACCCAGGTATGTTTATGTATGTTGTATAATTGTAATTGACTTAAGTTTTCCATAACGTGTGCTAAATGGCGGTTGTTAATTAATGACAATTGTCCACTAATTCGGTTTAGAATCTCGCAGGACAAAGTAATTTCTGTACTGGACAGGAGTTTGCAAATGATGAACATGTCTCATTGGAAGAAGTTTGATAGTGTTGACAGGTTGAAGCATATAGAATTGTATTTGGTAGAAATTATTCATGCTTTGGTTAATTTCTGCAGAATGCAGTTAAGTTGTATGCTGTCAGTTGTTTTGTTTTTAGTATTTTGGTCATTGGTTGTGTATGAGTATGCTACCTACTGTAGGGTTATGAATTCATGATAATGACCTCAATGTAACTTATTATGAATGTTTTCAGTATATATTATTGTCACATTGCAGACTCCGGTTGTAGATGGAATTTTGGATATGCATTTCATTTGAGATTTGAATTTTGATGTCTTTAGGTGTGTCTAGTATTACATAAACATATGCATTCAAAAGAGTAGTTGAGATATGTATAAACAAAAGGCAAATCTATTTATAAACAAAAGGCAATCTTTATTAAAAACATCTACTGAAATTAATCTATTTATAAACAAAAGGCAAATATAATCTTCATACATAAAGCTTAGTATTTGAAGTACACATAATGAGAATTAACATTCATAGTACATTCCCCAAGAAGGTTGACAAGGAGGAGGCTATTGAGAAATTCTTCATCATGGTATTGGAGGAGGAGGAGGCTGTTGAGAAGTTCTTCATCATGCTGAAAATTTCTGGCATGCGTTCCCCAATGATGTCAACTGTTTCTTTTATTCTTGATGCGAACAAGTTGAAATCACTTTGCTATTGATCATGTTGTTCTTGCATTTTCCTCTTAATACGTGAAAAATGCTCCTCTTGAAACTTTTCCATCCGCTCAAATCTGCTTACTATTTCATCTAAAGTATGAGAAGACATATCTGCTACATTATGAGATGATCCAGGTTCAATACTCGTTCTTCTTCTTTTGTGCACATAGACTTTTCCTTCATTTACCCCTTATGGATCACACTAACACCTTCCCAAACGGTTGCATCTCCCCCCATTTCATCCCTAATCATAAACCATTCTCCTGCCATATTCTTTTTAATCAAACCCATTTTACACAATGTCACATCCCTCAACACATTATTTGCTGAAAATTTAATCTTATTTGCTTCATCATTAGGGGTGATCTGAATACCCAACTTCTCACATATTAACATAACAAGATCCCCCAATATATTTCTCATTTTTTTGTTTGAACCTCTCCCAACTTCGTAATCAATAACTTCGTTGAATTTACTTGCCTCCCTGCTATTGCTGCTTCCATGAACATTAAATCCTTAATCGTCACATTTCCATTTGTCTCTTTCCTACCATTAAATGTGTAAGTCAGATATCTGTGAAATACTCTCATAGCAGGATTCTTTAACTTTGTAGATTTACGCCTATGTGGATGATAAATGCCCATCTCAGAAACATCCATCCAAGCTTGTTTGGAATCCCACGTTCTAGATACATTATCTAAACCTTCAAAAATCAAATCCTATCCAAGTTGCTAAATCTTGTGGTCTTACTACAAAATTCTGATTCTTTAATCTAAAAAACATTGTATATGCCGAAAACTCATTAGTATCTGTCTCCATAACTTCCAAACTACCAAAAAACTCATAGATCAAATGCTTATATCCATCATATCTAATACTCACCAACCGGTCCCATTTCAAATTATGAATCCAACCATTCATTTCATCACCTAAACCCAAACTTGTTATAAGTCCTAAATCCAAACTTCTTCCAAGGCAAACATCTCTTTTCAACACCTCTTCATATTGCTTTTTATGTCGCAAGTCTCAAACTTGGATTGCAGATGACGATGTGCCTTCATGAGGAATGGTTGTATTTTTTGCTCTCACCATTTTCTGCTTTCTTCTAAAACCTATGTACATAAAAAATTCATCATCATAATCAGTCATAACTAAATTCATCATCATAATCAGTCATAACTAAAGAAGTTTGAAAGATGCAAAAGTGTCAATAAGAACATGAATCTCGACAGAAACCTATACATAATTATAGTTTGTCTGCATTCATCACTTTTTAGGTTGATATTTAGAAGAAGTTAGTTATGACTCATCACAAACAAAACAGCCATTTTGTTCAGTCAGTCAATGAAATATACAATAAGAAATAGGGACAACCAGTGACAAATTGCCTTCAATGTACATTATTTCATATTTACCATTATCAAATTAGACAAAATCGTCAATGTATGTAGCAATCTTTTAACAATATCTCAAGTGCTAAAACTCAAGCCCAAGTGGGATGGAAGAGTTGAGTTGACCCTAAAAAACTGAGAGATCTCATCCCATTGCATAGCCCAAGTGGTGGAGTCATTGTCACTTACACATATTAGCTTGTAAATTACAAAGTAAGTCCTGACATAGTAAACTCAAAACTCCTAAACTAGGTATACAACTTAGATTTACAGCAAATTCAATATTTCTACATAAAAAAATGATTATTTCAACAGATTCAAACTGATTATATTGATTAAGGACCACATACTTGATGGAAAACTTAAATGAGACTTGAAAGCCTATATGCCAATTAATGGGATCCTTACATGTAATAGACATAAGTTAAATGCTGATAGAAGAATAAATTACATAATAATTGTCAATAGCAGATATGATTCAACAAATAGTCATGTATGGAGATTATACTGCAAAGTGAAATCCATAGCCTGCTGGGTTCCACTCGGTTTACCAAACAGATTGTTATATAGAACCCAATAGTAAACTTTGTTAAACACAATTTAAAGAATACTAAAGTCCATCGCAACTTTCAATCTAAAACCACTTCAAGCATTATTAGATCCAGAATCAATTCAAAGGGTATTTCACAACAAATGAATTTTCAACTTGTTGCATAAAATATTTCAATTGAAAAAGAATGAGAATAAGTTGGTGGGTGTGTGGAACTGGAGCTGGGTTGCTTTGTCCTTTGTGGATCCTGCTCATTTGATCATAGCTGTTTATAGGCAAGTTGCAAATCATAACCAATGAATCAGTAGGCCTTTGCTTGAAAGGAGTCTGATGGGTATTCTATGTTTACGCCCACTCAGGATAACCAGCCTTATTTTTAACATGAATCTAATTATAAGGTGGGGAAAGTGGGGAAGCAGGAGTTTGAAAACAGACTTCTGTGATTGCAAGCACACCCAGAAAAGTAGGAAATAGAAACGACTATGAAATAGTAGGGGAAAAAAATCTGAAGAGAGCCTATTTTCAACAATATTCCAATTCTCATGCACACTACATAATTATAACCTGACCTGATGCCAGTTAAAATCTAAAAACATAGCAAAAAGTAATTAACACAAGTTTCACAATTGCAAAAACTGTGAACATTCCACACAAACCATTTCACACCTCAAGTTAACCAAAACACTTCCATTTATCAATCAGACAAACTAGTCCCACCAAATTGACTGGATTTCTCTTTATAAACTCAATTCAAGAAATCACAACACAAATAATATTCCACCCTAACTCCATTCAACACATTTTATGCATATGCATGATATACGATTAAACAACCCATAACCAATATGACTTCTAATATAAATTTCAAATCCAACACACTTCAGTAATAAACGTACTACAAAAAGACACTCTTACAACCAACCAACAAAATCTTTTCATTCATCCAACATAAAAAAAAAAAAAAAAATGAGAAACCAAAGTGCCTAATTACCTTACAATAATAATGGCAGATGAGGAACTTGAAGAAGAATCACAATAGATGAGGAACTTCGACGAAGAAGAAGAGCGCGACAAATGAGAACTTCAAAGAAGAAGAAGAGCGTAGATGAGGAATGAAGATGAAGAAGAAGAATAGAGATGGGAAATGAAGACAAAGAAGAAGAGCGAAGAAGAAACGGCTTCCGCTTCTTGTGTTTTAATTTTAAAATTGCCCCAAATTTGTGTTTTGACCTAAAATTTGGTTTTTTTTTTTTTTTAATTTACAGTATGGATAACGGATGCTTGTCCAAAAATAATGGATGGTCGTTCATAGGTTATGGACGACCGTCCCTAAATAATGGATGGGCGTCCACATATAATGGACGCTCGTCCATACTTGAAATAAAATACCACAAGGCAGGGACGGTCATCCATAATTGATGAATGGGCATCCTGGCATTTTGGTATTTTATTTCAAGTATGGACGGGCGTCCATTATATGTGGACACCCGTCCATTATTTAGGGACGGCTATCCACAACCTATGAGCGATAATCCATTATTTTTGTTAATGTGTTTTTTCCATTTACTAATGAACGGGCGCCCATATTTTGTGGACTCCTGTCCATAGTAAATGGACTGCTGTCCATATAATATGGATAGGAGTCCATCGTAAGTGAACGACCGTCCATAGTTGATGAACGACTGTTCACTCGCAAAATATTTGGTAATGGGATATGTGGCTGGTCTGAGTCACGGGATACGTAATTCGATGAAAGAATTTGGTGTATAGTCTCGGTATTCGTAGCATTATTGAAAATATTTACCTTATTCAAATTGAAGTTTAACTCTTTAACTATAAATATGCATTTTCTCTCAGATGTGGAGGATGGGTTGATGTTGATGAGAGACATTGTTGGGTTTAAAGTTTAATAAATTATTTATTTATTATTATTATTTTTTTTTACGAAAATAAGATAAAAAGGTAAACTTTGAAACTGCAAATTTTTGTAGGAATATTTTGAATAATTGCATGTGGAGGTGGTGTCACGTGTGAGCCACTTTTAATCTTCTCTGCCATATTTTGAAATTTTGTTGGTCATAATATGAGTACTAACAATCAGTGCGTTATCTTTGTCAACAATGCTTTCCTGTATTCCTAGTGCTTGATAAAGCATTTTAACAAACTACATTGCCACTTAATTACCACAAGCAATCAAAAAGAAAAAAAAAAAGGACAAACTTCTCCAAGATTTCTCCTTCAATGAGACAAATTGGACTATTAAGGGATTAGACAATGGAAGAATTTGATTATACAGTGCGTATGATTATAAAAAGGGTTGGTTGGACATATGAGAGCTAGACATACATTTGAGCTTTATTATTTTTTCTCTGTAAACAAAACATTTCTTCATTTTTGTACGCCTTACAGGCAATATCAAAAAAATGGTCAGAGAATAATAAAATAACAGTGGATATATGATTCGTTTTAAGCATCCGAACCACTATAAAAATTCCCCTTGTCAGTCTTTTATTTATGTTTCTACAAACATACTTCATCTCAGCTTCATAATCAACTTTCATAATCATATCACCTGTAATTTCTAAGACCTGCTTAGCATTTTGCATGTGTGAGATCGTTGGTGTCAAAATCACGTATCAACATAAAGCATTTTAACAAACTACATTAATTTCCACTTAATTACTATAAGCAATCGGCAAAAAAAAAAAAAAAAAAAAAAAAAAAAGAAAAATGGGACAAACTTCTCCAAGATTTCTCCTTCAACAAGACAAATTGGACTATTAAAAGATACTACACAAACGCAACCATATAATCAACATTATGTCGATTGTTTATTCATCGAGTTAAGAAATAAGAAGATGTTAATTTAAGCGTTAATTATAATTCCAGGGTTTAATCTTGGGGAGATAAGGAGATATGAGTCCACCATCAATTGAAAGAGTGAGTGCAGTTCTGTCTTTTTTTCTTGAACTCCAAATTGTTTTCTCCGCTGCATCAATGGCTGCCTCTGCATCAACAGTGGTTCCTTCTCAAGATCCAACTAGTCCATATTATCTTCATCCCAATGAAAACCCCGCAACAGTTTTAGTGTCTCCAGTTCTTAATGGGACCAACTACCATGCCTGGGCAAGATCGATGAAGATGGCTTTACTCTCAAAGAACAAATTGAAGTTTGTAGATGGCACCATTAAAATTCCTTCAAGTAATGATTCTTTATACTCTGCTTGGGAAAGATGTAACACCATGATATTGTCTTGGTTAACTCATTCTCTTTCTCCTTCAATAACAAGCTCTATTTTGTGGATTGATAAAGCATATGATGTATGGGATGACTTGCGGGAAAGATTTTCTCAAGGGGATGTTTTCAGAATCTCTGACTTACAAGAGGAAATATATGCCTTTAAGCAATAAAACAAGAATGTAACATAATATTTCACTGAATTGAAAATTCTTTGGGATGAACTGTTAAATTTCAGGCCATTACCTTCATGTACTTGTGCTGTCCCATGTTCTTGTGGAGCTTTGAGCAAGATCAAAATTTTCCAAAACAATGATTGTGTAACTCGGTTCCTCAAGGGACTGGGTGATCAATTTGCAACAGTCAGATCTCAAATCATGCTTATGGATCCACTGCCGTCCATCAACAAAGTCTTTTCTCTGGTGGTTCAACAAGAAAGGCAGATGAATCTAGGGGCATTAAAGGTATTTGTCCACAAGACCAACAATCAACAAAATTTCAAGTCACAACAACCTAAAAGGTCCCCTGGTCCTACAAACAGTCATGGTAATAATGATAACAGATTTTGCACTTTTTGTGGCAAGCCACGCCATACAATTGAGACTTGTTACAAGAAACATGGATATCCTCTAAGATACAAGCCTCGAAATGTTCATTCTACTGCTCACAATGTGGTAACTGGTGATGATGCCGAAGGTACTAAAGTTTCTGCTTTACAAACTGACATGTCAAAAGGTAATCTTGAGCATTCAGGTGTTACTCTAACTCAAGAACAATATCATCAGCTGGTTGCCTTACTCCAATCTACCAATCTGGAAAAATCTTCTCACACTACAAATCAAGCCTTATCTCATCCTAACCATCATCTTTCTGCTAATTTTTCTGCTTCACAAGGTAATCATTTCTTACTATATTGTTCCCCTAATACTAGCCTTTGGATAGTGGACATTGGTGCCACTGACCACATTACCCATTCACTGTCATCTTTTATCTCTTATAAATGTATTAAACCTATCACCATAACTTTACCGAATGGTGCTAAAATCACCACAAATACCTCATGCACAGTTTCCTTTTCTGACAGATTAATCCTTATCGAAGTCTTGTATGTGCCTGAATTTTCTTTTAACTTGATATCCGTTACTAAGCTTACATCTTTCACTCCTTGTTGCCTAATCTTTCAAAACTCTTGTTGTCTAATTCAGGAAGTGAACTCGTGGAGGATGATTGGTTCAGCTAAGGTGGTTGACAGCCTATATGTAATACATAAACCTGCAACTTTTTTTACCCATTTTTCTCTTGTTTCTTTGGCATCTACAGATAAGGTTCCTGACCTTTGGCACTATCGACTTGTGACTTATTTGATTCCAGGATCAAGCTTTTATCTTCTCTTATTCCAAGTCTTAAACTGAATGATAATTCAGCTTGTAGTGTATGTCATTTTGCAAAACATAGGCGTTTACCCTTTCCTGTAAGTCATTCAAAAACAAATAAAAGCTTTGATCTTATTCATGCTGATATATGGGGACCCTTTTCCACTTATTCTATTCATGGACATCATTACTTTCTCACCATTGTTGATGATTGCACACGTTACACTTGGGTGTATTTGTTGCAAAATAAAATTGAAGTTAAGCATTTAATTCCTTCCTTTTTTAACCTGATTGAAACTCAATTTGGTGTTAAAATAAAATGCATTCGCACTGATAATGGTGGTGAATTTACTTTGCCCCAATTCTATGCATCTACAGGAGTCATTCACCAAACTTCATGCGTCGAAACTCCTCAGCAGAATGGTTTGGTTGAACGCAAACACCAACACATATTAAATGTTGCTCATTCACTACTTTTTCAGTCCTCTTTGCAAAAAAACTATTGGAGTTATGCTATCCTTCATGCTGTGTACCTAATGAACCGAGTTCCTTCCTCTCTTCTGCACAACCAGTCTCCCTTTCACATGCTCTACAACACCATTCCAGATTATGAAACCTTACGTGTGTTTGGTTGTTTGTGTTTTGCTTCAACCTTGCTTGCTAATCGCACAAAGTTTGATCCAAGGGCTCGCAAATGTGTCTTTCTTGGCTACAAAAGTAATACAAAAGGTTTTATTCTTTTAGATATTCATTCTAAGGAAATGTTTGTTTCTTGAAATGTGTCTTTTCATGAACACATTTTTCCTTTTGCCCATACAACACAATTTGCTCGTTTACTACAAACTAATTCTTTGCCATTTGATCTTACACCTTCTCAGCCTTCTTTTAATGATGTTTCTTCTTCAACACATACTGATGTCTCTTCCTCACAACCTTTGTGTCACTTTGAACGTCATAGAAAACCACCATCTTACTTGCAGGATTATCATTGCAACATGGCTGCTGCATCTGCTCCCAACGTCTTTCCACGAGGTAACTCTCCTTATCCCTTATCTTCTGTTCTTTCTTATTCTAACCTTTCTTCTTCACACCTGCATTTTATTCTTGCACTATCTGCTGGCTCTGATACCATGTGAAGAAATGAATTTGTAACGTAAAAATGAATTCGTTTTATTGAATTGAATTGAAAGATACAGAGGTTACAGCTTATATACAGGAGCTTCATCACTTTATCTTGTAACAAACTACAACTAACTGAAACAAATTCTTAACTAATTATCAAACTAATTCCTAACTAATTAACCAACTAATAACTAGCTTAACAAACTAATTATTAAGTGTTAGGATTAGTTGAGATTATTGATTCTATAAATACGGAGAAACACGCTTAAGTTGTTCGTCCAAATATCATTAGCAATAGAACAGTAACTGGGAAACTTCGTACACTCTCAGAATAAATTGATTTATTAGAGATTGATTGGGTTTTGTTTAAAGAAATTGAGAGATTACAAGGGAAAGTTTTTTGTAGGAATATTTGAATAATTGCAAATAGAGGTGGTGTCACGTGTGAGCCACTTTTAATCTTCTCTGCCATCTTTTGAAATTTTGTTGGTCATAATATGAGTACTGATAATCAGTGTGTTATCTTTGTCAACAATGCTTTCCTGTATTCCTAGTGCTTGATAAAGCTTTTAACAAACTACATTGCCACTTAATTACTACAAGCAATCATTAAAAAAAAAAAAAAATGGACAAACTTCTCCAAGATTTCTCCTTCAACGAGACAAATTGGACTATTTAGAGATGAGCAATGCTAGTTTTACAAAGACACATACAAAAGGAGCATATAAAGACAATCCTCACCCTTGATTTTCATGATTTCTCTCTCTCTCTCTCTTTTTCCTTTTTTTCTTTGTTTTTTTCTTCTTGCTGATGTCACTTTGTAGCCCTCTTTGTATGGATCTTTGCAAGGATAACATTTTTCTTTAGAGATACTACACAAACGCAACCATATAATCAACTTTATGTCGATTGTTTATTCACTGAGTTAAGAAATAAGAAGATGTTAATTTAAGCGTTAATTATAATTCCAGGGTTTAATCTTGGGGAGATAAGGAGATGAAGTCCACCATCAATTGGAAGAGTGAGTGCAGTTCTGTACTTGACTGGTTTACTTTCATCTTTGAGCTTGAATTTGTAACATCCAAGTAGGATCATAGAGAAGATTTTCATCTCCCTGTAAGCAAAATCCTTTCCTAGATAGATTCTTGGACCCGCTTGTTCAACATAAATGATCAAATTGATTAGCTAATCAAAGAAAAGTTCTTCAAAAACAGGCCCTATTAGTCACATCGATCTGTCTGGTGTACTGTAAATGAACAATGTAATGTAACAGTCTACTTGATTACTAAAACATAAGTTGCCAAATGAGGTTAATGCATATCATAATCACACTCTATCTTACCTAAAAGGTTGTGAAGACGAAAGGGCTTTTCAGTTGGAAAACGCCATTTTCATTGAGCCATCTCTCTGGCCGGAATTCCTCTGCGTCATTACCCCATAATTCTATCATCCTACCTATCGCATAAGGTAAATATGCGATCAAATTTCCTCTATGCGCAGTGAAGCCATGAGGCAGTGTGTCATCGGCAAAACACATCTTCCCATCCTATGACACCACCCACAATACTTCTTTCAAACAAAGCCAATGGTCTCATTATAATGAGTAATGCTAGCCTTACTCCCCCTTCTTACTCCTTTCTCTTACTCACTCATGTGGTAGGTAGGTGTAAGAAGAGGGAGAAGGGAGTAAGAAAGGAGATTAACATGAGTGAGTAAGAGAAATGAGTAAGAAGGGGGAGTAAGGCTAGCATTATTCCATTATAATATGTGCATAGCCGGAAAATCATATTAGGTCGGGCTAGAATTTTTTCTTTTAGCAATACCCATGTAAACCGGAAGGAAAACTAATACATTTATAAAATCAAAATCAAACAATTGTGTGTGGCAATTTTTTTTTTTCATGTTCTACTCTGATTGTGCATGTACTTACCACTGGAACTGCGGGATAGAGTCTAAGCATCTCAGACAACGCTGCGTGGAGATAGTGCATCTTGTCCAGGGTTTCTTCATTTACTTTGGCTGCAAATTCCTCAATGCTTAAATTACCACTCACTTGGGTTGCTTGTATTATTTCCTTTGCAATCCTTTCCTGTATATCAGGGTGCTTGCAAAGCGAGTAAAAAAACCAAGAAATAGTGGTAGCCGTTGTGTCTTTCCTAGCAATCGCAAAATTGAGAACTATGTCCCTTAAGTATTTTGGATCAGTTTCTTTCAGTTTCAAAAACCTTGACAGAATGTCTTCTTTCTTCCCCTGTAAATTTGATTTGTTAGCTAATTACTCAAAATATTACTAAAACTTTGAACTAAACTGTAGATGGTTGAAGATGCTATACTCACAGATTGTGTATCATCACGTGGATTGTTTATTTGCTCAATTTTGCGTTTAATTAATTTGTATACAAATTTGTCAACCACTTTGATACTCCTTCTCAATTCAGCCTTTGATCCAATGTTCAGGAACCGTTTGACCTTCCAAAAGAGATCAGTAAACCGGAAACTGACAATTGCATTTGCTGTATCGAAAGCATCAGCGAATCAAGTGCCTTCTTCATAAGTTCTAGATAAAACATCTAAATCTATTCCCAAAATGACTTTAAACACAGAGTCTAAGGTTGCTTTCATGAAAAAATCCTGCAAATAAACGCATATTTATAATCAACAATGCTACAGACATCGGTGTTTTTACACCGAAATTTTGTACCAGCTTACGTGTGTGCTGACTCAGACCATTCAACGCATTTTAGCGTTATTAAATTTTTTCTAATGAATGGCCATCCATTACATATGGACGACCATTCACTGATATGGACTCCCGTCCATATTATATGGACGGGAGTCCATTTACTACAGACAGGCGTCCTGATTTAGAGGACGCCCGTCCATTTCTAAATGAAAAAAAATATATATTAAAAAAAATTAGGGTCGGCCGTTCATAGGTTATGAAAGGCCGTCCATACATATTGGACGGGCGTTCATATGTTAATGGACACCCATCCCTTAATTTTGGATGGGCGTCCATTAAATAAGGGATGCACGTCCAATATGTAAAATATAAAAATTTTTAAAAAATCTTGGATGCCTGTCCACAGTTTGTGGACGGGCGTTCGTAATTTGTGGACGGGCGTCCGTATATAATGGACGGTCATCCATAATTTGGTTTAAAAATGTAAAAAAAAAAAATATTTGGACGCTCGTCCATTATGGACGATCGTCCATATGGAATGGACGCCCGTCCATTCATTATGGACGGCCGTCCATTCTTAAGGGACGCCCGTCCATTCCTTATGGATGGCCATCCTTTATTTTAGGACGGGCGTCCCTACTGTAAATAAAATAAAATTTTCAATTAAAAATGTTTAGGGTTAAAATTTTTGGGGAAAGCATTTAAAAACAAAAAAGGGCAGCCGCGGTAATACATCACAAAACAAATCCAGTGAATGTGTTCTTCTTCTTCTTTCTTCCATCTGCGCTCTGGGTTATCGTGTTCTTCATCTCATCTGCGCGTTCTGGTTCATCGTCTTCCTCATCTCAAAAAACAAATCAACCAAGGTAATACGACACTTCCGTTTTTCAATTTTTTAAAATCTTTTTTTTTTTTTTTTTTTTTTTTTTTTTTTTTTATGTTGAGAAGGTTTTGGATTTAATTTGTGTTGAATGGAGTTGATTGATAAAGAGAAATCCAGTCAATTTGGTGGGACTGGTTTGTGTGATTGACAAATAAAAGTGTTATATGATGCTGTTTTCTCTGGTAGTTCTTCATCTGCATGTGTAATTTGTGTTTCCAATTTTATTTGAATGGATTTCTTTGGTTATTTGTTATATGATGCATGCAATGTGGCTTGGATTCCATGTGTTTATGAATTTTATGTTGACCGAAATTATACATGTAGTGGGGCTGGTTTTATATGCGTTTATGGGTTGCATTTTTGTTGAATAAAACATGAATTGGAGGCTGGAATACATGGTTTTGGACTGCATTTTTGGCCAAATTACAAGTTATGATTTTTTTTTTGTTTTTTTACATATTGATTCGGTTGTTGTCTTGTTGCCGGTATTTCCTTTGACTGTAGATTGGAAATAAGGCCATTCTTCAACAGATTCTTTTCATTTGGTTTCATTCCAGGCTGAGTTAGTTTTAATTTTAAACCATAGCATCAGTGGCTGAGTAGTCTTTCAAGTAGCCTTTCAGCAGTAGTTTCACGGGTTTTTGTTCCGCACTGGACAAAGTTTTGTGCTTGTAAACACAACTCGTTATCTAAGTGAATGTGAATCCTATGATTGTACTCCAGTCAGCTCAAGTTGAGCTGTTTGATCAGAATTAGTGGTTGGGAAATCTTGAAAATTTACCCAATCTTGTCTATATAACAACAAGTGTTTCTTAATAACTGGCTTGCTTAATGGAATTTGGCAAATAAAATGATGATTGATATTTTTTTGGATGGGCTTGGGTTAGTTTGATAGTGAATTTCCTGAGCAACCATATAAAGTCCAATAAGTGTCCAATTATATGGTGTTTGAGACCAGTAATTACTTGAAATAAATGGTACGAATCCTGAATGGAATCAAATCTTCTAGACACTTCAGCCAAAATTACGGTATGTTTTGCTCCAATATCAACACATTTATAAAAGTACATCATCGAATTATTTACTGATCACTTGAATTCCTGATATTAGAGCCTTCATGAAGAGCATCAAAGAATTTATAAACCATTTATTATGTCTGAAACAGTGTGCAGCCTTTCAGCAGTGGTTTCTAAATTATGCACTATAGTATATATAGCCTTTTAGCAGTAGTTTCCAAATTATGCACTATAGTATATATGGTTGTGGATGGATACGTTCCTTTTCTTGATAACATCATTTTTGTATTTCTCCACCAACTTTAACTAATTGATGCATTAATTATAATTTGCTGGTTCTAAACTTGTATGGATATTGTCATCAAAGAGACTTTGTTTTTGTTGGGAGGAAAGGTTCAGCAACAAAAAATGACTATATTCTTTAACATTTTGATTAATTTCTCTTTTGATTGTTTGTAATGTGATTGATTTTGATAGTATACTGTTAAAAGTGGGATACATGGTTATGCTGTATGTGTTTTGTGTTTGTGATATTGGTTTAATGTCATATATGTTTTGTCAGATAATATGAATTACTTATGGATATGTTTTTTGTAGGGTTTTAGAAGGAAGCAGAGAATGGTAAGAGCAAAAAATACAACCACTCTGGTTGGAGGCTCTTCGTCATCTGGAGTCCAATTTCGAGATGTGCAACATAAAAAATAATATAAAGAGATGGCGAAAAGAGATATTTGTCTCGGAAGAAGTTTGGATATAGAATTTATAAGTAGTTTGGGTTTAGGTGATGAGATTAATGGTTGGATCCGGAATTTGAAATGGGAGCAGTTGCGAGTATTACATATGACGGATATAAGCATTTGTTTTACGAGTTTTTTAGTAGTTTGGAAGTTGTGGAGACAAGTACTGATGATTTACTGTCGTATACAATGTTTTTTAGATTAAAGAATCAGAATTGTGTAGTAAGGCCACATGACTTGGCAAACTGGATAGGGATTGATTTTGAAGGTTTGGATAGCGTACCCAGAACGTGGGATTCCAAACAAGCTTGGACGGATGCTTCTGGAACAGGGGTTTATCATCCACATATGTGTAAATCAACGAAGTTAAGAAATCCTACCGTGAGAATTTTTCACAGATTTCTGACATTCACATTTAATGGCAGGAAAGAGACAAATGGAAATGTGACAGTGAAGGATTTATTGTTGATGGAAGCAGCAGTAACAGGGAAGCAAGTAAATTCAGCTAAGTTATTGATTAAAAAGTTGGGAGAGATTAAAGCAGAAAAAGGTGACATTTATTGGGGGATGGTTGTTACGCTAATATGTCAGAAGTTGGGTTTTTCAGATCACCCCTTTAGATGAAGCCAATAAGATAACATTTTCTGCAAATAATATGTTGGGGGATGTCACATTGTCTAGAATGGGTTTGATTAAAAAGAATGTGTCAGGAGAATGATTGTTGATTAGGGATGAAATGGGGGAAGAGGCAACGGTGCAGGAAGGTGACCCTGTTCCAGAAGGGGAAAATGAAGGACAAGTTTATATGCGGAAAAGAAGAAGAACGAGTATGGAACCTAGATCTTCTCAGAATGTAGAAGAAATATCTTCTCAAACCTTAGACGAAATAGTAAGTAGAATTGATCGGATCGAAAGGTTTCAAGAAGACAGTTTTTCACGTATTAAGAGGAAAATGCAAGAACAACAGGATCAGTTGCAAAGTGATTTCAACTCGTTCGCATCAAGAATAGAAGAAACGGTTGACATCCTTGGGGAACGCATGACAGAAATATCCAACATGATGAAGAAATTTTCACCAGCCTCGTCCTCCTCCAGCCTCCACCCCCTACACTAGGATGAGGAATTATTGAACAATCTCCACCTTCTCAACATCTGTGTAGTTAATTGGGCAACAGACTTTGAATGTTAATTGTAATTATGTGTAGTTCAGTATGTACGGAAATATGTTAATTAATAAAGTTTGATTTCACAATATATTCTCAATTAGCTGAACTTCTCCAATTTCATATGACTGTTAATTCTTAGTATAAATGTTATGTACGAAGATTATATGTGCCACAGTATAATCTGAAATGAAATGTAGAATAATCTGAAATGAAATGTGACGATAATATATACTGAAAAACATCTAGAATAAGGATAATATATACATTTACGTTATTATGATTTCAACACCCTACAACCAACAAGTTACTCTTACCCAACTAGCAACCGAAATGAAAAAAAAAAAAAAAAAAAACAACTGATACCAAAAGACATATCAAAACCCTAAATGAAATGAAATGTAGAATAATCTGAAATGAATATGACGATAATATATACTGAAAACATTCCGAATAAGGATAATATACATTTACGTTATTATTATGAATTTAACACCCTACAACAACAGTCCACTCTTACCAACCAACAATGAAAGAAAAAAAACAAAACAAACATACCAAAACACATATCAATACCCTAAATCTGTAACCCTGAAATGTAGAATAATCTGAAATGAAATGTGACGATATTATAATAAAAACACCAGAATAAGGATAATATATACATCTCTATTATTATTATGAATTCAACACCCACAACCATAGTCTACTCTTACCCAACTAGCAACAGAAATGAAAAAAAACAAAACAAACATACTAAAACACATATCAATACCCTAAATCTGTAACCCTGAAATGTAGAATAATCTGAAATGAAATATGACGATAATATATTAAAAAAATCCAGAATAAGGACAATAACATCTTATTTTATTATGAATTCAACCTTACAACCAACAGTCTACTCTTACCCAACCAGCAACGGAAATGAAAAAACCAAACAAAATACCAAACACATATCAATACCCTAAATCTGTAACCGAAATGTAGAATAATCTGAAAAAAATGTGACGATAATATATACTAAAAACATCTAGAATAAGGATAATTATACATCTCTATATTATATGAATTCAACACCCTACAACCAACAGTCTACTCTTACCAACCAGCAATAGAAATGAAAAAAACAAAACAAAATAACAAAAAAACATATCAATACCCTAAATCTGTAGCCTTGAAATGTAGAAATCTGAAATGAAATGTGACGATTATATATACTAAAAAACATCCAGAATAAGGATAATATATACATCTCTATTATTATTATGAATTCAACACCCTGAACCAAACGTCTACTCTTACCCAACCAGCAACAGAAATGAAAAAAACAAAACAAGCATACCAAAACACATATCAATACCGTAAATCTGTAAGAAATGTAGAATAATCTGAAATGAAATATAACGATAATATATGCTGAAAACATTCCGAATAAGGATAATATATACATTTCTTATTATATGAATTTAACACCCTACAACCAACAGGCTACTCTTACCCAACCAGCAACAGAAATGAAAAAAAAACAAAACAAACATACCAAAACACATATCAACAAGCCTAAATCTTTAACCCTGAAATGTAGAATAATCTAAAAAGATTAATTACAACAGTGTACCAAAGGATAATATATACATTTCATTATTATTATTATGAATTCAACACCTACAAACAACAGTCTACTCTTACCCAACCAGCAACAAAAAGAAAAAAACAAAACAACTAATTAAGCATATAGCTCAACTGTTGCTTGTCAGAAATTAACCACAACGCGAATAATTTCTACCGAATACAAATGCAACAATGCTCCAATCGGTTAACGATATCAAATCTCTCCCACGAACATGTTCCTCATTTACATGCTCCTGTCCAGGACATAAATTACTATTTGTGCGAGATTCTAAACTGGACCAGTGACAACTGTCAAGTTTAATAACCACAATTTAGCACATGTTATAGAAAACTTAAGGTTTTTACAAATATCCAACATACCTAAAACATACCTGAGTAGCAACAATATCATTTGACAACACCTGAGTTCGGTCACTTTCAGCAATGTGTCTGCTCTGCTGAGATTCTTTCCCTATAAAGTAGCATAACACATTAATAATCAAGTAAATATTATAATAAACTTCAAATAAGTAAATAATCTTAAAAAAAAATATCATGTCAGAATGGGTGTATAACTCATACCAAGTCTTTGTTTTCGCAGTTTTTATTTTTAGCCCTACATACAATTTCATCAACCTTCGATTGCTTCTTTTGCATGGAGGATGACCTTTGTTGTTAGCTACCCGTGAACTATTAATTAGACTATTCCCCTCTTTCGAAGGATTGTCTCCCCTTTACTAGCAAACCCTCCCTCACTTTCCTTGCTCAACTGATTTTTCACTCCCGTCATCAATTCTATCAACATGTTACAGTCTTCTCAGTGTTGATGCCATATCAACTACGTCAGCATTAGATAGACAACTTCTCAAAACGCTGTCCTTCAACGTTTGTGGTCCACCTATATAACTTACCTGATTTTCATATGATATCTTTTTATGTTTTTCCTCAAGCCGTAGAGTACTTATCTGGAGGTGTGAAACCCTTTTATGAATAAACCATAATGGCATGTCTGCATAAAATTCCTTTGAATTCAAACAAATGACAACTGCAGCGAATATCACATGAAATTTCTTCAAAGTAAACCAGAAAGGGAACACGCCGATTACTATCTCCAAACAAACATCTTCTAAAACTTGATACTCCTCATACGAATAGAACTTTTTTAGAAAATATAATTACAATAAATCTTCCCCGCAATCTCTTCTTGAAACTCTTTAAATTTTGCAGTTGTGTATGCATTTTGAAATTGTTTCTCAATGGGGTATTAGTTATGCATGGTATCCAAGACTTGAAAGATCTAAAATCAGTCTCCCTCTCCTTTTCCACTTTATCTCGCAATGCATTATCATATTGTTCCACAAATTTTCAATGTTGTTGAGAATTAACATATCCATCAAAAAATGCATGCATACTTTCACTATGTTGGGTAGTAGACATACCTGCCCAGAATGTATATTAAGAAATACAAGCACCCAACATACTCTTTCTTTATACAATCAGATAACCATTCATTCTCATGAAGGTTATACACATCAATGAATTTGTTCCGGTTCTTCGAACTCTTTACGTGCCAACGAATCATACACAATATTTTGTAATGTAAACTTTATAGTTTCTATTCGTTATACCCTCTTAACTTCTCAGGCAGTTTCTTCATTATATGCTACAACACCACCTATGTCTTGTACCGGGGAAAACAATCTCAATTGCATTTTACATGGCCTATCTTGATCAGTGTATAATTCCATTAGGAGCAACATCCATGCATTCAAGCCGAGACGAAACAGCCATACAAAGTCTTGTCTGTCTCATATGAAATTAACCCAAACCTAACAATATCGAATGTCCATGATGATCAACCCCCACAAAAGCCGCAAATGGCATATCATACTTGTTCGTCAGAATACGTTGTGCAAGGTCACAACATCACCAAAATCTTTATATGCGGCCCTACATCTAGCATCAACCATAGCACATTCTTCAATCGACTCTCTTCATCTACATCAATCATGTACCAAAAATTGGAATTCTCTTTTGCATTTTCATAAAATACTCTAGCACTGCCGAAGCATCTCCAATCCCAGTCGTAGCCTTCTAACTTTTTCAATGTAATCCTAAATCTTTTTGTAGAAATGTCAAATTCTTACACACTCCTGCCTCAACTAAACATGACTGAAATTTTACACGGTCTAATCTAGCCTGATCATTAACTTCAGCTCCTTTTCACAAAGGCTGTATTGTTCGGTTTACCTTGAAATATCTCTTTTCGTGGACTTGTAAGATCATGGTTATGGTCAAGCACAACCGATTAATTTCCCATTTGTATTCACCATTCAAAGCTGCACTAATCGACTCTTACAACTGTTTTTGCAATAGGTTGTTTTTTCAAGGTATTTCTGCATTTACTTCTCTCCTTCCCAGAACAAGAACACGCCACTGTCACGTTATCATCTCCCCATCATCTCCTTCTTTGACGTACGTATCATTGCTTCAAAACCATTTTATTCCCATACCTTCGTAATACTTCACCAAGCTATCAACTAAATCAAACACCATTCCAAATGAGACCCACTTCTTCCTCTGCACATCCTGTATCTTCTAATTCATCACATTCATTTTCTGATTCAATGGTTTAAATAAAGAAATTAGAATGTGAACACATCATAATAAAAATCAATACACCATATTTAAAAATTTTCTAACACAATTTACCTCAACATCATTGAAACAAGGCAAACTGGACTCTTCATATTCAGTTATTCATCCACAACTAATACGAGTTTTTGCTTCACGAATCTAGTTTACAACTGTCACCAACAAATATATCTATCAAACATATTCAACATCACCAATAAATATTATCTATCAAACATATATTCAATCTAAAATAGAATGGAAACTAAGAATAATAAAATAAGTCAAAAATTCTTTACCTTAACTAAAAAATCCTAGTTTAACAGGTTTGATATTGACTTTTGTTTCAAGGTTATCTCGTTTATCTCTATAAAACAAGATATTGCGCCGGTGCTTGGCTGTTGAGGAAGCAACCGGCGTCGAAGCAGGAATCACAACATGCAACGAAGGAGAAGCTAAGAAAACCAAATGTAGATGAAGAACAGAAGAAAAACAAATGACGGAGACGAAGGAGAAGAGAAGAAAAATTTTGGCGCTTAAAATGAAGCGTATTAGACAAGCCATTCATTAATATTAATTAACAAATTTTTTTTTTCAACAATTATGGACTGGGTCCATGTATTTTGGATAGCCGTCCATGTACATTGGACGGCCGTCCATGTAAATATGGATGGCAGTCCAAGTACATGAATTCCGTCCATATTTACTATATATTAAAAAAAATTTAAATAATTAAAAATTTTTACAAACTGGGACGGCAGTCAATCTAGTATGGCCGGCCATCCGTAAAAGATGGACGACCGTCCACAACAGATAGGCTGCCGTCCCGTAATTTTAAAACCATTTTTTTTTTAAAATTCACAATATAGGGACGGGCGTCCAATCCATAAAGATGGACGCCCGTCCCAACAATTTGGATGGGCATCCATCTCTATGGACAGCGCATCCATATATATATATATAATATATATATATATATATTTTTTTTTTTAAAAACACCACTTTTTATGGACGGTCGTCCATAAAACTATGAATGACCGTCGGGATGTTTGGACAGCCGTCCTAAAAGTTGGACGGCCGTCCATTTATGTCAGTATTCAATCGGTTCAATCGGTCCAACATGGCGGCCTTCACGTGTTTCGGTGCAATTTTTCGGTGCAACTTTTCGGTGGATATAGCATTTTTTATTTATAATTGATCATAATCATCAATTAAACGGAGTTAATAATGCCCGTTCTTATGATACCAAAACGGCAAAACTTATTGATACAGAAGCTCATACTTGCATGTCTAACGATCGGTTTGATACTGAAGCTTCAGTACTTTACGAGCCAGCTTTACAGCAGTAGTTTAAAGACTACACTGCTAACATCCCTCAGTATCTGGTGGAGAAATCATAGCTGATAGTTTCCTTTGATGTTTCCACTTGTCTCCGTCTACAGCGAAGATCCCATCACAGTAGATCGGTCAAAATATTATACTGGTACAATCCGCTTCCATAACCTCGGTAGATTAGAATTAGAATTTTCACTAATCATATACTATGTGTTCGATAATTCTTTTGGAATTACAAAAAGAGTTTCACTGGTAAAACTGTTAGAACGTATGCAAAATCCTAGCGAAATTTGAATTATGTTCAAGTTGATGTCAACTACTTCGTTTAGATGGAAAGAAAAAAAAAAAAAAAAAAAACACAACCTACACATACAGATTTGAGGGAAATTGAGTAAGAAATAAAAGAAAATGAAACAATATCATTTCGGGGCATGTATGTGTTTTTTTTTTTTTTTTTTTTTTTTTCAGGTAAAGCTCTGATACGTTCTTCCTTGCCATAGTTAGGAAAGTTTGTCTTGAGGATGTGTTCAACAACTGCAAATCTGAGTAAAAATCTCGTTTCGGAATAAAAGAGGCAATCTGTAAGTTTTATATTGCGTGAAAGCAGCCGTGAAGTCATGGAGTTGGGAAATTAGTGCTGGGCAAGGATAGTGGTGCCAATAGGGGCAGTGGTGGATCCAGAAATTTTATTAGGGTGAATCAAAGTAAAAATAATTATACATTAATGTTTTTGTCCATTAATGTTTTTGTTAGGGTGGACTAAAATATAAATTATACATATTAACATTTAAAAAAAAAAAATTTGAGGTGGGCCATGACACCCAAAAGTGCTGGATTCGCCCCTGAATAGGGGGATATTTTTTAGTCTTCTTTGGCGATTTTGTGGGACGAAATCTGAGCACGAATATGGCAGAGATCAATGCTAAAGCTGCCGCTGTAAGAGGGATGAAGGATGAAAATTCTTTAAGGTCGATCATGTTAATGGATAAGCAAAGCAGAGCAGGAATGTTTTGGTCAAGGAGATTGTGAGAGCTAATTGTCACGTCTTACAATTATATAGCAGAACATTGGGAGATTGTGCCGCCAAATCATTCATAATGAGCTATTCGTGATTCAATTTTTTTGTTTTAATATTATTTCACGCCAGTTTCCAGCTTTTAGTCCATGTGTAGTACATAAATCTATTTTAACGAAGATCCTCTTATCATTTTCAAAATATAATAGGAAGATAAAAACTTTTTTAATAATAACTTAATTCTTAAAAATGGGTATTAAGTATAACTATTAAGCTAACCAGCACTGGGTGGCCAATGGTCAATTAGAATTCTTAGGTGTATTGCTTAAGAGATTATGAATTTGATCCATTCGGTTTGTTAGGGCCAAAATTGTCCTTGGCCAATAGGAAAACGGGCTCGACACTGAGAAAGAAGCCAGGCCCAATCCCGATATGACCCAACCAGATTAGGTCCATTCAGTACAAGATATAGCCAGCCCAAACCACGTGGGCACGAGCCTCCTAATCTCGGTCCATTTCCTAGGTCCATGGGCGAATCCAGAGCCCACAACCCCCTCAGAATCCTTTCCAACTCCTGATCAATCTCCCATTCAAGGTCACCTTCCTATTCTTGATCACTTTCCTACTCGGAGTTACTCTCCTAATAAGAATCACCTTCTTATCCGGATACTGGTAAGACAGCTTACCACGGCCCTATTCTTCTAGGGTTTGTATCAGAGTCATACGAGGACTCTACTTCTTCCAGGATTGGGAGACCAGACGACCACTATATAAGCAGAGGCCAACCCTCTCACAAAGGGGAGATGACATTACACCTTCACACTGAAAGCTCTGACTTGAGAGCTCCACATCACCGCCGTAGTCACAGTCCCCGACTAGACTTCTGGTAACCTGTACTCCCTAACCCTTACTATATTAGCCTCTCTCAGCCTTACTAACTTGAGCGTCGGAGTGCCTACGGCAAACACCACCCCGGTGTTTCCCGTTCGCTTCACGTGTGTGTTTCTCTACGTGTGCAGGTGCAGCGGATTGCTAGTGGCCTCAACCTCATGGGATCAGACCCCCATTCCGTACAGGTAGATTTTTACATCTACAGTTTGGCGCCCACCGTGGGGCCTCTAACAATCATTCGGCTTGACGAACCTTGCTACGTGGAGGAATATTCCATGGCTGACAATCCTGACAACGTTAACTCCGGCCTCGAGGCCAGACTGGAGGCTTTGACCGCTCTCATGCAGCAAAACTCGGACAAGGTGGCCGTGCTGGAAGCCGAAAACGCATCCATTAGGGCTGAAAACCAGTCTCTAAGGAGAATGTAAGTCAATTCTATGATCTCGAGTTTCTGCCCAAACAAGTACCCCCCAATCGGTTTCGCACCCTTATCCCATCCGTGCAACCTCTCTCCACACCAGAGCATCGCCCCTCGGCCTCTGGTAAAGGGCCTCGTCCGTTAAGCGCACTGGCGCTCGACGACTCCGTTTTGACTAATGGGGACAAAGTTATGCCAACAGAACACCATCTAGCCGATCCATCCCAGCCTCGTGACCAAGACAATCCAGTAACAGAGAGCCCGCATTCGCAAGACCAGCCCATCCTTACCGTCCTGCTCCTCCTCCAGTCAACAACCCAAACACAAACCCCATTCGGCTCGGCTCACCCTCGCGGGTTGAACGGCCAAACCAAACCAACTCTAGCACTCGAGCTCATCCATCCTGACGGACTGAACGACTACCAGACGACTCCCCTGACCATTCATGTAGGGCGGAATAATAGAACAGTGACAATGGGAGTCATCCAACCGGAAGGGATGAATGAAGATCCATGCTACCAAGGAATGCACGACGGAATGATTTATCAGACCGCCCCCCGAGGGATGACCCAACGGAAGGTACCGAGAACGAATGCAGTAGCAGACCCAGTAAGACGGGATGATCCGGTAGTATCCCCCTCTCATGTGGAACAAGTACTAGCCAAGAGGCTGGCCGATGTCAAGGCAGTGATGAGACGCATTCCAGGAATACCGGTCCCAACCAAGAAGAACAGACCCCATTGTTACGCCGATTCACCCTTTGTGGATAAGATCGCCCTAGCTGACATGCCCCAGAAATTCACCATTCCCAACATGAAACCCTACGACGGCACAACCGACCCAGATGATCACATAACCTCGTACAAGCAGCGGATGTTCACTGTCTCAATACCTCGAGAGTTGAGGGAAGCCTGCATGTGCAAGAGTTTTGGTTCAAGCTTATCCGATCCAGCACTCCAGTGGTACACAAATCTCCCGAACGGTTCCATCGACTCATTCGCTCAGCTCATCGACACCTTTGTGGAGCAGTTCGCCAATAGCAAGAAACTCGGGAAGCTGTCGGCCGATCTATACAGAGTATACCAGAGGAGGGGAGAGCCACTAAGAGAGTATGTCAACAGATTCAACAAAGAGAAGATTTCCATCCCTTCTTGTAACCTTGAGACAGCCGTAAACGCCTTCAAAAAAGGTCTTCTCCCAGATGGTGAACTATACAAAGAACTGACGAAGCTAGGTTGCACCACGATGGAAGACGCCTCGGCCAAAGCAACGATTCAAATAAGGTGGGAGGAAGATGAGATGAATCAGGCAATTCACGCCTGGTATGACTGAATGCAAAACGACAGGAGGCCAGAGCTCAGATCGATTGTAGGCCCTATAAGGTCACCAAAGAAGTAGGGAAGGGCGCCTACAAACTCCAGACCCCCGATGGCAAAGACATCAACAACAGTTGGAATGTCGTTCACCTCAAACGCTACTACTTCTAGGTGAACCTTGTCTTTTTTTCGTTTTTCATTTTTTCATTTTAAAAAGGATGAGTGGGCTTATCCACCTCCTCTTAGACAGTCGGCCTCATGGCCAAATATTTAATGAAGTGCTATTCAGAAGTTTTCGTCTCCAAATCTACCCCGGTCGATGAATTACTTACACCTTTAAATCGGCCCTGCCCGATGAACGTACTGACACCTTCAAATCGGTCTTGCCCGATAACCATACGGACACCTTCAAATCGACCCTGCCCGATGAATGTACGGACACCTTCAAATCGGCCCTGCCCGATGAACGTACGGACACCTTCAAATCGGCCCTGCCCAATGAACGTACGGACACCTTCAAATCGGCCTTGCTCGATAAATGTACGGACACCTTCAAATCGGCCTTGCCTGATAAACGTGCTGACACCTTCAAATCGGTCCTGCCCGATAAACGTATTGACACCTTCAAATCGGCCTTGCTCGATGAACGTACTGACACTTTCAAATCGGCCTTGCCCGATAAACGTACAGACACCTTCAAATTGGCCTTGCCCGATAACCGTACGGACACCTTCAAATCGGCCTTGCCCGATAAATGTACGGACACCTTCAAATCGGCCTTGCCCGATCAACGTACGTACACCTTCGAATCGACCCTGCTCGATTCACGACGACACCTTCAGATCGGCTCGGCCCGATCAACGTACGTACACCTTCGAATTGACCTTGCTCAATCTACGGATTTAGACCCTCAGATCGACCCTGCTCGATCCATGGATTTACACCTTCGGATTGACCCTGCTCGATCCATGGATCTATACATTCGGATCGGCCCTGTCCGATCCACGGATTTACACCTTCGGATTGACCCTACTCGATCCATGGATTTACACCTTCGGATCGGTCCTGCCCGATCCAAGGATTTACACCTTCGGATCGATCCTGCTCGATCCATGGATCTACACCTTCGGATCGGCCCTGCTCGATCCATAGGCTTACACCTTCGGATCGACCCTGCTCGATTCACAGATTTACACCTTCGGATCGACCCTACTCAATCCACGGATTTACACCTTCGGATTGACCCTGCTCCATCCATGGATCTACACCTTCGGATCGGCCCTGCTCGATCCATGGATTTACACCTTCGGATCGGTCCTGCCCAATCCACGGATTTACACCTTCGGATCGATCTTGCTCGATCCACGGATCTACACCTTCGGATCGGCCCTACTCGATCCACAGGCTTACACCTCCGAATCGACCCTGCTCGATTCACAGATTTACACCTTCGGATCGACCCTACTCGATCCACGGATTTACACCTTTGGATTGACCCTGCTCAATCCATGGATCTACACCTTCGGATCGGCCCTGGCCGATCCATGAATTTATACCTTCGGATCAGCCCCGCTCTATCCATGGATTTACACTTTCGGATTGACCCTGCTAAATCCACGGATCTCCACTCAACCTGACTGACCGACCGACCGACTCAACTCCACCATCACTCCCCAACAACCAGGTATTGGACCTCCACTCTACCCGACGGACCGACTCAACTCTACCATCACTCCTCAAGAACCAAGTATTGGACCTCCACTCTACCCAACGGACCGACTCCACTCCATCCTCACTCTCCAAGAACCATGTATTGGATGTCCACTCTATCGGACCGACCGACCGACCGACTCAACTTCATCCTCCCTAAGAACCATGTATTAGATGTCCACTCTACCCGACCGACTGACCGACTCAACTCAACCATCACTCCCCAAGAACCAAGTATTGGATGTCCACTCTACCGGACGGACCAACTCCACTCCATCCTCACTCCCCAAGAACCATGTATTGGATGTCCACTCTACCGAACCGACCGACCGACTCAACTCCATCCTCCCCAAGAACCATGTATTAGATGTCCACTCTACTCGACCGACCGACTCAACTCCACCATTCTCACTCCTCAGGAACCAAGTATTGGATCTCCACTCCACCCGACCGACCGACTCAACTCCACTCCACCATTCTAACTCCCCAAGAACGAAGTATTGGATCACCACTCCACCCGACTGACCGACCGACTCAACTCCATCCTCCCTAGGAACCAAGTATTGGATCACCACTCTCCCTATGCCACCGACTGACCGACCGACCGACCGACTCGGTCTTTTCAAACCTTGACTATCACCACCCGACTGACCGATCGACCGACTCAACTCCACCATCCTAACTCCCTAAGAACGAAGTATTGGATCACCATTCCACCCGACCGATCGACCGACTTAACTTTATCCTCCCCAGGAACCAAGTATTGGATCACCACTCTCCCTATGCCACCGACCGACCGACCGACCCGGTCTTTTCAAACTTTGACTATCACCACTCCACCCGACCGACCGACCGACTCAACTCCATCCTCCCTAGGAACCAAGTATTGGATCACCACTCTCCCTATGCCACCGACTGACCGACTGACCCGGTCTTTTCAAACTTTGACTATCACCACTCACCCCGCCCCCCGCCACTGATCAACACACAGACTTAACCTGTCTAAAAGATTCAATCGCCCTTCCTACCCAAACGAGCCAGCACATTGCAACAGGTCAACTCCCGCAACGAAGCTTACACTCCCATGCTTCACGTCCAGGAGATTCTCCAAATTTGGGCGATTGGCTAAGAGCAGTCTCGCACTTGTTCACCCTCGAGGTGATCAAGCCAAGGGGCCTCGTCCATTCAGTCTTCCATAGCGGACGAGTGGGTAGCCATGGGTCAAATGTTTGCGCATTTTGTTTAGCCCTTTGGCATCCAGTAAAAAGCGCCGTGGAGTCACAAGCGCAAGTCTTACGGTCCAACAAGTCGGCAGAGCCGATTCCATCCCACTCGATCACCCGAGTATCCCAACCGAATGAACCTTTAATTTAACATCGTCTCCAACTCATTCGACCCGACATACCGAGCGGATACCCCTATCATGGGATTTTAGTTCGCTTCTTCAGTCGGCAGGACACACCGAACGAGCACGTGAGCCCCAGAAGTCTCGTTATCTCAGTCTCTTCGACCCTTCACACCGATCGGGCACACCCTCTTGGGGTGATTGCACATTTCGGATCAGCTTTGATACCAAGCGACCCTTAACTACGAATCACCTACATCAAACTGGTCAGCTACGCCGACAATCGACCGTTCAGGAAGGGAGACTGAGTGCCCATCGATCGCTTCCTACTCTCTGACTTAAGAAACTCTTTAACTAAGAGAGTGGGGGGCAAACTGTTAAGGCCAAAAATCGTCCTTAGCCTAATAGGAAAACGGGCTCGACACTGAAGAAGAAGCCAGGCCCAATCCCGATATGACCCAACCAGATTAGGTCCATTCAGTACAAGATATAGCCAGCCCAAACCACGTGGGCACGAGCCTCCTAATCTCGGTCCATTTCCTAGGTCCATGGGCGAATCCAGAGCCCACAACCCCCTCAGAATCCTTTCCTACTCCTGATCAATCTGCCATTCAAGGTCACCTTCCTATTCCTGATCACTTTCCTACTCAGAGTTACTCTCCTAATCAGAATCACCTTCTTATCCGGATACTGGTAAGACAGCTTACCACGGCCCTAATTCTTCTAGGGTTTGTATCAGAGTCATACGAGGACTCCTACTTCTAGCAGGACTGGGAGACCAGACGACCACTATATAAGCAGAGGCCAACCCTCTCACAAAGGGGAGATGACATTACACCTTCACACTGAAAGCTCTGACTTGAGAGCTCCACATCACCGCCGTAGTCACAGTCCCTGACTAGACTTCTAGTAACCTGTACTCCCTAACCCTTACTATATTAGCCTCTCTCAGCCTTACTGACTTGAGCGTCGGAGTGCCTTCGGCAAACACCACCCCGGTGTTTTTCGTTCGCTTCACGCGTGTGTTTCTCTACGTGTGCAGGTGCAGCGGATTGCTAGTGGCCTTAACCTCATGGGATCAGACCCCCATTCCGTACAGGTAGATTTTTACGTCTACAGGTTTCTAATAGGAGTGGTCATTGAGAAAACTTATCCGACTGTCAATTTTAAGACCCTAAAAAACTAGTTGAGATGCACGCAAACTGGTATACACTCTCGATTAAAAAAAAAAAAAAAAAAACTATTAAGCACACATCTGCTGAGAGCATAGAACCCCACCCCGAGAAACATCATTAATTCCTTAAAAATAAACTCTCATTAAATATTCATAAGTCTAAATTTTTATATTTATAGAATTTCTTTTGTAAATAAATATTTTAACTTATAATTACTTTTTAATTAAAATCTTAGCTAGAAAATTATTATCGCATGGAGAATATACATTTTAAAAAATGAATTTACCTTGCTATGGGGGCTAAGAGAAAAACGACAAATGAAGTAAAAGATAATCCTTTTCTTATATATTAATATGTTTTGATTATTGTATTAAGTTTCTTTTCAACTCAATCTAAGATTTCTAATATAATTTAGAAAAATGAATCTTTTATATTAAGATATTTATGGGTTATTTGGTTTGATCACTTAAAACTAAGAATCAGTCGTATTCCTCTTAATGAAAAAAGTTAAAAATTTTGACGACTAAATACATGTTTGTTTGTCTTAAATGACTTCTCCAAAAATATTCCTACTCTAATATTTAAATTCCAATCATACCCTTTAAAATCTTAATCTCTATTAACCTATTTTATTCACATTATTATTTTATTTTCATTGTAGCAGACGTAGTAGATACACATAATTAAAAAAATTAAATCAAATTAATTGTAAAATTAAAATATTTTCGTTATATTTTATCAAATTCATGATTTGTAATGCAAACTATAAATATATATTATACATTACGTTGACAAAGATATTTACGTAAAAATAATACTTTTTAGATATTTAAAATTTGTAAAAACAAACACTTAATATTTATAATCATATATTAAAAAATTACAAACAAACATAGGCCGAACGACTTACACATACCCAAGGTTTGCCGTAACGACAAAGTGGTATCCAAAAAGTTTTGAAACGACAAATAGATACCTTCCGTCATGTGTTGTTAGTGATTTCCGTTTGGTAATGGTGAAAAGACTAGAATGCCCTTGAAAGTTTGATATTTTAGTTTTTTTTTTTTATAAATTTAAAAATTTCTAAAAAACCCCCTAGGTTTGCTAATTTAACTAAACACCCCAACATATAAAAATTTTGTAAAATAATAAAAACACCCCCACCACCCGCAATGCCAGATTTCGGCCACCACTGCCGGAAAATTGCATTACGACATAGACCCATCGGATATGTGTCGTAACACATCGATCTGGCCTTTCCCGGCCAGATCTAAGTCCATATTTGGCCGTCGAGAGTTTTGTGGCCTTTTTCGGCTAGATCGACGCGTTACGACATAGATCCAATGGGTCTATGTCGTAACGCAATTTTTCGGCAGGCCGGAATCTGGCACTGCGGGTGGTGGGGGTGTTTTTTTCATTTTATAAAATTTTTATATATTAGGGTGTTTAGTTAAATTAGCAAACCTAGGGGGTTTTTTTAGAAATTTTTAAATTTACAAAAAGCTAAAATATCAAACTTTCAAGGGCATTCTAGTCTTTTCACTATTACCAAATGGAAATCGCTAATAGCACATGACAGAAGGTACCTATTTGTCATTTTAAAACCTTTTAGGTACCAATTGTCGTTATGGCAAATCTTGGGTATGTGTAAGTCGTTCGGCCAACAAACATATTATAAAATTTTCTTCAATCTTATTTATTTAGCGGTATTCAATTGTCAGAACTACACCACCTTGGAGATTGAACCAGTTTTAAGTTATTTGATTAAAAACCAAAAAACTTCTTTGTGATTATAAAAGAATAATTTTAAAACTCCATAACTTAGAGATTAAACTAGTTTTAAGTTATGTGCTTTGTGACGTCTTTCATACAGTAATATTTTTATCATGATACCTGCATATTGTTAAATGGTGAAGTCTGCGACGTCATTTAAAGCCAAGTAAAACGCTGACGTTTTGCTCATTAAGCTCAAGTTGATCTCAGCCTTTCGATTAAGCAAAATCCAACGGCTCTAATTCATTCAATGGTCAACGATATAAAAGAGGCTATTTCTCTTAGTTTTGCTACAATCAGTTTTGTTTGTTTTCTCTATAAAACAAGATAGTAACCCGGGTTAGGGTTTGTCACTCAATTGATTCTTCTCTGTGTGAATCTGTCTAGAGTCTTGATTGAGGGCTGGGAGTCCCTTCAAGGGTAGTGAGCACTCTAGTGGTTGTAAAGGTTTGCGGGTATAAAGGGGAGAGAGGTGAGTGATTGATTGTGTTGTTGGCAGAGAGTGTGATTTGGTTGTAATCTGTATCATTTGAAGTGATTAATAATAGTGCAGCGAGCTCCATATTTTGGAGCTCATCATGGATGTAACTTGTTCTATATTGAACAAGCGAACCACGGTATATCATTGTGTGTTGCTTGATTCTTTTGCTGCTTGATTTGATTTGAATATTGGTGTTTAGATTTGACAGATTAGGCTTAGTTTACAACAGTGGTATCAGAGCCTACACTCTAGGGTTTAGATATTCTTGAAATCAATCCAAATTGGGCAGAGTTGCGAAATTAGGGTTTTGTCAAATTTGGGGGTTTTCGATTTAGGGAAGATCTGGAGCTCTAGGGTCCTGAATCTTGAGTCTTTTGTTAAATTCTTGAACATCAGAGGTTGTTTCCTGTCTCAAAAGGTCAAGTCAAAGAAAGTTAGTCAAGATCAAGGAACAGAATCTTAGGGTTTGTTGTTGTACAAAACGATAAGCACTACCACACGTGTAGAAATATCCTAGTACAATGGGAAGATGGATTTCAATACTTGGAAGAAGAAGATAAAGGCTCTTCTGTCTCACAATAAGGTGGGAATAGCACTGGAAAAAGATGCAACCAAATGGTCCAAAGAAAAGGTGAAAAAGAAAGCAGAGATAGACGAAGAAGTATACAATCTGATCATCATGAACTTATCAGATAATGTTATGCGAAAAGTGGATGGTCTGTACACACTGATAAAGCTCTGGGGAAAACTCGAAACTTTATATGCATTACAGTCTGCTCTTAATTTAGCATTCTTGAAAGGTGCTATATTTTCTTACAAAATGGATGTCTCTAAGTCATTAGAAGAAAACCTAGATGAATTTCTAAAAATGACACTAGTGCTAAAAGGAACTGATCAAGAATTAGGGGATTCGAGTCTTGCAATGATTTTATTAAATTCGTTACCTGACTAATACTTAGTAGTAAAAAATGCATTGTAGTACACTGGAACAGTCCCTGGTGTTGATATGATAATAACTGGTTTAAAATCCAGAGAACTTGAGTTGAAAATACAAAAAAGAAATGGGAATAATCTTTTTGTAAAGGTCAGACAAGAAACTGGACACGTAGGCAAAAAAATTGGAAAAACTGTCCAACATAATTTAGGTTCAAGGAATAGAAAGAAAGGGAAAGCCTATAATAATAAACCTAAATCAGAGACAAGGAAATGTTTCCACTCCAACAAGCCTGGACACATTAAAAAGAACTGTTATGAGTGGATTAAGAAGCAAAAACAGTCCAGTACTGAGAGTAACATAGCATCCTCTAGTAATAGCTTTAAAATTACTGAAGCCCTCACTGTATCTAGTTCTGAAGTTGCTAATGAATGGGTGTTAGACTCAGGGTGTTGATTCCATATGAGTCCTAACAAAACCTGGTTTCAAAATCTGATAAATGGTGAACATGAAACTGTGTTTATGGGCAATAACCACTCCTGTAGGGTCCAAGGTGTTGGTAATATCACCATTAGGCTTAACAGTGGCAAACTCATAATGTTAACCAGAGTAAGATATATACCAGAGCTTAAGTGTAACCTGATCTCATTAGGTACACTAGATGAAGCTAGGTGTAGCTATAGAGCTAAAAATGGCTGCATTTATGTTTACAAGAATGATCAAATTCTGCTTAAAGGTATTAAGAGGCATGGTTTGTATATTCTATATGGTCAGTACTATCAAATTAATGTTAATTCTGCTTTCATATCTACTAATATTTCAATTGTAGAAAAGTGGCACCTAAGGATGGGCCATATAGGCCAAACTGGTATGAACTCCCTTAAACAATAACGTTATTTTGGAAATAACAATGTGTCAGACTTGGGTTTTTGCGAAACATGTGTCATGGGTAAACAGCACAGGCTGAGTTTCCTAAAAGGAACTCACCGGTCTGTGAATTGTCTGGAATACCTACATGCTGACCTTTGGGGTCTTGAGAGAGTCAAAACACATGGAGGGAATAGTTACTTTCTAACTATAGTGGATGACTATAGTCGGAAGGTGTGGGCATACCTCCTTAGATCCAAGGATGAGGCCCTAAGTAAGTTCAATGGCTGTAAAACTTTAGTAGAAAACCAAGTGGAGAAAAAGGTCAAAGCCCTTAGAACTGATAATGGTTTGAAGTTCTGTAATACTGAGTTTGATGCATACTGTAGAGACCAAGGAATTTTGAGACATAAGACAGTTAAGAGAACTCTCCAGCAAAATGTAGTTGCTGAGAGGATGAATAGGACACTATTAGAGAAGGCCAGGTGCTTTTTATTCACAGTTGGTCTCCCTAAGTCCTTTTGGGGGGAGGCTTTAACCACTGCTTCCTTTTTAGTAAATAGGACACCTTCCAGTGCAACTGGTTTTATATGTCCTGAAGAAAGATGGTCAGGAAGAAAACCATCTCTTAACCACTTAAGAATGTTTGGATGTGCAGCTTATGCACACATGGTAGCATGCCGAATGCACCAAATTAATTAACCTTACTAACCTTACTACTAAATTGTATATAGGGTAAGCAAGGGTCGATCCCACAGGGAATGATTCGATTAAATCCTATATTCTATGCCAATAGCCACAATGAAAACAACACAATAAAACCCTAAACAGTCAACAGGACAACACAACAGAGTAATGAAAGGGGTTTGTAATCAAGGCAAACTAAAGTAAAACAAAGAAGTCTCTAATGGAAGAAAAAATCAGATTAAAAACAATCAGTTCTCGGTTCAAGATCCACCTAAACATGCATTGGACACGAACTAACCATAACACTATTCTATCTCGTTATTATGGAACTACTGACCCTAGGAAACAACAAGCTCTGTTAACCAAATTCTCCCTTAATCACCACTACTAAAATAAGCTCTTCAAGTAGATCCTAACCCTCGAACAACCTAGAATAAGCTCTCTAAGTTTACTTCAATGGCAACCTTAAGAATTAGGAAAATAAATCAATCTAAGTAACAATCACACAAGCTCGAATTATTTAACTTAGGTTATATTATTCAAGATGATAGAATGAAAACTTATCCATAATCATCTATCATCATGTGTTACCCATTGAATAGAAAAAGGACAATTATGGATCACAATTCCTAATTCTAACAGATAAAATTCTGATAAAATAATTCAGCAGGCCATTACTAATTCACCCAAACAGAAAATTATAAACAATTAAAACAGAATAACATAAACAATTCCAATAAAAACGAGATTAAGAATAATGTTACTGAAGTTAGGTTACACCAATGACATGAATTTAGACTTCAAAATCCCCTTGAACTGAAGAAGAAAGATCAGCCTCACATCTTCACGTAGACTGCTGTCTCTTCTCCCCCCCTCTTTAACCTAACAACTCATCAATAAATAACATGTTTTTTCTTTAATTCTACCCCAAGAATCATGGAATTTCTTTCCTAGACGTTTCCTAGAAGATAGACTTCCAGATTTGTCAAAATCTTTTCAATTATGGAAAACAGAATTTGTCTCCAGCTTGCACCAAGATTCTTGCAATGTAAAAGATCTTTTCTGGGCTCAGTCACTTTCATAAAAATTGTAGTCCAGGATGTGTAGATGAATTTGGGATTTTGAATCACCAGCTTTTGATATCTTACGCTCCAGTTAGGTCCGTTCGAAGATTCAATACTCAGCCAGGAAATCCTTCCGCAACTAGGATTCTAGGTCCGGTTTTGCAACAACTAATGAAGACCCAAACGAACTCGGATTCTCGTCCATAATACCTTCCTGGAAATTTTGATTCGTCAACTTTACTTTTTATGAAGAACACTTTTGCAATCGAGAAATCTGACTCCATGAAAAACCTGAAAAACGCAGCACTGGTCAGAATAACAAAAATCTGGAATTTCCTAATCTTTTATCACTTATTTCCTAAAGTCTATCCAACTATGCCAAACTCACAAAATAAACTCTAATCAACTCAAATAGGCATAAAACATAACAAAAACATAATATGCAAGGAATAAAAATATGTAAATTACACTCTTATCAACACACCACAGATGGGAAATTAGAACCCAGGTCCCTCAAATGTGTGTTCTTGGGGTATCAGGAAGGGACCAAGAGATATAGGCTGTGGGAGAGAGAGGCTCCAGGGATTAAGGTCATCATCAGTAGAGATGTAGTATTTAATGAGTGCGTATTTCCTTGCAGGGTTACTAACACTAATGCAGGTACCTCAAGCCACCAAGCAGAAAATTCATAGCAAACCGAGAGTACTCAGTTTGAGGTAGAGTCAACCAACCAATAGGAACCTGGAACTACCATTGATGGACTAGAACCTGAACCTGAGCACCTACCCATTGACATTGATCCTGATGGTGAAGGTGAAAATGAGGAAAATACAGAGGAGGTCCAACAAGAGGGCTTGGCCCAATATCAACTAGCTAGAGATAGAGCAAGGAGGGAGATAAGACCACCTGCAAGGTTTAGCTATGTTGATCTTATCTACACAGCACTAGGGATGGGCACGGGCCGGGGCGGGGCCGGGGACCACTGTCTTCGGCCCTGGCCCGAAAGCCTGAGGGGATTCCCCAATCCCGGCCCGAAGCCTGTTCGGGGAATCCTCGAAAAAAGCCCATTCCCCAAACGGGGAATTCGGGGATTCCCCGTTTGGGTTTTTTTTTTTTTTTTTTTTTTACCCTTAATTTTATACTTTTATTATTCTTTTCTCCCAATATATATACCAACCAAAAAAGAAATTAAATATTATAATACATATAAACATAAAGACCAATATCATCAAAAAAAAAAAAAAAATTAAATCTATAATGTGCATATTAAATATAAAAACCATCATACTAAATTGATCATATTAAATATATAATGTATAATGTTAAATGTATACCATATGTAATGTCAAATGTATAACTTTTGTTTCATAGTATTATCATATTATATATATTACAAATATTTATAATGATTTATTATATTTAATCTAGTTTTATTTATTACCTATTTGTATATAGTTTCATAAAATACTTACACAATTATAATTTGTTATTGTATAATGTATAATTGATTTTCAAATATTTATAATGTATATATATAAAATATGCGGGCCGGGGACGGGGCGGGCCGGGGTAGGGCAAAGCCAATCTCGGCCCCGGCCCGTCCCCGAATTCGGGGGCCAATATTGGGCCTGATCCCGACCCGTAGCCAGAAATTTTCGGGGAAAATCCGCCCCGTTCGGGACGGGTCGGGGCGGATCCCCACAGGGGCGGGCTTTGTGCCCATCTCTACACAGCACTGCTTGCTGGTGTAGAGATTCAAAGGACAGAAACCGATTCTTATGAAGATGCCATAAACTCAAAAGATAGCAAGAAATGGCTCACTGCCATGAATGAGGAGATGGATTCTCTAAGGCTGAACAAAACCTGGACTTTGGTTCCAAAACCCAGAGACATAAAGCTAGTGGAATGCAAGTGGCTATATAAGCCGAAGGAGGGCATTAACAAGACTGACCCACCAAGATATAAGGCCAAGTTGGTGGCCAAAGGCTACACACAAAGGGCAGGTATAGACTTCACTGAATTTTTTTCTCCGATTGTTAAATTCAAAACTATAAGGTTGATGTTATCTATAGTAGCACATCATGATCTAGAGTTAGAGCAGTTAGATGTAAAAACTGCATTTTTGCATGGGGAATTAGAAGAACAGATTTATATGAGTCAACCCATGGGGTTTAGGGATAAATAGTTTCTAACCATGTATGTTTACTGCATAAATCTTTGTATGGTCTTAAACAGTCACCAAGGCAGTGGTACAAGAGGTTTGACTTTCATAGTAGGTATAGGCTTCACTAGAAGTGATCATGATAACTGTTTTTACTTTGCACATGTGGATACAAATCCTGTATATCTGTTACTATACATTGATGACATGCTATTAATCAGTAAATCCAAGGCCCACATTGATGAGTTGAAGGAAAAATTGCATGCTGATTTGACATGAAGGATTTAGGCTGTGCAAAGAAAAAATTAGGAATGCTAATAGAGAGAAATAGGAAAATTGCAGTTTTAAACTCCATCAGATGCCCTACCTGCAGAAACTAGTGCTAAAGTTTGGAATGAATGACTCTAAATGTGCCACAATGCCCCTAGCTAGTCACTTCATCCTTAGTAAGGCTCAAAGCCTAAAAACTGAATCTGAAAGGTTAAAGATGGAATCCATACCCTAAGCAAATGCAATAGGCTTTGTCATGTATACCATGATTAGTACAAGACCTGACTTATCCTATTCAATATCACTACTAAGTAGGTTCATGTCAAACCTTGGATGTGAACATTGGAGTGCTTTAAAATGGCTTCTTAGATACATTAGAAGCACTATGCATGTTGGTTTAAATTTCTGTAAAAAAACTCCTCACTTGATCTGGTTGGGTATGTAGACTCTGATTTTGCAAGTGATAGACACTCCCAGAAGTCCACAACATCCTATCATTTTACCTTGGGAGGTAACTGTATCAGTTGGAAGTCCTAATTATAGCCACTGGTAGCACTGTCCATAACTGAATCGGAATATGTGGTCGTAATCGATGCATTCAAAGAAGCCATATGACTTCAAGGATTCCTGGCAGAGGCCAAGCTGCTGGATGGAACTGTGACTGTCTATTCAGACAGTCAAAGGGCCATTCACCTGAGAAAGAATCCTGTACACCATGAGAGGACCAAACACGTAGATGTGAGGTACCATTTTGTAAGGGATATGATCTCAAAAAGAGAAGTGAACCTGATGAAGATCCCAACTAAAAATAACCCCGCAGACATGGGAATCGAGGTTGTAACACTTGCAAAGTTCAAGCACTACTTGAACTTATTGCATGTGGGATAACCAATTAGAGCTGAAAAGGAATATGGAAAATGCTTGTTGCACAAAAGAAAATACAGCTAGAGAAATAGCCACATACTTCAAGGGGGAGATTGTTAAATGGTGAAGTCTACGACGTCGTTTAAAGCCAAGTAAAACGCTGACGTTTTGCTCATTAAGCTCAAGTTGATCTCAACCCTTCGATTAAGCAAAATCCAATGGCTCCAATTCATTTAGTGGTCAATGATATATGTAATACCCAAGATGTCAAAGGTATGTTCCTAACTCAAAATAGTCCTTTAAATGTCTATTTTATGTTAAAAAGCATAAAATCTAACTAAGGGCAAAATAGTCAATTCATTTGGAACGGTATGAATCAATTATCCATAAAGAGGCTTAGGGGCAAAATGGTTATTTTGCCTATGGATAAACATTGAAAAAGTCAAGGATGAGTATGGTTAGTTCATGGCTAAATCCACAACACAAATGAAAGAAACGAAAATACTAAAGTTCAACATAATGAGAATAAAAGAAAAGATAAGAAATCTCCCCAAATGATGAATCCCCTGGTTTGAAATCGAATCTTAACCCTTGTTCAACCTCAAAATTCCTCACTATGAAAACCAAGGAAATGTAAAAAGCTGCTCTAACCCTATTCGAAGACTCCTACAAAAAGGCTAAGTGTTTTCTTTTATACCTCGCCCCAAATTCCTTAGAAAAACACGCAGAAGTTAAACTGTGCGTTTTACAAAACTGGAAATTACAACCGTCGTCGCGGTGAAGAAGAATTCTCGCCGCGGCGAAGAAAGAAGCAGACTTGGTGCGTGACTGGTGCACTTCGTCGCTGCGAAGAACAACCTTTGTCGCGGTAAAGCTTCCTGAAAATTTTTGAATTTACATAATTACCCCTTTGCTTGCATCTTCACTTGATTCTTCGATCTTCGGTGCTCTCCCTTGGGAACAAGCTTCATAGTACTTCACCCTACTTCAGAACTCTCCCAACGTATGAGATCCGCTTACTTTCGAGTCCAGAATTTCCAATTCTGTCTTTATTAGCTCAAAATGTCCATTTTAACCTGAAACATGAAATGTAAGGAATTAAGCAACAATTCAGGTCAAAATGAACTAGAAAGTACCTGAAATCCGACTCAAAAGTCTAATAAAAATAGTATAATCCACGGATTATCAATCTCTACACAATTAATTTCTTGAATCATAACTTGGGTTGGATTCACTTACCTTATGCTTGAGTAATTCCACTAAAATTCCTCTTCTTTGGTAGACTTGTTCTTTCTCTACAACCCTAAGCATAAACACTATAAGAATTCAACACTATTAAAAATTAATCTCACATCTATTACAAGAATTCTTACCTTTGGGTGCCTAGGATCAAATCTCTACCAAAATCCAACCAAAAGCCCTCTAAAATCCCTTGGAAATTTGATGAAGAGATGAGATAAATTGAGAGTGGAAGTGGCATGTGGGGTGTAGAGACTGATAGGGTCTTTGTGCTTGAACCCTTAATATCTCATATAATATGCCTTCTTTCCCATTTTGCCCTTACACTTCATAGAAAATTTGTAATACCCAAGATGTCAAAGGTATGTTCCTAACTCGAAATAGTCCTTTAGATGTTAATTTTATGTTAAAAAGCATAAAATCTAACTAAGGGCAAAATAGTCGATTCATTTGGAACGGTATGAATCAATTATCCATAGAAAGGCATTAGGGGTGAAATGGTCATTTTGCCTATGGATAAGCATTGAAAAATTCAAGGATGAGTAGGCTTCATTGCATTTAATGGCATTAATTAAGTAATAATTATGTCTAGTGTGAAATGACCAAAATGCCCTTATATGAAGAATTAAGGACTTATGAGTTATACAATTAAAATAATTGGGCCAATTGCATAATTTTGGAAAATAAATGAAATATTTTCCTATAAATGAGATGAAATTCGTTCAAGCCAAAGGAGAGAGCCTTTCTTCAACATTTCTTCCATTTTCTCTCAAATCTTCCATGAAACAAGCTTTCTTTCTCTAGGTTTTCAAGGAGTTTTGCATAATTTTTCAAGGAGAACAAGATAGGAGCCTTGGATCTTCAATTTGAAGGGTTTAAGGTAAGGATTAAAAACTTTAGTTTTGATGTGATTTGAAGATTTGAAGTAGATGTTGAGGTATAATGTTATATATGTAGGATTAAGGTGTAAAAGAAGTCAAAGGCAAAGGATTTGTTGGAGGAAGTCTTTAAAAAGGTAAGGAAGAACCTCCCATGACTTTAGGGTTTATGCTAGGGTTTGTAGATTTTTATGAAACCTTAAATTAAGGCTTTAAGGCATAGAATTAGTTGATGGCAAGTGTAGTTGAACTCATTTATTCTACTTATTGCCTTGAATTCATTATACATGAAGTTATTGCTATTTATGTTTTATGAGTTGTGATGTTTGATTGAAGAAAATGAAGTGTGGATACTGATTGTGGCAAAAATTGTAGTATTGGAGGCCACATGGTGTTGAATGGTTGCTATTAGAAGTGTTGATGTGTTGTTTGCATTAGCTTACAATGTTATAGCAATAATGGATGATTATGGGAATGAGATTTTACACTTCCTTTAAGATGTTAAAGACTATTAAGGGGAGGTTTATTTGATCCATAAGTTAACCTATTGGTTAATGTCAATAGGAATTGATGTGGCATAGTTAATATGAAAATTCGGATTTAATGGGCTTAGGGGTTTTGTTAACCCTGCTTCAGTATTTCGACCATAACTTGAGTTATAAAAATCGAAATGAGATGATTCTTGAAGCATTAGAAAGCTAAGACACAGACCTATAACTTTTATGTTTATGCCAAGAGCCAATTCGTTTGAGAAAAGGATGGAAAATGGCCTGAAGTATAAACTGGTTATTAAAGTTTAAGATTTAACATAATCAATTCTTATGATTATGAATTGATTATTAATGTATTATTGTAAGTATGCCATGTACTAATGTTTACCCATTAGTTAGATGATATTTGAAAGATATACATGGTCATGATGTTAATACATGATTAATGTTATGAAATGGCATGAAGATGCAATATAATACATGTTTTAAGATGATGTATGTGAGCAAGAGGTAATGTAAGTGGATTGATAATCCATAGATGAATTAAAAGTATTAAGCTCACCAAAATATGTATTTACATGCCATAAGATGTTAGAGATGCAAATAGACATGATAGAGATGCATATAGACATGATGGAAAACGCGTAAGCATATCCTCGTATACCGGTTGAGGAAAGATGAATATATGCTTTAGATGCTAAATAACGCGTAAGCACGCCTCCCGATGATATGAGCTCTAGATGAAATTTGAGGCTAGATGATATGAAGTGCTTAAGATGCTAAGAAAGGTCCGATCGGCTAGACGTTAAATGTTTCATATGCATTTAGTTGCATTACATGAGTTATGATGTTATTTACATCATGAGATGATTTATACTCATGTTAGATGATTTTAGATGTTATGTCATGACATGTGATGTGTGTGTACTATGTTTACATACTTATTTGTATGTGTACACATTGATGTTTATCTAGCCATGGGATAAAATGATGAAAAGCATATGAATTAGTAATAAAAGGGGAAGTATCCCTAGATGTAAAAGATAAGTGATGTGTTAATAAATATGTTTAAATAAAGATCAAATAGTACATTCAGAATGAAATAGATCATTCCTTACTGAGCGATTAGCGCTCACCCTTTCATTGTTGATTGCTTTGCAGGTAGACTAGAAGCGAGGGATGCTAGAGACAGCGGGACTACACGTGAGGGGAGATGATTTATTGTCATCTCGATGTTTTTATCTTGATGTAAATAATGTAAATGATAAATATTTGTGAAACACCTTTTGGAATAGTCCACCCTATAAATATGTTTCGAATGTGTATTTTATGGATAAATTCTTAAAGTTTTGAAATTATATGTTTGGATCTTGCATGACATTTTATATGCATGTATTGGATATTACTATTATTATCCTTACACATATATTTTTTCTAAATACAACTCGTTTTCCAAACATGTATCCTCGAGATTCTCATTGAGGGATATTAAGAGGATACTTAACTGGAAGGGGTTTTACATTTGGTATCAGAGAAAGTATTTTGTGACTTTAAACAAAAAAAAAAAAAAAAAGGTGCTTTAAGATGTTTTCCATTACAGAGTGAGGCATTTATGAGAGTCAATGACAGTTCCCTCATGTAAAGTTCCATTGCTCAAGTTGTCCAATCGCTGTAATATGTTTACCTGATTTATGTAAGGATTGATTAGATGATTAACGTTATATGGGTGACCGTGATAGGGAATAAATATGAGGAAAACCAGGAGAATGGATCTAGGTCGCAGTGATGCTTCGAATGCACAAGATGTTCCAACTGCACTTGAAGCTTCTAACCCAGTAGTTGCTACTTCAAGCGCTCCGGGCTTAGGTGTTGCAACATTGGAGCGTATGATCCAAGAGGCTGTTAATAGAGCTTTAAGGAGAACCCCACTGGAAAGCACAAGTACTCCGATGACAACAGAACAACCAATGTGTTACCAAGTCAAGCAATAGGGACAAGTATGCCAGAAGCAATGGTTGCCCCAAAGCAGATTGAACCAATTTATGGCCTCTCAAGTAAACATCAACCTCCAGAATTTAAAGGCACTAATGATCCAGTAGTAGCCGAACAATGGATCAAGTTGGTGGAGAAAGCTACTGCTCTATTTCCTATGACAGATCAAGAGAAGATCCGGTATGCTACGTACCTGTTGAGAGGAGATGCTATGACATGGTGGGAGCTTATGGAGCAGACTCAAGATACCACCACTCTCACTTGGTTAGGGTTCAAGGAATTGTTTGAGGAGCAGTTACTATTATTATCCTTACATAGATATTTTTTCTAAATACAACTCGTTTTCCAGACATGTATCCTCAAGATTCTCATTGAGGAATATTTAGAGGATACCTGACTAGAGGGGGGTTTTACAAAATTCCATCTTTGTCCCTTAGTCATTTACACTAATGCCCTTACCTTTATTACATTCTCCATCAAATTTCCTTATTTTTCACTCCCTACATTTACAACTAATTAGAGGTAGAATGGTCACTTTGCCCCTAAGGAAGATTTCTCTAGAATTCTCTCAAGAATTTCAGCCGACTCTTTGCCCAGCAAAGATTTTTCTTCGCCTCGGCAAACAATTCCAGGGCATACGTCGCCGCGGCGACTAACTTCCTTAGCCACGGCGAAGTCTGTACTTCCCAAATTTTCAACCTTTCACCTTAAAGCAAGGAACACCAAGGGTAACCAAGCAAAAGTAAAGGGTATACAAACATAACTAAGGGCTAATAACCAAGAACAAGCTACGTACCTTAATGTGGGCGTTACATGTACCCTTTGCTTTGGCGAACAAGTTTCCGACGAACAGTGGTTTGATTAAAACCATGGTGATGGAAGGCATACGTGACTTAATATACTTTAATTGAGGGTTTATTATTTAATGTCTCACCAGATTATTATCTTTGTTAGAATGACATTGTTTGGCATGTTATTGAACATTCAACCTTAGCATGCATTCTAAACAAACTATTAAAACGTGCCGGTATATGGCCCAACTAAAACCGATTTCCTCGAGCCTAGAGGAATCGGTAGGTCACCTAGGGGTCCTGTAATAAAATCTTGAGTCTTCAAGTATGATTCTCTCTTCCTTGATCCGTCTTCAAGTGCATTACAAAAACAGCATTCTAAATTTACCGTGAGAATAATTATACAAAATTCTTTACATCAATAAATCTAGAAACCTTGATTTACATTTGAGGGGAATGAGATGAGAAAAGAATGTACATCAAGAAGGAGAGAAAGGCAGGACACGCAAGCCCTATTTAATAAATTACAACCATACATACCCAAAAAATTTAAAACATTCACCATAGGTCTAAGGCTCATGTATCGAGCACCATGCAATATACAAACAAATACATGGCATACATTTCAAAAACAACCAATTTTTAAATTGGGTGGGTTAATTATTAATTACCCCCTAAAAATTTACAGATATATATTTTGTCCAAAAGTTTTGAAACTTTTCATTCTGGCCCCTGCGCACTCAGAAGTGCGCTCGCTACGGTGATGGATTAGATCGCCGTAGCGTGCACTAATTTACATCACGTACATACACCGTTTGCATTCGCAGCGAGCGCTGATTTAAATCAACGCTCATCATAAGGACGTTCAGTGCGGCGAGCGCTGATTCTTGCAATCAACGTGTATGCCAAACAACGCATGCCACAGCGATGGGTTATATCGCCACAACGAGCATATACTGATATGTAGTATCAGATCAGTTCAATCATCCACCAAAAATACGCCAAACGGATTTTGCAATCAATCTTAACTACTGATTTCAACAAAAATCCATTACTCAATATACCAAACTTGCAGATCATCAACAAATTAAATTAATCAATCATTTCATTTCTTAAAACATGCTCTCATGGCCGATTTTTTGCAGATTCATTAAGGCAACATGTTATTAATCAAATACATGTAATCATCCATTCACAAAAACTGTAAAATCAAGTACCTTAGGCTCTGATACCACTGTTAGGAAACGATCATACATGGCAACGGAAAAAAAAAAATTATTTACATCATAGATTCCTTAGAACCAAGATCAGGGCACAAATTTACAGTTTATACATAATATCAGAATCTGTAGATTTTTCAGTTTAGAGTTTAAGAAATCATACGCACGTTTGGAGGCTTCTTCAACTTGTTTCTGAACGTATTTCGCTACTGACCCAAGAGTAGGATCGAACCAATGTAGTCCGCACGCAGATAACCCTAAGGAACTAAAGAGGGATTTGCTAGATCCTCTTTAGCCTTTAAAAACCAAGAAAAAATCAAGCGAACTTTGATTTCGAGCAAAAATGCAAACTGGCGTGGAAGAGAGAATAAAGGGGCTAGAATTTTGGTCTAACTGATTGAATGAAAGAATCAATTTAATTCACAAAGTGTTGCACTTATATAGTGCACACTTTGCCCTATTCCATTATGGAATAGCCTTGAGCTCCAACCCAAACACCCTTTGTATCCAAACAGCCCCATTTAGATATTTTAATTTTAATTATCATTATCTCAATTAAATTCAATTAATATATATACAATATATTAATATTTAACAATAATGATAATTTATTTAAATATATGCGAACACATATTTAAGCGTAATCTCACTTATTTAATTTTAATATCAAATTAAATAGGGGCTACAACCTCAGCAAATTTAATTACACTGTGAGATTACCAAAATACCCTTTTGCGTAAAAAGACGAAAATGCTCTTCTTATAAACTGGTTCTTAAATTATATTCTATGCGTGTGACCCGTAGGCTCCTTATCATACCAGTAGTGTGTAGTATCGCGATTAACACCAATTAATTGTCTCACTACACATAGACCAAGATTGGCCTCTAGCAAGGCATCATGGCCACTCGATAGATTTGGATTCAGCGAAGCAACTACCTGTCAATGATATGGTTACCGTACAATCCAATCCTTTCATCATCCATTATCTCAACGAGACCGAGGCATAGAAATAGTGTCAACCTCAGTTACTCTCGATATGTATATATTCAGTTATTGGACCAATGACTAGAATTATAATCTAGATAGAGCAACAACTCAATCCCACTGTGGCCACAGTTTTAGTGTCATTGCCATTTACTTAATTGCACCGTGAGATAAGTTCCCACCATACCCGGGAGTGATGAATCCTCTATCGATCCACCATAGCCTTGATACACTCCTTGATGCAGCCAATCATTATCGTATTGATAGCTTTGAATAGACCTGCGTTGGGCTAGTGTCAAACTGCACCAATCGATGCACAAGGCGCTCCGGTGATCTCAAGTCTAAGGATCACATGCACCACCATTCATTAGAGGATTTGTTCTGGGGTTACCATCCATATGGAATCCTCTGGTGGGTCAGTCCAGTGAACTTGCCTACAGCAAGCACCCATGTGTTGTACTAGGTTGTCACCAAACAACCTTGACAAGTGAGATCAGTCACTGCCTTTCGACAGGGTCGTTCAACACTATGATAGCCTTACCATATTATCTGTGCCCTTACTTAAGAATAATAATGGGGCTATAGACGTTTCTAGAATGGTCACCATATTTGCTCATAGGGTTCTCACTATCAAGATTTGAAACACTTGATACCCTTGTCATGGTTCTATCATTCTAAGGATATATATCAATACATACAATGATGATTTACGCGATATAGAATAAAATGCCTTTTATTTATCAATGAACATTATTACAAAGAGTCAATTCTACAATAATTAATTGGCTCTAAGACATCTACTCTAACCAAGATAACCCCAAGGAACTAAAGAGGGATTTGCTAGATCCTCTTTAGCCTTAAGAACTAAGAAGGAATAAAATAATATTTGATTCAAGCTAAAAGACAAACTTGCTAGATCCTCTTTAGCCTTAAGAACTAAGAAGGAATAAAATAATATTTGATTCAAGCAAAAAGGCAAACTGGTGTGGGAAGAAGAGAAAGGGGGCTAGAATATTTTAATCTTAATGATTAAATGAATTAATTTATTAATTCACAAAGTGTTGCACTTATATAGTGCACACTTTGCCCTATTCCATCATAGAATAGACTTGGGCACCAACCCAAACACCCCTTGTATCCAAATAGCCCCATTTAGATATTTTAATTTTAATTATCATTATCTCAATTCAATTCAATTAATATATATATA